>NW_027441476.1:0-365000 GCF_964195595.1 Calonectris borealis | reverse complement strand
TAGACATCTCAAAAAACCATTAGTAGGCTTGAGTTCTGAAGGTTTGAACCAACTCTCCCGTGGAGAAGAATGTGGATTAAATGCCGAACTATCCGTTTGTTGCAGACCACAGTAAGTCACCAGAGTTGGCTATATCATTTTCTATGAGAGAAATGAATCCCACCTCTCCTTTGCCAGAGGGTAAATGTAAATTGCAGGCTCAGGGTAAAGTTAGTCTCCGAGTAACTACGTTTTATAAATGGAAGAAGTCTATGTTACAGCTCCTACAAAACGAGATCCATGACAGAAACACAGAAGTGCTACCAAGTGCGTTTTAAAACAGCCACTCGTGTCAGCACACAGCAGTATTTTCTTAGTTTATAGCAACAGGAAAACTTCAGTCTGTTTCACACATGGGATTTGATAAAAGTCAGAGGGGGCGGAAATCTCAGTCCAACAGCTACTTGTTAAATTTTGCAAGAAGCCTTTGAAACATAAACCAAAAGCAAAACGAGCTTTCAGAGAGAACGACTCCACTGCAAACACTACTGAAATGTTTTGCAGAAATACAGATTCTTAGCATACCACACGTTTAACCAACTTCCAGGGGCAGGAACAGTAGGACCACCCTATTTTAATATTCAAAAGTATCACAGATTCTATGGTTAAGCACAATGACAGTGCTTCCTGCCCCGTAATTACAGATGCTGGCCAACTTGGTTGCATAGCCACTCAGACATGCACGCATGGTTTCTCTCGCTCACTTTTTGGCCAGTCCAATTAATTCCATACTTACGCATTAATAGTTGGTATTGCGTATTTTCCAGTGTTGGTCAGCATAGCACCCTTTGTATTGGGGTCTTTCACCTCCATCATGAAACTCCTTGGAATTCCTGTGCTCTTTAATTCTGGGAACAGGCTCAACATTTTTGTCCTGTTAAGAAAAGAAATGCAGACATATCTCCTTTTAAGACCCACACTTAAAATGACATTTCAATGATTATTTTAAGCAGCAAAAGCCTTTAATCCTCTCCTTTTACCTAGCATAAGGGTTGCTCGACTAAAATACTTATTTTCCTAAATGAATATAGCCAGGATGTTCCAAAGGCCTGAGCAGTGTTTTGAACTCATTCCATTCTTTGGCTTAAGTTCAGGTTCTTTAAGGGTGAAATATCCCTTAGCTCACCATCCACTCAGAAAAGAGATACAAACCCGCTCCTCCTCCAAAGCGCAATTCAGAGCACAAATATTCAATAGATGGGGTCAACAGAAACATCTTGGTTTTACATGAAATACTAAAAACTGTGAACTGTCATTAAACAGAGTTAAAACCAGAAACATTTCCAGTAATATTGAAATGTATAAAAATATGCATGAAAGTTCACAGAGCAAGATCTGTGGACATACTTAATGTCTATGACCTAGAAAAAAGAAAAGTTTACATTTATAATGCCAGGTTTCCCTTGGATTTTGAAGGGCTTGGCAACATTGCCATATGAACCTCTGTCTTTCACCCCAAGAGAAACAATTCTTAATATGAGTATTCATGGATTTGTTACGTAACTGCCAAGGTAAAAAAATGAAAAGCTAAGGAACACCAGAAGTCCCCCACAGTCTTACCCCATTTGTTGGGCAGTTCTTTATAGAGTCGCCAGGTTTTCCGCAACGAAAGCAAGCATATGATGGTGGAGGTGGACCCCAGGGTTTCTGCATGTAACTAAAAGGGTTTGGGGCAAAGAAGAAAAAGGTATGCACGTGTCTCTCTCGTTAAAACAAACTTCTCTACAATTTTTCCATAATCTTCAAAGAACAGATTTGACATTATCAACACTTACTTGATTGGATCATATTCCTGGCAAGACTGTAGCATCATAGCCTTTATTTTATCTTCTTCGGAAGCACTGGCTTCAGCCAGATTGGCAGTCTGTTTAACAGGTAATTATTTGACACATACATTAGAAACACATTTAAGCCCACACTGCCAAAGAGAACACCACTCACCCAACCCTGTAAAGAGCAGCACAACGCCAGCTGAGGTTGCATGAAAACAGCTGCTTATATGAAACAGAGTTGTCCAAAAGATGTTCTGGGGAGTCCTTACATCATTACAGGCTGTTTATGTGCCTGTTAACCTACTTGAAAAGAGCATTCCTGGCCACTCAAAACCTTAGGCTCTTCATGTTCCCCCCCACGAACTTCTTCATAGGAAGCAATTTAACTACAATAAGCAAAACCTGCAGTTTTTTCCAGTTGACCGTGTCCTTTTAACATACAAATTGTAATATAAACGTTATGCAGAACTGGATCTTCAAATTATTGAAGGCAGCTGATTTTTTTAAAGTAGTATTTGTTCAAATGTTTTTATTACACGCTAGTACAGATACAAGCAGGGTCTAAGGGAGTGACTGTAAATGATTTGGACCCTCAAGCACCTATCATTCAGATCAACCACTCATGGTTTTGGTTTTAGATGCATTCATTCACAAAAGCAACCAGCTTGTTTCAGCATTTTGTTAAAGGGCTGTTTCATATACACAGCTTTTTCTCAACTGTAACATAATCCAGATCGACATCTATGAAATCATTTCCATTAACATTTACAGAAGACTTTACAGATACTTGACTAATTTGTTTGAACCCAAGCCGTTTACAAAACACATCCAAAACCCACAAGACATTACTAGGAATAGACCAAAATTCAATACGGCATTTAATGCATAATAAAACAGAAAACTTTTTACAACACATTGCCTCCATGCTAAGCCAGTCTGCACTGAGGAGGTTAGAGTAAGGAACCGTTTGGAGCTGCTTTATCTTATGTTCCTCTATTTTTCTGAAATACTTACATTTTCTCAAAAGCTTAAATGTGTACACCACTTGGACAGTTTTTCACATTTTAGAGTAAAACTTCACCTGAGTTTACAGAACCAAGGACATGTTTAGGGACAGCGCTAACAGAGACCAATTTCTCCTGGTGGCTACCTTCCAAACTATTTTTTTTTTCTTACCAAATGTCCACAATTTAATTTCTGCAGTGAGAGAGGGAAGAAGTTACCAGTGGGAAGAGATTTTTCTTTCTGGGAAAGGAACTCCAGCCTTTATTTTCAGAAGAAAGAACTAGCTCCTCTGCATTAGGCCCTGCCTTCTCTAATCTTTGTAACTTTAAAGACTAGTAATTTCATTGGCTAGCACTACGCCTTTTCACAAAGTGCAATCCCTAGTGCTTTCCCAGACAAAGTTACATGTTGTTGAGCAAAAAATGCAAGCAGTTCCATAGCAAAACATGGCATTACAACAGTTTCAGAAGGTCACGTTTGCTAATACGCCACACATACGCATCAGTATTTTCCTGTAAACAATTAGGTGCATTTACACAATTTACACAGTCTGCGATCAAACAAATTAGATTGTGTTGTCCACTGTATATATACTACAGTGTATGAAATTGTGCAGCATTCAAAGCATGGATCTATAACTGTAGTGCCTAGAAATTCAAAAATAGCCATGCAGTTGTCCGTGTTCCAGAAACGCTTCTATTTTGGCTCTTGCAAACCCCCCCTGAAATGTCCGTCACTTACAGCCAATTAAATTCTTCTGTGAAAATTGTGTTAGTTTCCAATGCAAAATGAACGAAAAGTATAAAAAACGGTAAACAGCTTCTGAAGTGCTTCTTCTTTGTGTCTTGAAGATGAGTAATACTGCAACATTACGTTGCGGCTGATAAGGTCCTCCCCCTTCTATCTTCCCAAGCTGGCAACTACTCTTTACCAGGATAGTATCAAAATATACACACATTTTAAAGTTAAAAGAAATACTTTAAATTATTAAAAATTAAATTAAAGGTTTGTTCACATGACAACAGTTATCCAGCTACAGATCACAGTATAAGATTTAAAAATACAAAGCAAACACTTTTTTTTTTAAGAATATATATGTACCTTAGTAAGCTGGGCCAGAGAAATAGATGCAGAAGAGTCATCAATCTGTTCACAAAAAATTAAACTCATATTCAAGTTCTACAATCAAAAACAGAGCAATAGTTAACCTCTACTGTAGTCTGACAGTCTGCACTATATCCTCCGAGTGTCACTGAAAGAGCCATTTCCAACCTAGTGTAGTTGGTATTTGTTCGAAACAAAGTCCAAACCTGTGACAGCTTAAGAGTGCCTATGTGGTTAAGGAGAAGAAGCTAAACTAACCAAACCCGCTGGAGATCAACTTATTGCTCCAGAATATCTCAGAGAGGGACCCTTGTCAAATGCTCACAGCTGCTTAAAAGTCGAAGGGGTAAGGAAGCTATCAATTTTCAGCTAAAAAGGATTTTAAAAAAATATTTATTTGAGAAGGAAGCATCACTACAGGAAACTTCTTTTCAGTGTGGTTTGTAAACTAATCAGCCAAGTATTTCCTTGTGTTACTTATTTCTGTTTTAGCAGCAGAACGACAATGTCTTCAAACCTGAAGAAAAACGCTGCCCCTTTTCCAAATGTAAATTCAAAGTGGCAGTATCCTAAAGAAAAGCTTAGCCTTTGGGAAATTAAAGCAGCATCCAGCCCTGAAGTCACCCAGATCCAAAAATGTACTGCAGGCGGAGGTTAAGAAAAATGACAGGGATTTTACCCTTTACAAATGCACCCGGCTCTAACCTTGTGCCAAAATTTGTACACTGGGTTTTACGTATTTTCATTTGCAGACAAACTATTAAACTAAACTGCTTCGTCTGATAAAGCGGAAAGGTCAAATGTAGAACTTTAGAATACCACTTTGTGTAGCAACGATATTTAAATTCACAGCAATCTATTAAAGACAGTTACGCACTCAGAGGGGCCCAAACAATATCACTTCAATTATACAGTTTCAGGAACAAATACCCAAGTCTTTAAGGACATGAAAAGGAAGCATTTAGCTGCACAGAACTGTCCTCAAAACGTGTGGGACGTGTTGGTTTTGGTATTTGTTTGAACCCCCAAGTCAAAAGTAAGAAACAGTACCAAGTTTAACAATAATGGTTTCTCAGTGGTTTTTGATAACATTTTCAAAAACCATGTTCAGTTGTGCAAACCTTGAACCTACGTGATCTAAAAACGATTGTACATTATCTGTACAACACAAAGTCATTCAGGAAATAGTCTAGCATATCCAGTATGAAATACTATGCATTACTAGGCACAAACACCAATATTCACATGAGATAGAACTGTGCCAATGATGGCATTACTCCGTTTCTACTATGCTGAATCAAATACATTGTATTTACAACATATGCTATGTTTTACTGGAAAATCTATTCAGTTAATGTTTGGAAAATTAATCCAAGGCTACCTTAAGGGCAGCGTGCAGCAAAAAGTGTGAGATTGTGTTTTTACATACTGCTTTTGATGTTCCACTTACTGGCTCAGTTTGACTTCTAGAAGAAGAAATAAAGGTGATCAGAACTTCAAATACAGCACTTGTACCAAAAACAGAAAGCACTGAAAACAGATTATAAAACCTGAACGTCAAAACTTTATGTTCTGATAGTCTAGTGAATGTGGAAATTTATTCATATACATAAACCGTTCTCTCTTGGTACATTCAGTGCAACTAAAAAAACCCCCCAGAATCCCATTTCTACTTTGTCACAAATTACTCTAAGGCTTACAGATATAGAACACGACCGTGCAAGGGGAAGTCCTCAGATAGTTTGTCTCTGCTACGTAAGTATCAAAACCAGGAAGTCTGTACTACAGTTTTGTGTTCATAAATAATCAACCATCAAAATACGAAGGTAACTTTAGCCAATCTGTGTATCGCTAGTATTACAAATAGGTACCAGATAGAGTCCTTTAGTTTCTAAGAAAGAACAGCGATAGTCTAGACACTTCCAAGTGCACGTTTACTTAAGTGAAAAAAATCAGTCATCTGACAAATAACAACAATGTCAGCAGCATCATCTTTAGAACAGTGTTTCTCTGTGGAAGCCCAAGCACTGTGTTCAGATATCTTAGCCATGAAAGTGCCAAAACACTAAATGTGTTACATATGCTGTATGGACTAAAAACAGTAGTAGAAATGTCACCTGAAAGCAGGTCCTAGGCCTTTGTGCGATTTAGGAGACCTGTGACAGAAAAAAAAGGTCTTGGTTGCCAGAATTTGCTTCAAGATAATCTTGAAAATGCTACGATATTTTAGGAAATATTTATTAAATTTGAAAACTTGCTGAGATTCCACATACTCATTGATCTGTATCTGCACGCTACTCGTCATGAATCAGCCATGCAACCATTGATATCGTTAACAAACAATTCACACATCATCCAAAGTGTCCCATGAGCGGAGGCAATTCAAAGGCTGCTGTGCAATTGGTGTACAAATAGAAAGGCACATGCTCCCTGCCACTGCTAGAACACCACCAGGCTCGCAATGACAGCCACGTACCTCCTGAAGTTGAGGAAGGACAAGGACATCCTTTAGATTACCACAGCATGGATTCTTCATACATTTACCTTCAAGAGCGTACTAAAAGGAGAGTAACGCATTTTTGAAGGCCTCTCCACCATTACAGCATACATTCATCATTCCCAAACATTCACCACTCTACCAGTTGTTTCTGCAATGTTCACAGCTGAAAGACTAGAAAGCTAATCTGCCTGGTTAATTTTCAACGCTAGAACAGCAGTGCCGTTCCTTCCTTATCCCCTTATACATACAGGTATGTATTTGACCTTTGATGCTAGCAGCATCTATCCTCTCATTTTAGGGCAGCATTACAATACCAGGAGAGGGTGCCCGAAACAGAGGATGCACTGACAAGACAGCACTAAGCAGACATGTTTAAATTAACCCCCAAAACAAGGCCACGTTTATGAGCACAGTGCTGCGGTGTCCAGAATTACTAGAGAGTGCCTGAAAACACTGCAACAACTACTGCAGGAATACGCCCAAAGTTGAGATGCAGAGCCACATAAATTCAGGGTTTTTTGCTTGCAGATGCCTCGCGGGTACCGGGAGGCTGCTGTACTCTTTGTTCGAGACACAGTGTAACTCATCCGTCTACTTGATTTATTGAGAACCAACATTAGAAAGACATGGCAAAACCACAAGCTAATAATACCTACTAATTGTGGTGGAGAGACCTATCTTTAAGGCGGCTGGAAAACATGACCGTTCAAACAATGCTAATGTAGCTGATATAGAACTGGACGGTATGAATACATAAATGACAGCAGTAATCCTCTAGTCAGCATTGCGTTGGAATAGCTGTAATTTTAATCAATACACCTGATTCTCTGTCCTCCGTAAATCTTAGGAATACAGAACCAAAACCCGGAGCACAGATACCAGCTTAGGGTAAAAACAGACGTAGCAAGATAACTAGTAACATTTGGTAATGTGCTAAACTGCTTACTGAGTTTCAAGTTGGAAAGGATTAACTATTCCTTCATCGTACTTGCACAAAAGGCAATACACTTTAGGATACTGTTCTTTTTCTCTTGCCTGAAACGGACATTGTCTTGAGGAAACGCAGAGGAATCGCTTACGAATGGAACTTCTTGTTTGCATCGTTCGCCAACTGGTAAACGTTGGTCTTTCCTCTATAGCTAGTATGCAAAAAACCCAGATTCGGGGCGTAAGAATACCTGCCATATCCCCCCCAAATGCCAGAAACAGTCAAACACTGAGAATCAGACTCTTCTGAGATGGGAACAAAGTATGCGTTTACACTACAATGCGTATCTGTCTTTACTATAAAAGCCATAAAAGCAAACACATATAATAAGGAATCTCTGCACGTCGAGGAAACAGGATCTACAACTTGGGTCTCAGAACAACCAACCCCAAGAACAAACCCAATAGAATAATCTTAAAAGTTACCATGGTTGGAGTTCGAACCCCATGTCCCAGCAGGCCTAAAAATGTAAGTCCACTTTCGGACAGATACATTAAAATCTACCCCATGCCAACAAAAATTAACAGCAGCTTTAACAAGAAAGAATGCCTCTGTAAACTAATATCCATAAAAAAAGTTAACACACTGAAACCCCTAACAAAGAATACAATGCTTTATGGATACTTACATAACATCGGTTTTGCCGGTAGCTTTAACTCCTCCAACAGGGATTCTTCTAACAATTACCGATGAGTTCTTAGGAATCAGGGCATTCTCATCTGTGTATTCTGAAAACAACAC
The DNA here is from genome assembly GCF_964195595.1 of Calonectris borealis. Classification (NCBI taxonomy): domain Eukaryota; kingdom Metazoa; phylum Chordata; class Aves; order Procellariiformes; family Procellariidae; genus Calonectris; species Calonectris borealis. The sequence continues at coordinate 356,851 of NW_027441476.1, read as the reverse complement.
AAATACAGAGAAAAACATCAGTCAATTTGTAAGAATGCATGTTCATATGTAATTACGTAGCACTTTGCAGAATCCCTTTACAGATACAAAAGCAAAATTTTATATGTAACATCACGCTTTTATCGTCTCAACACACTAACAGTATATTTCAAGAAATCTTGGGGTTTGAGAATCAAACACAAGCAGCAAAATCTTTTTCCTTTTTTTAAAACAGTTTGAATGCCAACAGCAAAATGGACTCAAAGGTCACTAAAGGAGAGTCTGCTAATGCACGAGGTTCTTTCCTGACCTAGCTTAAAGTTGCTTTTGCTTCCGTTAGGCTACAAAACCGATAGATCTTTGGAGAAAAACAAACCGCAGCAAAGTCTCACCTGCCTAAACCAGATTCTAAAGTCTGACTAGCTTGCCCTGCCACCAAACAGGCACTTAGCTAAAGCACGAGAACTCTGCGCCATTGCTTTCATAGCTGTTAACTAAAAACCAGTCACCTGTGCTGCCAGTGCTCAAGCCTGACAGAACACAGAAGAGAGCCTGCCGCCTCTGCCTGTTTCTTGGAGCTTAATCCATCAACAACCACACTTCTCAGCTGCTCAGGGCTTTACGTTTAAATGGAAACAGAACTGGCAGTGCTAGAATTTGGATCACAGACATTTTGGGGTTTTTTTGAGCTTGCTTTCACAAGTAGGGCAGAATTGGCTCAAACTCAAGTGGTATCTCCCCTCTTAAGCTAATCATCTAGTTTGAATTAACCAAAGGGACGTGAATTCGTTCGATCGATTCCCTTTTTGCAGAGCAGAGAGGCCCAAACGAAATTACTTAGGAAGACAGCCTTGAAAAGCCTTTCAGGAACAGCGTGTGCCTGAAGCTCTCCATGCTTTGCCTTGGCTTACACCCTGTTAGTCTTCTGAAGAGGAGGAAAGCCTTCTGACCTTTTACATCAGGCCCAAACAAAAAAACCAACTACCTGAGACACTTGGACTGAGTAAGCTTAAAATGCAAAGATCTCTCCATGAGAATGCTTTTTCTATTGTACTTACACAAGCTGGATAGGACTGAATATTTTAAAGCACTATCAGCAGGCATCCCCTGTAATCTGCCTACAGTTTTAAATATTCAAAGCCCTTACCTTTGCAGAGCAAATCAGAACAATGGTCTGAAAACCAAAGATACTGTATACCTCGTCAAGCCCTGTCAGGTGGCATCCCTAAGACCCCTAACCTTGTGCTGTTAAGGCTCTTCACAGACACTCTCCTGAAAATAGTTTAAGTATCTGTAGATAAACAGCAAGCTTTAGGTCCAACCACTTGAAAGGCTAGGGCTGAAGTTACAGTTACCGCAGTGTACATACTACTCTCTTTAAGTTTTAACACATGAAACAGGAAGAGGAAAAAAAACACTAGTACACATTTTAAAGAAAAGCCTGTTGTAAGAGTGTCACAGAACCACGGGGGGGGGGGGGGAGGGGGGGAAGAAATGTAATGTTTAAGGAATGAAAACACTTTACAAGTCTTTTTATTTCTGAAAAGTCACATCCCAACGTCTTTAATCACATTCAAACTTATCGAGATGGCAGATTACCAAACTGAAATATCCTACTAAGTAATACGAAACCATTATCATCTCTAAGAATCAAGCACCATTTGTTAGATTTAAAAGAATTTATGATGTCTCTAAGAACATTTCTTATGTATATCCACCATAAATGTTCTGCCATAAAACTTCAGTACTGTCCTGATACGGTTAACATGTAGTACAGGAAAAAAAACCACCGTTAGAAACGAATGATGAAATGATGCTCGATAGCATCTGAATGACCATGTCTTTGGTGTGGAAAAGAAGTTATATTAACAAGAAATTCCAAAGTATAGTTTAGATACGGAGAACACTCATGCGCAAGACGGCTTTCAAGGGTCTGCACAGATTTTAACTCACAGATACGCTCCTGATCCAAAATGTTGCTAGTGGGCAGTTTCTGCAACAGCCGCAAAACCCATTTTCCAATGCAGTGGAGTAAAACAAGTTGAAGTCAAAATTAAGTCACAAAATTCACCAAATCCACGTGGTTTCTTTTCTTCAAATTAGCCATCTCTTTTATTATTTCTATCACTTTCAGCTTTCTCCACCACATTTCAAAGAAATCTGGCAAGTTGGTTATTACAAGATATGCTCCCACATTTCCTTCTCATTTTACCTAGAAGAATTCCAGGAAACCAAAGCTTTTGTAAGCACCGTGTGTCACACATCAACCACGTACTCTTCTACGCCTAGCTCCATGTCTACAACACAGATCTGAAGGTAGTTGTCAGAACAGCAACTACAGAAGAACAGCTCTGTGAGGCCCCCAACACAAGTCACAGCTACCGATGGTGGCCGAATCGCATTATGGCTTCCCACCCCACTTAATGCCCAGCGCCGCTTGCCCTCCCGGTCCCGCCGCACGCTGGCGGGATGGGCCCCAGCCTGACTCACGCTACGTGGGGATGACCCACAAAGAGCAGAGCGCGGCTCCCACAGGCCACGGCCGACGCAGGGTGGTCTGCACCTTCTTTGATCTGGGCGTTGGTGATCTGCAGGTCGCAGCTGGCCGCCTTCAGCTCCTCGCGGCCCATCATCTGGTGCTTGAGGTCACACAGGGAGATGTGGAGGCCGTTGAAGGTGACCATGTCATGGTTCAGCTTGGAGGCGAACTTGTAGTGGACGCACGACATGGTTGGGGCCAGGAGGTGCCTGCTCCGTGATGGCGTCTACCGCGGCAGACAGCGTCGCGGCCGCTGTGCCAGGTGAGGGCCCGCGGCGGTTCCTCCTCCACCGAGGAGGCCAGGGCAAGCAGCGCGGGCTGAGCTCGAGCGGGCCGGCGGCGCTCAGAGGCTGCGGCGCTCCGCCATGGCCTTCCTGGCCGACAACCGCACGGGCCGCTGCGAGCGTGTCACTGTGCACACGCAACGGCACACTGCACCCCCCCCCCGCCTCACGTGACCCAGCGCATTATGACAAAAGGCCTGCGTCACGTGGGCGTGGCGGCCCCGCGCTCTTCATCCTAACACCAAGCGCCCCCGAGGGGAGGGGGGGCCCGTCAGCCCCGGGCCTGTCACCACCCCGGGCCGCTGGTCTCCCTGCTGTCCCCTGGCCTGTCACCACCCGGTGTCCTGCCACCCCCCAGGCCTGTCACTGCCCAGTGTCCCTCCTGTCACCCCCCAGGCCTGTCCCTGCCCAGTGTCCCTCCTGTCACCCCCCTAGGCCGTCACCATCTGATGTCCCTCCTGTCACCCCCCAGGCTGTCACCACCTGGTGTCCCTCCTGTCACCCCCCAGGCTGTCACCACCTGGTGTCCCTCCTGTCACCCCCCAGGCTGTCACCACCTGGTGTCCCCTCCTGTCAGCAGCCAGCCAGGGCAAGACAGCCTGGGGCAGATGAAGCGGGCTTGGCCGTGTGGCGCTCGGCTGCCCGCGGTGCAGGGCCAGCAAAGGGAGGGGACATCTCAGGGTGCTTGAGTGTATCTTGTGGCACTCATGGAAAGTTCAGTCAAAGCAGCCAATGACCATTTATGTTTATGGCCACAGACCAGTCCCCTGCCCCCATTTTTTAACTCTTCCCTCTCTGCCTTTAGCCCATCACTATTTTTTGCTTTCTCTTTCTCTGCCTCTCTCCCTGTCTGTAGTTTCTAATTCCTCCCTGTCTGTCCTATAGCCTGCTGCTATTTTTCCCTTTCTCTCCATCGCTTTCTCCTGCTCCCTCTCCTTCTCGTTTTTCTATCGCCGTGTCCTGCTTCCTGGCCTTATCTTAATGTTAGGGTTAGGGGCTAGGGTTAGGGTTAGGCTTAGGGTATCATTAGGGCTAGGGTTAGGGTCGGGGTTAGGATTATGGTTCGGGTTTAGGGTTAGGGATAGGCTTAGGGTTTCGTTTTAGGGTTAGGCTTAGGGCTTAGGGCTTAGAAGTAAAACTGTCCCAAGCACTTACGCCTCCATCAAGGACCACATGCCCTGAGGCTTGTGATGACTGTTGGATGGCTTTCCCTCCCCCCGATGGAAACACCTCTCAGTTCTCTGTGCTCACACCAGGGAAGGAAAGGCAATACACCCCCATATCTAAAGGCATGGCACTCCAAGCAAAGGCAACGTTTCGTTTCTTTAGATGAACTGCCTGGCCAGTTACAACACCTGCTTATACTGACTTCATCCACCCTTACCCGCAAAAAATTGTGACAGGCTGCGTCAGCGTGGAGAGTCAGGTGAACTTTGACGCGCACACTGCTACCATAGGACTGGATTTTTAACCTATTTACATTTATCCGTCGCTTTGAAGCTGCCCAAGGGTCAGCATGCCCTTGCTACTGGAGGTTCTTGCTCTGTGCAGGCACTAAGGAAGACATTTCTGGTGACAGATTATTTCTAACGGGTAAAGCACAGCAGAACACACTGTTTATGAGCTGCTGAGAATCGTCCCCCAGGCATAGCAGGAACAACGGCAAAGCTTGTATATTTAAGATGCATTTGAGTTACATTACCATTAAAATACACCACCACCAGACAGTGCTCTAGACGGAAGGCTGACATCAGTGTACAAGGACAGTCCCTTCTGGACATCTCGCTCCTGGGTAGAAATCCTAGAGACTTCCTTTAAGGACAGAAATCCAAAGAGCTACAATAAGCCTTTTAAATTCAGCACAGCAAACAAAAAGCAAACAAACAAAAAATGACAGGAAACCCCTGAGGCACTGATGAGGAACACAAGGTCTCCCCTTGAGTCCACTACCCCTCACAAGACTTACTCAAAATTACTCAGTTGCTTACTCAAAAGCAATAACCAACAAGCCATGTACCCTTGGGGAAGCCCTTGTCCTTCTGTGCCGCTGGTGGCATCCCACCATTTCTTTGGGAGTCCACACAAATTCAGAAGTACACTTAGTCCTCCGGCAGTCATTACCTATGGACCCGAACTCCTCCCACACCCCAGAAGTGGCTGTCGGTCGTCTGGCAGTCATTCTCCACAAACTGCAAGCCCTCCATACCTAACCACCTCCCTAGTGACTCAGTGGAAATGAGCTGGACCACAACAGAAGTGACACTGCCCGGCCCGGTCACACAGATTAGACCACAAACGGTGGTTACAAGACAGAAAATGCAACACAAACCCCAAGGACGGCAAAAAAACAAGCAGAAGACACGTCACACAAAAACCAAAGACCCCTATCCAAACCCTAAAAATGCAAGCAAGCTACAAAAGGACTTTCCAAAAAAAAGACCACCCAGAACACAACATAAGGCAAAACCAACCCAACCCCAGGAACCCAGCGCTTGCAAACCCAGATCCTGACCATAACAATAACATGCTTTAATCCTAAGTCGCGTAAACTCCCATAACCCTCAAACCCCATAACCCTAGCACGCTGGAACCCTAGCGCCCCATATCCCTAGCACATTGTAGCCCCAAGATATCAAAACATTGAACACAAACTCCCTGGAGGTCTCTCTCTTCAGGTGGCCCCAGATCTCAGACACCACAACTCTGAAGTGGGGGTGCCCACCGTGCCCAAGTGGAAGATCCACCAGGACAGCACCAGCATCCATCTTCACATCATCCGTCACGCCCTGAAAAAGTGCCCAGGCTGGACACTCCTGGGGAGAAAGGCGGAGGCACTCGGAGACTTTGAACCGGCCAGCCATGGCCACAGGGCTTCAGCTCATCATGTCTGTGTCAGAGCCACCAGGCAGGTGACCCCGTCCCCCCTGCGAAGACCCCTTGGGGTAGCCGTACCCAGCACCAGCTGGCTGGATACGGCCTTTGCTCTCTGGGGAGGTGCTCCCTGGGCGCAGGGTCTCTCACGGGGGAACTCACAGCTCACCTGGGCTGCTCTGCGGCCACCGGACGCCTTTGCTGTCAGGTGGCTCTCAGCACCTCTCTGCCAACGGCTGTCACCTCCCTGCGGGACGCTCTCCAGCGCACGGTCCGTCTCCACTGGGTCTCCCTGGGGACAAAGATCGGAAGGGAGGGATGGGGTTTGCTCTGTCCCCGTTCCCAGGGTGCTTCAGGAGAGACCTGCCACCCCCAAATGAGCTGTCTGACGTGGACACCACAGACCAGCTGCAGACGTGGGTCAGCACGGTGGCGGGGAGTGGGCAAGATGTCCTGCGGAGCCCCCGGCGCTGGCAGAAAGCAGAGCTGGAGACAACGGGGAGAAGCCCCAGGCAGCCGGCAGCTGGCGGTGGGGCCTGGCAGGGAGCAGCGCCCGCAGAAATGCCCGGCTCCTGGAGCCTCGGCCCCAGGGCTGCAGCCTCGGCACCTCCTGGGGCTTCGCTGGGAAAAACCAGGCAGGGGTGACCCTGACAGCCCGCACACGTACCTGGCCCCGGGATCTGGCAGCCTGTCCCTGTGCCCATCGCTGCCACGGGATCCAGGAAGCAGCGCCCCAGCCCTGGCGTGGCCCTGAGCCGCCTCTCAGGCCAGGCAGCAGGAAGCCGCGCCCCATGGCATGCTGGGAGCTGTAGGCCCGGGGCACGGGCTGCCGGGCGGCCATGTTGGTTCCCGGGGCATGCCGGGAGCTGTAGGCCTGGGGCACGGGGCTGCTGGGCAGCCATGTTGGTCTTGGGAGGTGCGGGCTCTGCTCCAGCTGCAGCCCAGCTGGGGTGAGGACAGGCACGCAAGTGGAGCTACCGAAGAGGAAGGGAGGAAAGGACAGACGGACAGAGAAAGAAGTGCTTGAACTGTAACATTTGCCTGGCAGTGCCGAGAGCGGGAGCTGCAGTGAGTCCCAGCCCCTCGGGGCCGTGTCACCCCTCTTCTGCATCGCAGTCCCTCCCAGCCCCCCCCTCCCATTTCCCTCTGTGTCATTTTTTTCACTTCCCCATACCTCTCTTCTTCTATTGCTGTGTTCTGCTCCCCGTCCTCTCTTCTCCAAGTCCCTCTTTCCCTGTCGCTCTACCCGCCCCTGTCTTTTTCTTGCTGCCCCTCCCTCCTGCTCCCTGTCCCTCTTTTTGCCTTCCTCTGTCTCTGCCCTGCAGCACATTGCTGTTGTTTCTTCTCTGTCTCTTTGTCCTGGTCTGCATCCCGCTCTGTTTTTCACAGTCTCTCTGGCCTGTTCCCTGTCGTGATTTGTCTCTCTCTGCCTGTATGTCCCGCTCCCTGTCCTTGTCTTCCCTTCTCCCTCCTTCTGCTTCCCTCTCTCTCTGCCTCCAGCCCCCTGCCCTGCTCACTGTCACTGCGGTTTTCCATTCTGTATCCCACTGTCCCTGTCCTTCTTCCTGTTCATCTCTCTTCTGTCTCTCTCTGCTGCTCCCTCACCCTTCCCCTCCCCGCTTCCTCCATCTCTCTGCAGGGCTCCTGAGGCTTCTTTCTTTCCCCATCCCTCTGTGCTGCTCACTGTCCCTGTTTCTCTCTTTCTCTTCGTTGTTATTCTTGTCTGTCACTCTGTCCTTCTCCCTGCCCCTATTCCTTTTTACTCCCTCTCCTTTCTTCTGCCCACCGCAGGTTTTCTTGCGATCTCTGTCCTGCCCCTAGCCCTTAGCTCTCTCTCTCTTCCTGCCTCCGTCTCCCTCTTTCTGCCTCTCTTCCTCTTTTCCTGCTGCTTCTTTCTCCATCTTTGTCCAGATCCCTGTCCTTTTTTTTCTCTTGCTGTCCTTCGGTCCTTTTTCTCTTTTCTCTCTTTCTCTCTGTCCCATTCATAGAATCATAGAATCATAGAATCATAGAATCATACAGGTTGGAAAAGACCTCTAAGATCATCGTGTCCAACCGTCAACCCAACACACCATGCCCACTAAACCATGTCCCTAAGGGCCTCATCTACACGTCTTTTAAATACCTCCAGGGATGGTGATGCCACCACTTCCCTGGGCAGCCTGTTCCAAGGCCTGACCACTCTTTCAGTAAAGAAATTTCTCCTAATGTCCAATCTGAACCTCCCTTGGCGCAACTTGAGGCCATTTCCTCTTGTCCTATCGCTAGTTACTTGGCAGAAGAGACCAACACCCACCTCGCTACAACCTCCTTTCAGGTAGCTGTAGAGTGCGATGACGTCTCCCCTCAGCCTCCTCTTCTCCAGGCTAAACAACCCCAGTTCCCTCAGCCGCTCCTCATAAGGCTTGTGCTCCAGGCCCTTCACCAGCTTCGTTGCCCTCCTCTGGACACGCTCCAGCACCTCCATGTCCTTCTTGTAGTGAGGGGCCCAAAACTGAACACAGGATTCGAGGTGCGGCCTCACCCTTCCCTCATTCCCTGCCCCACCCTTTCTCACTAACCCCCCCTGTCCAGCTGGCTGTGCCTTCTTTCCTCTCTCTCTCGCTCTCTAGTTTTCCTTTCTTCGTCTCTCTGTCCCACTGCCCATCACAGCTGGTTTTGTCCTCCAGTGGTGTCCTGCCCCCTCTTCCTTTTTTCTCTCGCTGTCATTCTGGCCTCTTCTTTTAAATTCCTCCATCTCGGTCCTGCACCCGTCACTGTTTTTTTCCTCTCCTGTCCCTTTGTCTTGCTCCCTGTTCCCCGTTCTTGTCTCTCCTTCCCTTTGTTCTGCCGCCCATCTCTGTTCCCCTTCTTGCTCCATCTCTCTGCCCTGCTCCCTGGCCCTCTAAGTCTCTCTCTGTTTCTCTGTCCCGCTCCCTGTCTCTCCCCCACCCTATTTTTCTGTCCTACTCCCTTTTCAGGTTCCCCCCCCGCTCTCACTTTGTCCTGCTCCCTGCCGCGGCTATTTCTCACTCCATCTCTGTCCTGCAGCCCAGTGCTGTTTTTTCCTTCCATCTCTCTGTCCTGCTGCCCAGCCCAGGCTCTTTTACCTCCTTCTGTGTCCTGCTCCCCGTCCCTTAGTTTTGCCTGTCTTTCCCTTTGTCCTGCCTCCCTGTGCCTTTCTTCTCTCTCTGTATCGCCCTGTCCTGCTCCCTGTCCTTGTCTTTCCCTGACAATCTGTGTCCTACTCCCTTTCCTTGTCTTTCCCTCTCTGCCCCCCATCCTTCTTCCTACCTTTCTTTTTCTTCTCTCTCCCCCTCTGTTCCTGCTGCTTCTTTTTCCACCTCTGTCCTGCTCCCTGCCCCTTTTTTCCTCTCGCTGTCCCTCTGCCCTGCTTCCTGTCCTCATCTTTTCTGTCTTTATTTCTCTGTCCCGCTGCCTGTCCCATCGTTTCTTGTTGTACTCCCCTGCCCCGTCCAGCTGGCTCTCCCTTTTATTTGTTCTCTCTTCCTCTTTTCTGCTTCTCAGTCCTCTTTTCCTCTTCCCCTGTCTCTGTCCTCCAGCCCGTTGCTGGCTTTTCCCCCCCTTCTTGGTCTCCATCAGGATCTGACCCTCTCTTTATTTCTCAGTCCCTTTGTCCTGCTCCCTGTCCTTCCTTCTCTTTCTCCATCTGGACGTCCTGCTCCCTGTCCCTGTCTTTCCCTAGCCCCCCCTTCCTTCTTCCTCTCCTTCCCCACGCCCATCTCTGCCTCTCTGTCCTGCTCCTTGACCCTACTTTTTCTTCCTCCATCTCTCTGCAGGGCTCCTCATCCCTATTTCTCTTGATTTCTCCAGCTCTCTAGCCTTTTCCCCATACCTTTGTTTCTCTCTCAGCTCCTCTATCTTTTCTCTCATCATATTTTTCTCTTTCTAGTCCACTGTCCTTCTCCCCGTCAACTGAAGCTGAATGACCAGGTTTCCCTGGGCTCTGGTATTTCCTTAGCATTGCCCTAGGGAAGATCGGTGGTTTTAGGGCTAGGGATCATTTAGGAGCTGGTCTCCTTACGTAGGCAGCGGAGCTAGGCATAGTTAAAGCAGAGGTTGTTCTCAGCTGGTGCTCTGTGCGTCCTGTTGAAAGAGCAGGCTGTGGGCCTTATTTTGAAGGAAGGTTTCTTGTTCTGCGCTTATTGCTCCTCGGGACGCTGCACAGAAGTGGTGGTGGGGTCTGGAGAGACAGATGGGACCTGCTGTGATTCCTAGTAAATGTGAACTTGAACGAGACCAGACTGACTGCATATGGTTTTCTTCTCGGCTCCAATTCCAACCTGCGTGCTCGGCGCTAATGAAAAAAGAGGCCCTGAGCTGCAAATGAGCAGACAACGTCACTCACTTAGGTCACCGTGCAGTTGGTCTGTGATAAGGGATGTGTACTTCCATGACGGTGCTTTCATGAACGTTCTCTGGTCTTGCCACTTCAAAGCCCTCCCTTTTTCCAGACATTTTAAGATGGCATTTCTTATTCTGGGGTTCAGGCTGGAGTTGGACTTAATGTTGAACAGCTGATATCATGGGCTCCGTAAAATGTGAGAGAGAACCCTGCTTTTTTTGTTGTTGTTGTTGTTTTCTAACACGCCCTAAACTTTGCTAAGCAAAGGGAGGAGTGGTTGCAAGAGTCTGTTCTTTGAGAGTGACGTATTCCTGTAGCGTGCCTGTCTTTGTATGGTGAAGGTTTCCTACCTGCAGTATGATTTTGCTGAGCTGTGAGGCTGTATTGGCGTAGCAAAGGTAAGAAGTGGCGTCTTTAAAGGTCATGAAACTGTAGCAAAACTAGCGGGAGAAGCTAGTTCCTTCCCTGCCAAAACTAGTAGCAAGTAAAAGCATTTGCAATTGGCTTTTTTATGCAATGTTCATACAGAGCTTTTGGTATTGATTGATTTTTGGGAAGCAAGACAGCAGTGAGGAAAGAAAACTGGGGCTTCTTCACCGTAGGCAGGGTTCAAGCCTTTGCGCTAGAACAGGTCTTCACTACAGTTTACAAAAAGAGAAGATGAGCTGTCTGTAAGGAAGGTTTCAGTAGAAGTAAGGCTAGATTTGCAGAATTTGGTCCTCCGTATCTGTTGCAAATAAGAGATGACTTGGCAGTGTTTACATCTGAAGTGCATGCCAGTGTGTTAATGCAGGCCGTCGAGGTCTTTTCAGGGGTACTTCTGGACTGCAGGTTGCGTGCGTGGGGGGCACCATGTCCCAGGATGAGCCAGTTTTAGCTCAGAGGATGTGACAGAATGGCAACCATCTTTGTGGTGGACCCCTGTCATGGTTTAACCCCAGTCGGCAACTAAGCACCACACAGCCGCTCACTCGCCCTCCCCCCAGCAATGGGATGGGGGAGAGAATCAGAAGAGCAAAAGCAAGAAAACTCACGGGTAGAGATAAGAAGAGTTTAATACTTGAAATAAAATAATAATAGCAATAATAGTAATACTAGTAACAGTAATAGTAGTAATACCAATAATACCATAATAATACCAATAATAACACCAATAATAATAATAATAATAATAATAATAATGATAATAAAAATAGTAATCATAATAACAATAATAACAATAATAATAATAACAATAATAATAATAATTTGTAATTAAAACAACGAGAGAGAGAAAGAGAGGGAGAGAGGATCAAGAATAAGAACCCCAATCCTAACACTAACCCCAAACCCTCAACCTAACTCGAACCCCTAATGCTACCCGTAAACCCTATGCATAACACTAAGACCTCACTCTTACCCTAACCCTAACACCGAAACCTAACCCTAAACCTGAACCCCAACCCTAACCCGAACCCTAACCCAAATGCTAAGCCTAACCGTAAACCTAACCCTAACTCTAACCCTAACCCTACCCTAACCCTAAACCCGAACCATCCTAAAACCAACCGTAAAACTTATGCTAACCCTAAGCCTAACCCTAACCCTAAACCTAACCCTAACCTTAACCCTAAACCTAACCCCTAACCACAACCCTAACCTTAACCCCTAACCCTAACGTTAACCCCTAACCCTAATGCTAACCCTAACCCCGAACTCTAGCCCTAATCCCGAACCCTAACCCTAACCCTGAACCCCAACCTAACCCTAACCCCTAAACCTAACCTTAATGCTACCCGTAAACCCTACGCATAACACTACGACCTCACCCTAATACTAACTCTAACCGCAATACCGAACCCTAACTCTAACCCTGAACCCCAATCCTAACCCTAAACCCTAACCCTAAACTTAACCCTAACACTAACCCTAAACCTAACCCTAATGCTACCCATAAACCCTACGCATAACACTACGACCTCACCCTAAACCTAACACTGAACCCTAACTCTAACCCTTAACTCCAGTCCTAAGCCTAACTCTAACCTTAACCCTAACCCTACCCCTAAACCTAACACTTAACCCTAACCCTAACCCTAACACTTAACCCTAAATCGAACACTTAACCCTAACCCTAACCTAACCTTAAGCCTAACCTGAATCAGAAAGCTCTAACCCTAATGCTAACCCTAACCCCGAACCCTAACCCTAATCCCAAACCCTAACCCTGAACCCCAACCCTAACCTTAACGTAATGACCCTAACCCTAACTCTAACCCTAACCCTAATGCTACCCGTAAACCCTAACTGTAACAGTAAGACCTCACCCTTATACTAACGCTAACCCCAATACCGAACCCTAACCCTAACCCTGAACCCAATCCTAAACCCTAACCCTAACCTTAACGCTAACACTAACCCTAAACCTAACCCTAACGCTACCTGTAAACCCTAAGCGTAACATTAAGACCTCACCCTAACCCTAACACTGAATCCTAACTCTAACCCTTAACTCTAATCCTAACCCTAACTCTAACCTTAACCCTAACCCTACCCCTAAACCTAACACTTAACCCTAACCCTAAGCCTAACACTTAAGCCTAAACCGAACACTTAACCCTAACCCTAACCTAACCTTAAGCCTAACCTGAATCATAAAGCTAACCCTAGCCCTAACCCTAACCCTAAGGCGAAACCTCACCCTAAAACAAAATCCTAACGCTAACCCTAAACCCAAACCGTAACCCTAACCCTAACATCAAACCATAACACTAACACTTTGGCAGAACCCTAATGTTAAACCTAAAGGGAACCATAAAACTAACCCTCACATAACACCGAACCCCTAATTCTAACTGTAACCCTACTGCTAACTCAACCTCAAACCGTAATCTTAAGATATCACCATAACCCTACCCCTACCCCTACCCCTAACCCTAAAACTAAACCCTAACCCTAACCCCTAACCCATACCCTAACCCTAATGCTAAGCCTATCCCTAACTGTAACCCTACACCCTAACCCTAACGCTAACCCTTACCCTAAAACGAAACCATAACCCTATCCCTAACACTAAACCTGAACCATAATCCTAACCCCACGATAACCTTAGGCCTAACCCTAACCTAAACCATAACCCTAACCTTAACCCCTAATCCTAATTTTAAACCCTAACCCTGATGCTAATCCTAACCCCGACCCCTAACCGTAATCCCGAACCCTAACCCTGAACCCCAACCTGAACCCTAATGACCCTAACCCTAACTCTAACCCTGACCCTAACCCTAACCCTAACCCTAACCCTAACCCTAACCCTAACCCTAACCCTAACCCTAACCCTAGCCCTGAACCCCAACCTGAACCCCAACCTGAACCCTAATGACCCTAACCCTAACTCTAACCCTAACCCTAACCCTAACGCTACCCCAAACCTAATACCGTAACCATAACACCTCACCCTAAACCTAATGCGAAACCTAATCCTAAAATTAAAATGCAACCCTAACCCTAAACCTAATCCTAATACTTAATGCTAACCCTAACCCAAACTGAAATCCTAACCCATAAGCATAAACCCAACCGTAACCCCTAACCATAACACTAATCCCTAACCCTAACCCTAACCCAGCCCCTAACCATAACCCTACTGATAAGCCCTAACCCTAATGCTAACCCTAACCCCAAACCCTAACGCATATCCCGAAATCTAACCCTAACCCTGAACCCCAGCCCTAACTCTAACCTTAAACCTAACACTAACTTTACCCTAACCCTAACCCTAACCCTAAAATTAAACCCTAACCCTAAACCCTAACCCAACCCCTAACCCTAACCCTAAAACTAACCCCAACCCTAACCGTAACACTAAGCCCTAACCCTAATCCTAAACCTAACTCTAAAATGAAACCCTAACCCGATCCCTAACCCTAAACCCAAACCATAATCCTAACCCCAACCCTATCCCTAACACTAATGATAACCCTAAGCCTAACCCTAAACTTAACCCTAACCCTAACCCTAACCCCAACCCCAACCCCTAACCATAACCCTAATGATAAGCCCTAACCCTAATTCTAACCCTAACCCCAACCCATATCCCGAACTCTAACCCTAACCCTGAACCCCAGCCCTAACTCTAACCTTAACCTTAACCCTAACCCTAAACCTAAAACTAAACCCTAACCCTAAACCCTAACCCAAACCCAAACCCTAACCCTAAAACTAACCCTAACCCTAACCGTAACCCTAAGCCCTAACCCTAAACCTAACCCTAAAATGAAACCCTAACCCGATCCCTAACCCTAAACCCAAACCATAATCCTAACCCCAACCCTATCCCTAAACCTAACGATAACCCTAAGCCTAACCCTAAACTTAACCCTAACCCTAACCTTAAACCTAACCCCAACCCCAACCCCTAACCATAACCCTAATGATAAGCCCTAACCCTAATTCTAATCCTAACCCCAACCCATATCCTGAACTCTAACCCTAACCCTGAACCCCAGCCCTAACTCTAAGCCCTAACTCTAAACCTAACCCTAAAATGAAACCCTAACCCGATCCCTAACCCTAAACCCAAACCATAATCCTAACCCCAACCCTATCCCTAAACCTAACGATAACCCTAAGCCTAACCCTAACCGTAACCCTAAGCCTAACCCTAACCCTAACCCTAACCCTAACCCAACCCATATCCCGAACTCTAACCCTAACCCTGAACCCCAGCCCTAACTCTAACCTTAACCCTAAAACTAAAACTAAACCCTAACCCAAACCCAAACCCTAACCCTGAAACTAACCCTAACCCTAAACGTAACTCTAAGCCCTAACCCTAAACCTAACCCTAAAATGAAACCCTAACCCGATCCCTAACCCTAAACCCAAACCACAATCCTAAGCCCAACCCTATCCCTAAACCTAACGATAACCCTAAGCCTAACCCTAAACCTAACCTTAACCCTAACCCTAACCCTTAAACCTAACCCTAACCCTAACCCTAACCTTAAACCTAACCCCAACCCCAACCCCTAACCATAACCCTAATGATAAGCCCTAACCATAATTCTAACCCTAACCACAACCCATATCCCGAACTCTAACCCTAACCGTGAACCCCAGCCCTAACTCTAACCTTAACCCTAACCCTAACCCTAAACCTAAAACTAAACCCTAACCCTAAACCCTAACCCAAACCCTAACCCTAACCCTAAAACTAACCCTAACCCTAACCGTAACCCTAAGCCCTAACCCTAACCCTAAACCTAACCCTAAAATGAAACCCTAACCCGATCCCTAACCCTAAACCCAAACCATAATCCTAACCCCAACCCTATCCCTAACCCTAACGATAACCCTAAGCCTAACCCTAAACCTAACCCTAACCCTAACCTTAAACCTAACCCCTGCCCCTAACCATAACCCTAATGATAAGCCCTAACCCTAATGTTAACCCTAACCCTAAACCTAACCCTCACCGTAACACTAAGCCCTAACCCTAAACTTAATCACAAACACCTATAACTGATGCAAATGAGCAATATCAGGGCAGCAAGTCAGGTTCTTTAAATCCTTGCTTTCTCTCTTCCCTTCTCTCTTCTTGCTTTCTCTCTTCCGTTCGAGGAGATTTCCGTTCGAGGAAGCTTTAGCTAGTTTTATTATATTGTCTGTCTTAGGAGGAACAGCCACTTCTACTTTCCGCTTTGTCTTGTCAATTTTTGCTTTTGGCTTATCCTTCTCTTTTTTCTCCTTTTCAGACATCGGTTTGAAAACAATAGAATCTGCTTCCATAGGCTCATCTCTCACAGGGGTGGCATCATCTCTGCTTGGGACCATGAACAGGGAGTCCATTTTAACGTCTTCTGCTGGAACTGGCTCTCTTGGTTTTCTCGCACCTGCTAACAACTCAGCATTGGGAAATCCTTCATCCTCATCCCTTTTTCTTCTCTTTTCATGCTTATTTCCTTGGCCATCTCCCAGTGGATTTTTCACCTCCTTCTCTTTTGATTTTGTAGGATCCTTGATGCCATGGCTCTCTCTTTCAGAAGGTTTTTCAGGGTAATTTCCAGCTATATTGTGATTTTGGGGGCTCTGCCAAGCAGGATAATCCTCCCTACGTCCCCGAGCATATGGTGAATTCTCCTGTCTGGTCCCAGGTGGACCAAACCTACCTGGAGAAAAGTTCTCTCTGTTTACTGGAGGGTGAGGTTGAGCGCCAACAACATAGCCCTTGTAAAACTTTCCATGCCATTCTCTGTAGTTCCTTTCCCATTCCCTGTACCTTGCCTTTTCAAATGGATCTCTAAAGTCAAGAGATCTGCCAGAGTAAGCTTTCAGCTCATATGGTGGAACTTCTCTGTATCTGTTAAAATACTCCCTTCCTCCTTCCCCTTGAGGTATAGTCTGTTTAGTGGGAGACTGGCCTCTAAATACTGGAGACCTTGACCGTGAATGGCATCTTCTGTGTGGGGGTGACCTTGACCTTGAACGCTGATAACCGTGTGACCTTGACCTAGAACGATAGTTACGCCTCTTCCCTTTGCCTCTTCTTGGATACGGCGGCGATCGCGAGTAGGAACGAGAATGGGAACGACTAAATGGTCGAGAGTAGGAGCGAGAGCGGGAAGAACCTGATCTTGATGTGGAGCAGGTAGACGAACTTGTAGAGTAAGGGGAAGCACTATAAGGAGACTTGGACCTGAAAAAAAACACAACACACAAGAAAAGAAATGAAGTTAATTCAAAACAGTCATTCTCCCCAATTTTTTTCCTCCCAAATTTGGTTTGGGTTTTTTCTCCTCTCCATACGCTTATGTCAAAGCTTCTTTCAGCTGCTGACATAATGCTACTGCAAATTGAGGAATTTGATAAAATTTTTCAATTCCATTTGTCTTGTTTTAGTTATGCATGTTTACTACCTGCAACGAAAAATTCTATTGGAAAAAACACTGTCATTTTTCCTTATGTCAGATGCACTTTAGTGTAACTGCAGTCCGATATGCTGTTGAAATACAAACATGAAAAACAAGGCAACTTCATTGAGCCAAATACTTCCTCCTCTTTAAGTCTCCGTTGTTCTCTGTAAAAGTCCTCCCTAGATAAGGGAGGCCAATGGCATCCTGCCAACTTAAGCATTTTTGTCCCTGCTTTCTGTTCATTAGAGACTACGCTCATTTCCTGATCCTCATACTTGCCTTCCACATCCTCACCCCCAACAGTTCATTCAGTCTTCTCTCCTTATACTCGGCTTTGCACCTGTGGATGGAGGCTGCCCACACTTGAAAGAGACTCCCATCTCCCGTGGGCCAAGCGCCCACTGCTCCTCTGCCACTCCTTGATACACTTAATACATCACACTTCTGATCTTCCAAGCACTGCACAGATATTAACTAACCTTCTCTGGAACTTCTTTTAACTTCTTCCACATACGCTTCCTATGTTGTTGCCTCATCATGAGGTATTTGGCCTGGTCCTGTCCCTGAATTGTTGTTTTCTTGCTGACTGACTTGGAGATATCAGACAACCTGTGGGATGGATCCTGGTTTTTCTTTTGATTTACCTTTAAGATTTTATAAACACAATGCACTCTTACAATCTATCTATAACAAACATATAGCGAAAGGAAGGACTAGCTTGACGCTGCAGTAATAGGTAAAACAGCCTCCTCTCTCTCCAACTGAGAGAAAGCGTCTTGGCTATGTGAGATGACTAAATTGAAGAAATGCAAAATTGTCATAAAAGAACAGTGTTGACTTTTCCAACCATTTGCTCATTCAGTATCAACTAAGTTGTTAAAAAAAAAATGTTGGAGGCTGATTCCTATTGGGAAATCAATTTCTTCAGCCCTATTCAGCCAGTAATGGAAAAGGTGGCTTTCCATCTGATCCTTTAATTATCTTTAATTTTTATAGGTAATTATGGTTTCCTCAAAAAGCGTTCATTTTTCAGAGTCCTGTTTTCAGTCATGTACCGGAGTTTTATTTTAAATAGCCTTAGTGGAAGCACAGATGCCCTTTGTAAAAGCCAATTCAAATGAAGCCATTTAAAAATTAATTACCACTTGGATTCTCCACAACTGTCTGTGCATACTTGCTTCATTATAAATCAGCTGTTGTATAAGTTATGCGTTATACAGCCTCTTTTAACAGGTGACAAGGAGTCATCTATTGAATTTCTGTAGAATACTTACACTTCCCAGCCTGGTCTGCCACCTGCTGAGCGAACTGGACTGGCTCTCATTGGATGACCTTTTGGAGTGGGGAGAGGAAAAAGAAAGAAATCCCATTCAGTTCCTCTGAAGGTAATTTTTTTAAAGAAATTCTGAAGTTACAGTTACTTACCAGTTGTGGGTATTGCTTGTCCTTGGGGGCCCAGAAGACTTGGTAATGCTGGTTGTCTTTGTACGGGAACCTGATAGACATCTCAAAAAACCATTAGTAGGCTTGAGTTCTGAAGGTTTGAACCAACTCTCCCGTGGAGAAGAATGTGGATTAAATGCCGAACTATCCGTTTGTTGCAGACCACAGTAAGTCACCAGAGTTGGCTATATCATTTTCTATGAGAGAAATGAATCCCACCTCTCCTTTGCCAGAGGGTAAATGTAAATTGCAGGCTCAGGGTAAAGTTAGTCTCCGAGTAACTACGTTTTATAAATGGAAGAAGTCTATGTTACAGCTCCTACAAAACGAGATCCATGACAGAAACACAGAAGTGCTACCAAGTGCGTTTTAAAACAGCCACTCGTGTCAGCACACAGCAGTATTTTCTTAGTTTATAGCAACAGGAAAACTTCAGTCTGTTTCACACATGGGATTTGATAAAAGTCAGAGGGGGCGGAAATCTCAGTCCAACAGCTACTTGTTAAATTTTGCAAGAAGCCTTTGAAACATAAACCAAAAGCAAAACGAGCTTTCAGAGAGAACGACTCCACTGCAAACACTACTGACATGTTTTGCAGAAATACAGATTCTTAGCATACCACACGTTTAACCAACTTCCAGGGGCATGAACAGTAGGACCACCCTATTTTAATATTCAAAAGTATCACAGATTCTATGGTTAAGCACAATGACAGTGCTTCCTGCCCCGTAATTACAGATGCTGGCCAACTTGGTTGCATAGCCACTCAGACATGCACGCATGGTTTCTCTCGCTCACTTTTTGGCCAGTCCAATTAATTCCATACTTACGCATTAATAGTTGGTATTGCGTATTTTCCAGTGTTGGTCAGCATAGCACCCTTTGTATTGGGGTCTTTCACCTCCATCATGAAACTCCTTGGAATTCCTGTGCTCTTTAATTCTGGGAACAGGCTCAACATTTTTGTCCTGTTAAGAAAAGAAATGCAGACATATCTCCTTTTAAGACCCACACTTAAAATGACATTTCAATGATTATTTTAAGCAGCAAAAGCCTTTAATCCTCTCCTTTTACCTAGCATAAGGGTTGCTCGACTAAAATACTTATTTTCCTAAATGAATATAGCCAGGATGTTCCAAAGGCCTGAGCAGTGTTTTGAACTCATTCCATTCTTTGGCTTAAGTTCAGGTTCTTTAAGGGTGAAATATCCCTTAGCTCACCATCCACTCATAAAAGAGATACAAACCCGCTCCTCCTCCAAAGCGCAATTCAGAGCACAAATATTCAATAGATGGGGTCAACAGAAACATCTTGGTTTTACATGAAATACTAAAAACTGTGAACTGTCATTAAACAGAGTTAAAACCAGAAACATTTCCAGTAATATTGAAATGTATAAAAATATGCATGAAAGTTCACAGAGCAAGATCTGTGGACATACTTAATGTCTATGACCTAGAAAAAAGAAAAGTTTACATTTATAATGCCAGGTTTCCCTTGGATTTTGAAGGGCTTTGCAACATTGCCATATGAACCTCTGTCTTTCACCCCAAGAGAAACAATTCTTAATATGAGTATTCATGGATTTGTTACGTAACTGCCAAGGTAAAAAAATGAAAAGCTAAGGAACACCAGAAGTCCCCCACAGTCTTACCCCATTTGTTGGGCAGTTCTTTATAGAGTCGCCAGGTTTTCCGCAACGAAAGCAAGCATATGATGGTGGAGGTGGACCCCAGGGTTTCTGCATGTAACTAAAAGGGTTTGGGGCAAAGAAGAAAAAGGTATGCACGTGTCTCTCTCGTTAAAACAAACTTCTCTACAATTTTTCCATAATCTTCAAAGAACAGATTTGACATTATCAACACTTACTTGATTGGATCATATTCCTGGCAAGACTGTAGCATCATAGCCTTTATTTTATCTTCTTCGGAAGCACTGGCTTCAGCCAGATTGGCAGTCTGTTTAACAGGTAATTATTTGACACATACATTAGAAACACATTTAAGCCCACACTGCCAAAGAGAACACCACTCACCCAACCCTGTAAAGAGCAGCACAACGCCAGCTGAGGTTGCATGAAAACAGCTGCTTATATGAAACAGAGTTGTCCAAAAGATGTTCTGGGGAGTCCTTACATCATTACAGGCTGTTTATGTGCCTGTTAACCTACTTGAAAAGAGCATTCCTGGCCACTCAAAACCTTAGGCTCTTCATGTTCCCCCCCACGAACTTCTTCATAGGAAGCAATTTAACTACAATAAGCAAAACCTGCAGTTTTTTCCAGTTGACCGTGTCCTTTTAACATACAAATTGTAATATAAACGTTATGCAGAACTGGATCTTCAAATTATTGAAGGCAGCTGATTTTTTTAAAGTAGTATTTGTTCAAATGTTTTTATTACACGCTAGTACAGATACAAGCAGGGTCTAAGGGAGTGACTGTAAATGATTTGGACCCTCAAGCACCTATCATTCAGATCAACCACTCATGGTTTTGGTTTTAGATGCATTCATTCACAAAAGCAACCAGCTTGTTTCAGCATTTTGTTAAAGGGCTGTTTCATATACACAGCTTTTTCTCAACTGTAACATAATCCAGATCGACATCTATGAAATCATTTCCATTAACATTTACAGAAGACTTTACAGATACTTGACTAATTTGTTTGAACCCAAGCCGTTTACAAAACACATCCAAAACCCACAAGACATTACTAGGAATAGACCAAAATTCAATACGGCATTTAATGCATAATAAAACAGAAAACTTTTTACAACACATTGCCTCCATGCTAAGCCAGTCTGCACTGAGGAGGTTAGAGTAAGGAACCGTTTGGAGCTGCTTTATCTTATGTTCCTCTATTTTTCTGAAATACTTACATTTTCTCAAAAGCTTAAATGTGTACACCACTTGGACAGTTTTTCACATTTTAGAGTAAAACTTCACCTGAGTTTACAGAACCAAGGACATGTTTAGGGACAGCGCTAACAGAGACCAATTTCTCCTGGTGGCTACCTTCCAAACTATTTTTTTTTTCTTACCAAATGTCCACAATTTAATTTCTGCAGTGAGAGAGGGAAGAAGTTACCAGTGGGAAGAGATTTTTCTTTCTGGGAAAGGAACTCCAGCCTTTATTTTCAGAAGAAAGAACTAGCTCCTCTGCATTAGGCCCTGCCTTCTCTAATCTTTGTAACTTTAAAGACTAGTAATTTCATTGGCTAGCACTACGCCTTTTCACAAAGTGCAATCCCTAGTGCTTTCCCAGACAAAGTTACATGTTGTTGAGCAAAAAATGCAAGCAGTTCCATAGCAAAACATGGCATTACAACAGTTTCAGAAGGTCACGTTTGCTAATACGCCACACATACGCATCAGTATTTTCCTGTAAACAATTAGGTGCATTTACACAATTTACACAGTCTGCGATCAAACAAATTAGATTGTGTTGTCCACTGTATATATACTACAGTGTATGAAATTGTGCAGCATTCAAAGCATGGATCTATAACTGTAGTGCCTAGAAATTCAAAAATAGCCATGCAGTTGTCCGTGTTCCAGAAACGCTTCTATTTTGGCTCTTGCAAACCCCCCCTGAAATGTCCGTCACTTACAGCCAATTAAATTCTTCTGTGAAAATTGTGTTAGTTTCCAATGCAAAATGAACGAAAAGTATAAAAAACGGTAAACAGCTTCTGAAGTGCTTCTTCTTTGTGTCTTGAAGATGAGTAATACTGCAACATTACGTTGCGGCTGATAAGGTCCTCCCCCTTCTATCTTCCCAAGCTGGCAACTACTCTTTACCAGGATAGTATCAAAATATACACACATTTTAAAGTTAAAAGAAATACTTTAAATTATTAAAAATTAAATTAAAGGTTTGTTCACATGACAACAGTTATCCAGCTATAGATCACAGTATAAGATTTAAAAATACAAAGCAAACACTTTTTTTTTAAGAATATATATGTACCTTAGTCAGCTGGGCCAGAGAAATAGATGCAGAAGAGTCATCAATCTGTTCACAAAAAATTAAACTCATATTCAAGTTCTACAATCAAAAACAGAGCAATAGTTAACCTCTACTGTAGTCTGACAGTCTGCACTATATCCTCCGAGTGTCACTGAAAGAGCCATTTCCAACCTAGTGTAGTTGGTATTTGTTCGAAACAAAGTCCAAACCTGTGACAGCTTAAGAGTGCCTATGTGGTT
The DNA here is from genome assembly GCF_964195595.1 of Calonectris borealis. NCBI lineage: Eukaryota > Metazoa > Chordata > Aves > Procellariiformes > Procellariidae > Calonectris > Calonectris borealis. The sequence goes on along the minus strand of NW_027441476.1, from coordinate 334,286 downwards.
AAGGAGAAGAAGCTAAACTAACCAAACCCGCTGGAGATCAACTTATTGCTCCAGAATATCTCAGAGAGGGACCCTTGTCAAATGCTCACAGCTGCTTAAAAGTCGAAGGGGTAAGGAAGCTATCAATTTTCAGCTAAAAAGGATTTTAAAAAAATATTTATTTGAGAAGGAAGCATCACTACAGGAAACTTCTTTTCAGTGTGGTTTGTAAACTAATCAGCCAAGTATTTCCTTGTGTTACTTATTTCTGTTTTAGCAGCAGAACGACAGTGTCTTCAAACCTGAAGAAAAACGCTGCCCCTTTTCCAAATGTAAATTCAAAGTGGCAGTATCCTAAAGAAAAGCTTAGCCTTTGGGAAATTAAAGCAGCATCCAGCCCTGAAGTCACCCAGATCCAAAAATGTACTGCAGGCGGAGGTTAAGAAAAATGACAGGGATTTTACCCTTTACAAATGCACCCGGCTCTAACCTTGTGCCAAAATTTGTACACTGGGTTTTACGTATTTTCATTTGCAGACAAACTATTAAACTAAACTGCTTCGTCTGATAAAGCGGAAAGGTCAAATGTAGAACTTTAGAATACCACTTTGTGTAGCAACGATATTTAAATTGACAGCAATCTATTAAAGACAGTTACGCACTCAGAGGGGCCCAAACAATATCACTTCAATTATACAGTTTCAGGAACAAATACCCAAGTCTTTAAGGACATGAAAAGGAAGCATTTAGCTGCACAGAACTGTCCTCAAAACGTGTGGGACGTGTTGGTTTTGGTATTTGTTTGAACCCCCAAGTCAAAAGTAAGAAACAGTACCAAGTTTAACAATAATGGTTTCTCAGTGGTTTTTGATAACGTTTTCAAAAACCATGTTCAGTTGTGCAAACCTTGAACCTACGTGATCTAAAAACGATTGTACATTATCTGTACAACACAAAGTCATTCAGGAAATAGTCTAGCATATCCAGTATGAAATACAATGCATTACTAGGCACAAACACCAATATTCACATGAGATAGAACTGTGCCAATGATGGCATTACTCCGTTTCTACTATGCTGAATCAAATACATTGTATTTACAACATATGCTATGTTTTACTGGAAAATGTATTCAGTTAATGTTTGGAAAATTAATCCAAGGCTACCTTAAGTGCAGCGTGCAGCAAAAAGTGTGAGATTGTGTTTTTACATACTGCTTTTGATGTTCCACTTACTGGCTCAGTTTGACTTCTAGAAGAAGAAATAAAGGTGATCAGAACTTCAAATACAGCACTTGTACCAAAAACAGAAAGCACTGAAAACAGATTATAAAACCTGAACGTCAAAACTTTATGTTCTGATAGTCTAGTGAATGTGGAAATTTATTCATATACATAAACCGTTCTCTCTTGGTACATTCAGTGCAACTAAAAAAACCCCCCAGAATCCCATTTCTACTTTGTCACAAATTACTCTAAGGCTTACAGATATAGAACACAACAGTGCAAGGGGAAGTCCTCAGATAGTTTGTCTCTGCTACGTAAGTATCAAAACCAGGAAGTCTGTACTACAGTTTTGTGTTCATAAATAATCAACCATCAAAATACGAAGGTAACTTTAGCCAATCTGTGTATCGCTAGTATTACAAATAGGTACCAGATAGAGTCCTTTAGTTTCTAAGAAAGAACAGCGATAGTCTAGACACTTCCAAGTGCACGTTTACTTAAGTGAAAAAAATCAGTCATCTGACAAATAACAACAATGTCAGCAGCATCATCTTTAGAACAGTGTTTCTCTGTGGAAGCCCAAGCACTGTGTTCAGATATCTTAGCCATGAAAGTGCCAAAACACTAAATGTGTTACATATGCTGTATGGACTAAAAACAGTAGTAGAAATGTCACCTGAAAGCAGGTCCTAGGCCTTTGTGCGATTTAGGAGACCTGTGACAGAAAGAAAAGGTCTTGGTTGCCAGAATTTGCTTCAAGATAATCTTGAAAATGCTACGATATTTTAGGAAATATTTATTAAATTTGAAAACTTGCTGAGATTCCACATACTCATTGATCTGTATCTGCACGCTACTCGTCATGAATCAGCCATGCAACCATTGATATCGTTAACAAACAATTCACACATCATCCAAAGTGTCCCATGAGCAGAGGCAATTCAAAGGCTGCTGTGCAATTGGTGTACAAATAGAAAGGCGCATGCTCCCTGCCACTGCTAGAACACCACCAGGCTCGCAATGACAGCCACGTACCTCCTGAAGTTGAGGAAGGACAAGGACATCCTTTAGATTACCACAGCATGGATTCTTCATACATTTACCTTCAAGAGCGTACTAAAAGGAGAGTAACGCATTTTTGAAGGCCTCTCCACCATTACAGCATACATTCATCATTCCCAAACATTCACCACTCTACCAGTTGTTTCTGCAATGTTCACAGCTGAAAGACTAGAAAGCTAATCTGCCTGGTTAATTTTCAACGCTAGAACAGCAGTGCCGTTCCTTCCTTATCCCCTTATACATACAGGTATGTATTTGACCTTTGATGCTAGCAGCATCTATCCTCTCATTTTAGGGCAGCATTACAATACCAGGAGAGGGTGCCCGAAACAGAGGATGCACTGACAAGACAGCACTAAGCAGACATGTTTAAATTAACCCCCAAAACAAGGCCACGTTTATGAGCACAGTGCTGCGGTGTCCAGAATTACTAGAGAGTGCCTGAAAACACTGCAACAACTACTGCAGGAATACGCCCAAAGTTGAGATGCAGAGCCACATAAATTCAGGGTTTTTTGCTTGCAGATGCCTCGCGGGTACCGGGAGGCTGCTGTACTCTTTGTTCGAGACACAGTGTAACTCATCCGTCTACTTGATTTATTGAGAACCAACATTAGAAAGACATGGCAAAACCACAAGCTAATAATACCTACTAATTGTGGTGGAGAGACCTATCTTTAAGGCGGCTGGAAAACATGACCGTTCAAACAATGTTAATGTAGCTGATATAGAACTGGACGGTATGAATACATAAATGACAGCAGTAATCCTCTAGTCAGCATTGCATTGGAATAGCTGTAATTTTAATCAATACACCTGATTCTCTGTCCTCCGTAAATCTTAGGAATACAGAACCAAAACCCGGAGCACAGATACCAGCTTAGGGTAAAAACAGACGTAGCAAGATAACTAGTAACATTTGGTAATGTGCTAAACTGCTTACTGAGTTTCAAGTTGGAAAGGATTAACTATTCCTTCATCGTACTTGCACAAAAGGCAATACACTTTAGGATATTGTTCTTTTTCTCTTGCCTGAAACGGACATTGTCTTGAGGAAACGCATAGGAATCGCTTACGAATGGAACTTCTTGTTTGCATCGTTCGCCAACTGGTAAACCTTGGTCTTTCCTCTATAGCTAGTATGCAAAAAACCCAGATTCGGGGCGTAAGAATACCTGCCATATCCCCCCCAAATGCCAGAAACAGTCAAACACTGAGAATCAGACTCTTCTGAGATGGGAACAAAGTATGCGTTTACACTACAATGCGTATCTGTCTTTACTATAAAAGCCATAAAAGCAAACACATATAATAAGGAATCTCTGCACGTCGAGGAAACAGGATCTACAACTTGGGTCTCAGAACAACCAACCCCAAGAACAAACCCAATAGAATAATCTTAAAAGTTACCATGGTTGGAGTTCAAACCCCATGTCCCAGCAGGCCTAAAAATGTAAGTCCACTTTCGGACAGATACATTAAAATCTACCCCATGCCAACAAAAAATAACAGCAGCTTTAACAAGAAAGAATGCCTCTGTAAACTAATATCCATAAAAAAAGTTAACACACTGAAACCCCTAACAAAGAATACAATGCTTTATGGATACTTACATAACATCGGTTTTGCCGGTAGCTTTAACTCCTCCAACAGGGATTCTTCTAACAATTACCGATGAGTTCTTAGGAATCAGGGCATTCTCATCTGTGTATTCTGAAAACAACACAAATACAGAGAAAAACATCAGTCAATTTGTAAGAATGCATGTTCATATGTAATTACGTAGCACTTTGCAGAATCCCTTTACAGATACAAAAGCAAAATTTTATATGTAACATCACGCTTTTATCGTCTCAACACACTAACAGTATATTTCAAGAAATCTTGGGGTTTGAGAATCAAACACAAGCAGCAAAATCTTTTTCCTTTTTTTAAAACAGTTTGAATGCCAACAGCAAAATGGACTCAAAGGTCACTAAAGGAGAGTCTGCTAATGCACGAGGTTCTTTCCTGACCTAGCTTAAAGTTGCTTTTGCTTCCGTTAGGCTACAAAACCCATAGATCTTTGGAGAAAAACAAACCGCAGCAAAGTCTCACCTGCCTAAACCAGATTCTAAAGTCTGACTAGCTTGCCCTGCCACCAAACAGGCACTTAGCTAAAGCACGAGAACTCTGCGCCATTGCTTTCATAGCTGTTAACTAAAAACCAGTCACCTGTGCTGCCAGTGCTCAAGCCTGACAGAACACAGAAGAGAGCCTGCCGCCTCTGCCTGTTTCTTGGAGCTTAATCCATCAACAACCACACTTCTCAGCTGCTCAGGGCTTTACGTTTAAATGGAAACAGAACTGGCAGTGCTAGAATTTGGATCACAGACATTTTGGGGTTTTTTTGAGCTTGCTTTCACAAGTAGGGCAGAATTGGCTCAAACTCAAGTGGTATCTCCCCTCTTAAGCTAATCATCTAGTTTGAATTAACCAAAGGGACGTGAATTCGTTCGATCGATTCCCTTTTTGCAGAGCAGAGAGGCCCAAACGAAATTACTTAGGAAGACAGCCTTGAAAAGCCTTTCAGGAACAGCGTGTGCCTGAAGCTCTCCATGCTTTGCCTTGGCTTACACCCTGTTAGTCTTCTGAAGAGGAGGAAAGCCTTCTGACCTTTTACATCAGGCCCAAACAAAAAAACCAACTACCTGAGACACTTGGACTGAGTAAGCTTAAAATGCAAAGATCTCTCCATGAGAATGCTTTTTCTATTGTACTTACACAAGCTGGATAGGACTGAATATTTTAAAGCACTATCAGCAGGCATCCCCTGTAATCTGCCTACAGTTTTAAATATTCAAAGCCCTTACCTTTGCAGAGCGAATCAGAACAATGGTCTGAAAACCAAAGATACTGTATACCTCGTCAAGCCCTGTCAGGTGGCATCCCTAAGACCCCTAACCTTGTGCTGTTAAGGCTCTTCACAGACACTCTCCTGAAAATAGTTTAAGTATCTGTAGATAAACAGCAAGCTTTAGGTCCAACCACTTGAAAGGCTAGGGCTGAAGTTACAGTTACCGCAGTGTACATACTACTCTCTTTAAGTTTTAACACATGAAACAGGAAGAGGAAAAAAAACACTAGTACACATTTTAAAGAAAAGCCTGTTGTAAGAGTGTCACAGAACCACGGGGCGGGGGGGGGGGGAGGGGGGAAGAAATGTAATGTTTAAGGAATGAAAACACTTTACAAGTCTTTTTATTTCTGAAAAGTCACATCCCAACGTCTTTAATCACATTCAAACTTATCGAGATGGCAGATTACCAAACTGAAATATCCTACTAAGTAATACGAAACCATTATCATCTCTAAGAATCAAGCACCATTTGTTAGATTTAAAAGAATTTATGATGTCTCTAAGAACATTTCTTATGTATATCCACCATAAATGTTCTGCCATAAAACTTCAGTACTGCCCTGATACGGTTAACATGTAGTACAGGAAAAAAAACCACCGTTAGAAACGAATGATGAAATGATGCTCGATAGCATCTGAATGACCATGTCTTTGGTGTGGAAAAGAAGTTATATTAACAAGAAATTCCAAAGTATAGTTTAGATACGGAGAACACTCATGCGCAAGACGGCTTTCAAGGGTCTGCACAGATTTTAACTCACAGATACGCTCCTGATCCAAAATGTTGCTAGTTGGCAGTTTCTGCAACAGCCGCAAAACCCATTTTCCAATGCAGTGGAGTAAAACAAGTTGAAGTCAAAATTAAGTCACAAAATTCACCAAATCCACGTGGTTTCTTTTCTTCAAATTAGCCATCTCTTTTATTATTTCTATCACTTTCAGCTTTCTCCACCACATTTCAAAGAAATCTGGCAAGTTGGTTATTACAAGATATGCTCCCACATTTCCTTCTCATTTTACCTAGAAGAATTCCAGGAAACCAAAGCTTTTGTAAGCACCGTGTGTCACACATCAACCACGTACTCTTCTACGCCTAGCTCCATGTCTACAACACAGATCTGAAGGTAGTTGTCAGAACAGCAACTACAGAAGAACAGCTCTGTGAGGCCCCCAACACAAGTCACAGCTACCGATGGTGGCCGAATCGCATTATGGCTTCCCACCCCACTTAATGCCCAGCGCCGCTTGCCCTCCCGGTCCCGCCGCACGCTGGCGGGATGGGCCCCAGCCTGACTCACGCTACGTGGGGATGACCCACAAAGAGCAGAGCGTGGCTCCCACAGACCACGGCCGACGCAGGGTGGTCTGCACCTTCTTTGATCTGGGCGTTGGTGATCTGCAGGTCGCAGCTGGCCGCCTTCAGCTCCTCGCGGCCCATCATCTGGTGCTTGAGGTCACACAGGGAGATGTGGAGGCCGTTGAAGGTGACCATGTCATGGTTCAGCTTGGAGGCGAACTTGTAGTGGACGCACGACATGGTTGGGGCCAGGAGGTACCTGCTCCGTGATGGCGTCTACCGCGGCAGACAGCGTCGCGGCCGCTGTGCCAGGTGAGGGCCCGCGGCGGTTCCTCCTCCACCGAGGAGGCCAGGGCAAGCAGCGCGGGCTGAGCTCGAGCGGGCCGGCGGCGCTCAGAGGCTGCGGCGCTCCGCCATGGCCTTCCTGGCCGACAACCGCACGGGCCGCTGCGAGCGTGTCACTGTGCACACGCAACGGCACACTGCACCCCCCCCTCCCCGCGCCTCACGTGACCCAGCGCATTATGACAAAAGGCCCGCGTCACGTGGGCGTGGCGGCCCCGCGCTCTTCATCCTAACACCAAGCGCCCCCGAGGGGAGGGGGGGCCCGTCAGCCCCGGGCCTGTCACCACCCCGGGCCGCTGGTTTCCCTGCTGTCCCCTGGCCTGTCACCACCCGGTGTCCTGCCACCCCCCAGGCCTGTCACTGCCTGGTGTCCCTCCTGTCACCCCCCAGGCCTGTCCCTGCCCAGTGTCCCTCCTGTCACCCCCCTAGCCTGTCACCACCTGATGTCCCTCCTGTCACCCCCCAGGCCTGTCACTGCCCGGTGTCCCTCCTGTCACCCCCCAGGCCCATCAGCGCCTGGTGTCCTGTCACCCCCCAGGCTGTCACCACCTGGTGTCCCTCCTGTCACCCCCCAGGCTGTCACCACCTGGTGTCCCCTCCTGTCAGCAGCCAGCCAGGGCAAGACAGCCTGGGGCAGATGCAGCGGGCTTGGCCGTGTGGCGCTCGGCTGCCCGCGGTGCAGGGCCGGCAAAGGGAGGGGACATCTCAGGGTGCTTGAGTGTATCTGGTGGCATTCATGGAAAGTTCAGTCAAAGCAGCCAATGACCATTTATGTTTATGGCCACAGACCAGTCCCCTGCCCCCATTTTTTAACTCCTCCCTCTCTGCCTTTAGCCCATCACTATTTTTTGCTTTCTCTTTCTCTGCCTCTCTCCCTGTCTGTAGTTTCTAATTCCTCCCTGTCTGTCCTATAGCCTGCTGCTATTTTTCCCTTTCTCTCCATCACTTTCTCCTGCTCCCTCTCCTTCTCGTTTTTCTATCGCCGTGTCCTGCTTCCTGGCCTTATCTTAATGTTAGGGTTAGGGGCTAGGGTTAGGGTTAGGCTTAGGGTATCGTTAGGGCTAGGGTTAGGGTCGGGGTTAGGATTATGGTTCGGGTTTAGGGTTAGGGATAGGCTTAGGGTTTCGTTTTAGGGTTAGGCTTAGGGCTTAGGGCTTAGAAGTAAAACTGTCCCAAGCACTTACGCCTCCATCAAGGACCACATGCCCTGAGGCTTGTGATGACTGTTGGATGGCTTTCCCTCCCCCCGATGGAAACACCTCTCAGTTCTCTGTGCTCACACCAGGGAAGGAAAGGCAATACACCCCCATATCTAAAGGCATGGCACTCCAAGCAAAGGTAACGTTTCGTTTCTTTAGATGAACTGCCTGGCCAGTTACAACACCTGCTTATTCTGACTTCATCCACCCTTACCCGCAAAAAATTGTGACAGGCTGCGTCAGCGTGGAGAGTCAGGTGAACTTTGACGCGCACACTGCTACCATAGGACTGGATTTTTAACCTATTTACATTTATCCGTCGCTTTGAAGCTGCCCAAGGGTCAGCATGCCCTTGCTACTGGAGGTTCTTGCTCTGTGCAGGCACTAAGGAAGACATTTCTGGTGACAGATTATTTCTAACGGGTAAAGCACAGCAGAACACACTGTTTATGAGCTGCTGAGAATCGTCCCCCAGGCATAGCAGGAACAACAGCAAAGCTTGTATATTTAAGATGCATTTGAGTTACATTACCATTAAAATACACCACCACCAGACAGTGCTCTAGACGGAAGGCTGACATCAGTGTACAAGGACAGTCCCTTCTGGACATCTCGCTCCTGGGTAGAAATCCTAGAGACTTCCTTTAAGGACAGAAATCCAAAGAGCTACAATAAGCCTTTTAAATTCAGCACAGCAAACAAAAAGCAAACAAACAAAAAATGTCAGGAAACCCCTGAGGCACTGATGAGGAACACAAGGTCTCCCCTTGAGTCCACTACCCCTCACAAGACTTACTCAAAATTACTCAGTTGCTTACTCAAAAGCAATAACCAACAAGCCATGTACCCTTGGGGAAGCCCTTGTCCTTCTGTGCCGCTGGTGGCATCCCACCATTTCTTTGGGAGTCCACACAAATTCAGAAGTACACTTAGTCCTCCGGCAGTCATTACCTATGGACCCGAACTCCTCCCACACCCCAGAAGTGGCTGTCGGTCGTCTGGCAGTCATTCTCCACAAACTGCAAGCCCTCCATACCTAACCACCTCCCTAGTGACTCAGTGGAAATGAGCTGGACCACAAGAGAAGTGACACTGCCCGGCCCGGTCACACAGATTAGACCACAAACGGTGGTTACAAGACAGAAAATGCAACACAAACCACAAGGACAGCAAAAAAACAAGCAGAAGACACGTCACACAAAAACCAAAGACCCCTATCCAAACCCTAAAAATGCAAGCAAGCTACAAAAGGACTTTCCAAAAAAAAGACCACCCAGAACACAACATAAGGCAAAACCAACCCAACCCCAGGAACCCAGCGCTTGCAAACCCAGATCCTGACCATAACAATAACATGCTTTAATCCTAAGTCGCGTAAACTCCCATAACCCTCAAACCCCATAACCCTAGCACGCTGGAACCCTAGCGCCCCATATCCCTAGCACATTGTAGCCCCAAGATATCAAAACATTGAACACAAACTCCCTGGAGGTCTCTCTCTTCAGGTGGCCCCGGATCTCAGACACCACAACTCTGAAGTGGGGGTGCCCACCGTGCCCAAGTGGAAGATCCACCAGGACAGCACCAGCATCCATCTTCACATCATCCGTCACGCCCTGAAAAAGTGCCCAGGCTGGACACTCCTGGGGAGAAAGGCGGAGGCACTCGGAGACTTTGAACCGGCCAGCCATGGCCACAGGGCTTCAGCTCATCATGTCTGTGTCAGAGCCACCAGGCAGGTGACCCCGTCCCCCCTGCGAAGACCCCTTGGGGTAGCCGTACCCAGCACCAGCTGGCTGGATACGGCCTTTGCTCTCTGGGGAGGTGCTCCCTGGGCGCAGGGTCTCTCACGGGGGAACTCACAGCTCACCTGGGCTGCTCTGCGGCCACCGGACGCCTTTGCTGTCAGGTGGCTCTCAGCACCTCTCTGCCAACGGCTGTCACCTCCCTGCGGGACGCTCTCCAGCGCACGGTCCGTCTCCACTGGGTCTCCCTGGGGACAAAGATCGGAAGGGAGGGATGGGGTTTGCTCTGTCCCCGTTCCCAGGGTGCTTCAGGAGAGACCTGCCACCCCCAAATGAGCTGTCTGACGTGGACACCACAGACCAGCTGCAGACGTGGGTCAGCACGGTGGCGGGGAGAGGGCAAGATGTCCTGCGGAGCCCCCGGCGCTGGCAGAAAGCAGAGCTGGAGACAACGGGGAGAAGCCCCAGGCAGCCGGCAGCTGGCGGTGGGGCCTGGCAGGGAGCAGCGCCCGCAGAAATGCCCGGCTCCTGGAGCCTCGGCCCCAGGGCTGCAGCCTCGGCACCTCCTGGGGCTTCGCTGGGAAAAACCAGGCAGGGGTGACCCTGACAGCCCGCACACGTACCTGGCCCCGGGATCTGGCAGCCTGTCCCTGTGCCCATCGCTGCCACGGGATCCAGGAAGCAGCGCCCCAGCCCTGGTGTGGCCCTGAGCCGCCTCTCAGGCCAGGCAGCAGGAAGCCGCGCCCCATGGCATGCTGGGAGCTGTAGGCCCGGGGCACGGGCTGCCGGGCGGCCATGTTGGTTCCCGGGGCATGCCGGGAGCTGTAGGCCTGGGGCACGGGGCTGCTGGGCGGCCATGTTGGTCTTGGGAGGTGCGGGCTCTGCTCCAGCTGCGGCCCAGCTGAGGTGAGGACAGGCACGCAGGTGGAGCTACCGAAGAGGAAGGGAGGAGAGGACAGACAGACAGAGAAAGAAGTGCTTGAACTGTAACATTTGCCTGGCAGTGCCGAGAGCGGGAGCTGCAGTGAGTCCCAGCCCCTCGGGGCCGTGTCACCCCTCTTCTGCATCGCAGTCCCTCCCAGCCCCCCCCCCATTTCCCTCTGTGTCATTTTTTTCACTTCCCCATACCTCTCTTCTTCTATTGCTGTGTTCTGCTCCCTGTCCTCTCTTCTCCAAGTCCCTCTTTCCCTGTCGCTCTACCCGCCCCTGTCTTTTTCTTGCTGCCCCTCCCTCCTGCTCCCTGTCCCTCTTTTTGCCTTCCTCTGTCTCTGCCCTGCAGCACATTGCTGTTGTTTCTTCTCTGTCTCTTTGTCCTGGTCTGCATCCCGCTCTGTTTTTCACAGTCTCTCTGGCCTGTTCCCTGTCGTGATTTGTCTCTCTCTGCCTGTATGTCCCGCTCCCTGTCCTTGTCTTCCCTTCTCCCTCCTTCTGCTTCCCTCTCTCTCTGCCTCCAGCCCCCTGCCCTGCTCACTGTCACTGCGGTTTTCCATTCTGTATCCCACTGTCCCTGTCCTTCTTCCTGTTCATCTCTCTTCTGTCTCTCTCTGCTGCTCCCTCACCCTTCCCCTCCCCGCTTCCTCCATCTCTCTGCAGGGCTCCTGAGACCTCTCTTTCTTTCCCCATCCCTCTGTGCTGCTCACTGTCCCTGTTTCTCTCTTTCTCTTCGTTGTTATTCTTGTCTGTCACTCTGTCCTTCTCCCTGCCCCTATTCCTTTTTACTCCCTCTCCTTTCTTCTGCCCACCGCAGGTTTTCTTGCGATCTCTGTCCTGCCCCTAGCCCTTAGCTCTCTCTCTCTTCCTGCCTCCGTCTCCCTCTTTCTGCCTCTCTTCCTCTTTTCCTGCTGCTTCTTTCTCCATCTTTGTCCAGATCCCTGTCCTTTTTTTTCTCTTGCTGTCCTTCGGTCCTTTTTCTCTTTTCTCTCTTTCTCTCTGTCCCATTCATAGAATCATAGAATCATAGAATCATACAGGTTGGAAAAGACCTCTAAGATCATCGTGTCCAACCGTCAACCCAACACACCATGCCCACTAAACCATGTCCCTAAGGGCCTCATCTACACGTCTTTTAAATACCTCCAGGGATGGTGACTCCCCCACTTCCCTGGGCAGCCTGTTCCAAGGCCTGACCACTCTTTCAGTAAAGAAATTTCTCCTAATGTCCAATCTGAACCTCCCTTGGCGCAACTTGAGGCCATTTCCTCTCGTCCTATCGCTAGTTACTTGGCAGAAGAGACCAACACCCACCTCGCTACAACCTCCTTTCAGGTAGCTGTAGAGTGCGATGAGGTCTCCCCTCAGCCTCCTCTTCTCCAGGCTAAACAACCCCAGTTCCCTCAGCCGCTCCTCATAAGGCTTGTGCTCCAGGCCCTTCACCAGCTTCGTTGCCCTCCTCTGGACACGCTCCAGCACCTCCATGTCCTTCTTGTAGTGAGGGGCCCAAAACTGAACACAGGATTCGAGGTGCGGCCTCACCCTTCCCTCATTCCCTGCCCCACCCTTTCTCACTAACCCCCCCTGTCCAGCTGGCTGTGCCTTCTTTCCTCTCTCTCTCGCTCTCTAGTTTTCCTTTCTTCGTCTCTCTGTCCCACTGCCCATCACAGCTGGTTTTGTCCTCCAGTGGTGTCCTGCCCCCTCTTCCTTTTTTCTCTCGCTGTCATTCTGGCCTCTTCTTTTAAATTCCTCCATCTCGGTCCTGCACCCGTCACTGTTTTTTTTCTCTCCTGTCCCTTTGTCTTGCTCTCTGTTCCCCGTTCTTGTCTCTCCTTCCCTTTGTTCTGCCGCCCATCTCTGTTCCCCTTCTTGCTCCATCTCTCTGCCCTGCTCCCTGGCCCTCTAAGTCTCTCTCTGTTTCTCTGTCCCGCTCCCTGTCTCTCCCCCACCCTATTTTTCTGTCCTACTCCCTTTTCAGGTTCCCCCCCCCGCTCTCACTTTGTCCTGCTCCCTGCCACGGCTATTTCTCACTCCATCTCTGTCCTGCAGCCCAGTGCTGTTTTTTCCTTCCATCTCTCTGTCCTGCTGCCCAGCCCAGGCTCTTTTACCTCCTTCTGTGTCCTGCTCCCCGTCCCTTAGTTTTGCCTGTCTTTCCCTTTGTCCTGCCTCCCTGTGCCTTTCTTCTCTCTCTGTATCGCCCTGTCCTGCTCCCTGTCCTTGTCTTTCCCTGACAATCTGTGTCCTACTCCCTTTCCTTGTCTTTCCCTCTCTGCCCCCCATCCTTCTTCCTACCTTTCTTTTTCTTCTCTCTCCCCCTCTGTTCCTGCTGCTTCTTTTTCCACCTCTGTCCTGCTCCCTGCCCCTTTTTTCCTCTCGCTGTCCCTCTGCCCTGCTTCCTGTCCCCATCTTTTCTGTCTTTATTTCTCTGTCCCGCTGCCTGTCCCATCGTTTCTTGTTGTACTCCCCTGCCCCGTCCAGCTGGCTCTCCCTTTTATTTGTTCTCTCTTCCTCTTTTCTGCTTCTCAGTCCTCTTTTCCTCTTCCCCTGTCTCTGTCCTCCAGCCCGTTGCTGGCTTTTCCCCCCCTTCTTGGTCTCCATCAGGATCTGACCCTCTCTTTATTTCTCAGTCCCTTTGTCCTGCTCCCTGTCCTTCCTTCTCTTTCTCCATCTGGACGTCCTGCTCCCTGTCCCTGTCTTTCCCTAGCCCCCCCTTCCTTCTTCCTCTCCTTCCCCACGCCCATCTCTGCCTCTCTGTCCTGCTCCTTGACCCTACTTTTTCTTCCTCCATCTCTCTGCAGGGCTCCTCATCCCTATTTCTCTTGATTTCTCCAGCTCTCTAGCCTTTTCCCCGTACCTTTCTTTCTCCCTCAGCTCCTCTATCTTTTCTCTCATCATATTTTTCTCTTTCTAGTCCACTGTCCTTCTCCCCGTCAACTTAAGCTCAATGACCAGGTGTCCCTGGGCTCTGGTATTTCCTTAGCATTGCCCTAGGGAAGATCGGTGGTTTTAGGGCTAGGGATCATTTAGGAGCTGGTCTCCTTACGTAGGCAGCGGAGCTAGGCATAGTTAAAGCAGAGGTTGTTCTCAGCTGGTGCTCTGTGCGTCCTGTTGAAAGAGCAGGCTGTGGGCCTTATTTTGAAGGAAGGTTTCTTGTTCTGCGCTTATTGCTCCTCGGGACGCTGCACAGAAGTGGTGGTGGGGTCTGGAGAGACAGATGGGACCTGCTGTGATTCCTAGTAAATGTGAACTTGAACGAGACCAGACTGACTGCATATGGTTTTCTTCTCGGCTCCAATTCCAACCTGCGTGCTCGGCGCTAATGAAAAAAGAGAGCCTGAGCTGCAAATGAGCAGACAACGTCACTCACTTAGGTCACCGTGCAGTTGGTCTGTGATGAGGGATGTGTACTTCCATGATGGTGCTTTCGTGAACGTTCTCTGGTCTTGCCACTTCAAAGCCCTCCCTTTTTCCAGACATTTTAAGATGGCATTTCTTATTCTGGGGTTCAGGCTGGAGTTGGACTTAATGTTGAACAGCTGATATCATGGGCTCCGTAAAATGTGAGAGAGAACCCTGCTTTTTTTGTTGTTGTTGTTGTTTTCTAACACGCCCTAAACTTTGCTAAGCAAAGGGAGGAGTGGTTGCAAGAGTCTGTTCTTTGAGAGTGACGTATTCCTGTAGCGTGCCTGTCTTTGTATGGTGAAGGTTTCCTACCTGCAGTATGATTTTGCTGAGCTGTGAGGCTGTATTGGCGTAGCAAAGGTAAGAAGTGGCGTCTTTAAAGGTCATGAAACTGTAGCAAAACTAGCGGGAAAAGCTAGTTCCTTCCCTGCCAAAACTAGTAGCAAGTAAAAGCATTTGCAATTGGCTTTTTTATGCAATGTTCATACAGAGCTTTTGGTATTGATTGATTTTTTGGAAGCAAGACAGCAGTGAGGAAAGAAAACTGGGGCTTCTTCACCGTAGGCAGGGTTCAAGCCTTTGCGCTAGAACAGGTCTTCACTACAGTTTACAAAAAGAGAAGATGAGCTGTCTGTAAGGAAAGTTTCAGTAGAAGTAAGGCTAGATTTGCAGAATTTGCTCCTCCGTATCTGTTGCAAAAAAGAGATGACTTGGCAGTGTTTACATCTGAAGTGCATGCCAGTGTGTTAATGCAGGCCGTCGAGGTCTTTTCAGGGGTACTTCTGGACTGCAGGTTGCGTGCGTGGGGGGCACCATGTCCCAGGATGAGCCAGTTTTAGCTCAGAGGATGTTACAGAATGGCAACCATCTTTGTGGTGGACCCCTGTCATGGTTTAACCCCAGTCGGCAACTAAGCACCACACAGCCGCTCACTCGCCCTCCCCCCAGCAATGGGATGGGGGAGAGAATCAGAAGAGCAAAAGCAAGAAAACTCACGGGTAGAGATAAGAAGAGTTTAATACTTGAAATAAAATAATAATAGCAATAATAGTAATACTAGTAACAGTAATAATAGTAATACCAATAATACCATAATAATACCAATAATAACACCAATAATAATAATAATAATAATAATGATAATAATAATAGTAATCATAATAACAATAATAACAATAATAATAATAACAATAATAATAATAATTTGTAATTAAAACAACGAGAGAGAGAAAGAGAGGGAGAGAGGATCAAGAATAAGAACCCCAATCCTAACACTAACACCAAACCCTCACCCTAACTCGAACCCCTAATGCTACCCGTAAACCCTATGCATAACACTAAGACCTCACTCTTACCCTAACCCTAACACCGAAACCTAACCCTAAACCTGAACCCCAACCCTAACCCGAACCCTAACCCAAATGCTAAGCCTAACCGTAAACCTAACCCTAACTCTAACCCTAACCCTACCCTAACCCTAAACCCGAACCATCCTAAACCCAACCGTAAAACTTATGCTAACCCTAAGCCTAACCCTAACCCTAAACCTAACCCTAACCTTAACCCTAAACCTAACCCCTAACCACAACCCTAACCTTAACCCCTAACCCTAACGTTAACCCCTAACCCTAATGCTAACCCTAACCCCGAACTCTAGCCCTAATCCCGAACCCTAACCCTAACCCTGAACCCCAACCTAACCCTAACCCCTAAACCTAACCCTAATGCTACCCGTAAACCCTACGCATAACACTACGACCTCACCCTAATACTAACTCTAACCGCAATACCGAACCCTAACTCTAACCCTGAACCCCAATCCTAACCCTAAACCCTAACCCTAAACTTAACCCTAACACTAACCCTAAACCTAACCCTAATGCTACCCATAAACCCTACGCATAACACTACGACCTCACCCTAAACCTAACACTGAACCCTAACTCTAACCCTTAACTCCAGTCCTAAGCCTAACTCTAACCTTAACCCTAACCCTACCCCTAAACCTAACACTTAACCCTAACCCTAACCCTAACACTTAACCCTAAATCGAACACTTAACCCTAACCCTAACCTAACCTTAAGCCTAACCTGAATCATAAAGCTCTAACCCTAATGCTAACCCTAACCCCGAACCCTAACCCTAATCCCAAACCCTAACCCTGAACCCCAACCCTAACCTTAACGTAATGACCCTAACCCTAACTCTAACCCTAACCCTAATGCTACCCGTAAACCCTAACTGTAACAGTAAGACCTCACCCTTATACTAACGCTAACCCCAATACCGAACCCTAACCCTAACCCTGAACCCAATCCTAAACCCTAACCCTAACCTTAACGCTAACACTAACCCTAAACCTAACCCCAACGCTACCTGTAAACCCTAAGCGTAACATTAAGACCTCACCCTAACCCTAACACTGAATCCTAACTCTAACCCTTAACTCTAATCCTAACCCTAACTCTAACCTTAACCCTAACCCTACCCCTAAACCTAACACTTAACCCTAACCCTAAACCTAACACTTAAGCCTAAACCGAACACTTAACCCTAACCCTAACCTAACCTTAAGCCTAACCTGAATCATAAAGCTAACCCTAGCCCTAACCCTAACCCTAAGGCGAAACCTCACCCTAAAACAAAATCCTAACGCTAACCCTAAACCCAAACCGTAACCCTAACCCTAACATCAAACCATAACACTAACACTTTGGCAGAACACTAACGTTAAACCTAAAGGGAACCATAAAACTAACCCTCACATAACACCGAACCCCTAATTCTAACTGTAACCCTACTGCTAACTCAACCTCAAACCGTAATCTTAAGATATCACCATAACCCTACCCCTACCCCTACCCCTAACCCTAAAACTAAACCCTAACCCTAACGCTAAGCCTATCCCTAACTGTAACCCTACGCCCTAACCCTAATGCTAACCCTAACCCTAAAACGAAAGCATAACCCTATCCCTAACACTAAACCTGAACCATAATCCTAACCCCAACGATAACCCTAGGCCTAACCCTAACCCAAACCATAACCCTAACCTTAACCCCTAATCCTAATTTTAAGCCCTAACCCTGATGCTAATCCTAACCCCGACCCCTAATCGTAATCCCGAACCCTAACCCTGAACCCCAACCTGAACCCTAATGACCCTAACCCTAACTCTAACCCTAACCCTAACGCTACCCCAAACCTAATACCGTAACCATAACACCTCACCCTAAACCTAATGCGAAACCTAATCCTAAAATTAAACTGCAACCCTAACCCTAAACCTAATCCTAATACTTAATGCTAACCCTAACCAAAACTGAAATCCTAACCCATAAGCATAAACCCAACCGTAACCCCTAACCCTAACCCTAACCCTAACCCAACCCCTAACCATAACCCTACTGATAAGCCCTAACCCTAATGCTAACCCTAACCCCAAACCCTAACCCGTATCCCAAACTATAACCCTAACCCTGAACCCCAGCCCTAGCTCTAACCTTAACCCTAACCCTAACCCTAACTCCAAACCCTAATGATAAGCCCTAACCTTAATCCTAACTCTACACCAAACCCTAATCCATATCCCGAACTCTAACCCTAAACCTGAACCCCAGCCCTAACTCTAACCTTAAACCTAACACTAACTTTACCCTAACCTTAACCCTAAACCCTAACCCAAACCCTAACCCTAACCCTAAACCTAACCCTAACCCTAACCATAACCCTAAGCCCTAACCCTAACCCTAACCCAAACCCTAACCCTAACCCTAAACCTAACCCTAACCCTAACCATAACCCTAAGCCCTATCCCTAACCCTAACCCTAAACCTAACCCTAAAATGAAATCCTAACCCGATCCCTAACCCTAAACCCAAACCATAATCCTAACCCCAACCCTATCCCTAAACCTAACGATAACCCTAAGCCTAACCCTAAACCTAACCCTAACCCTAACCTTAAACCTAACCCCAACCCCAACCCCTAACGATAACCCTAATGATAAGCCCTAACTCTAATTCTAAGCCTAACCCCAACCCATATCCCGAACTCTAACCCTAACCCTGAACCCCAGTCCTAACTCTTACCTTAACCCTAACCCTAACCGTAACCCTAACCCTAACCCTAACCCTAAACCCTAATCCTAAACCCTAACCCAAACCCTAACCCTAACCCTAAAACTAACCCTAAAATGAAACCCTAACCCGATCCCTAACCCTAAACCCAAACCATAATCCTAACCCCAACCCTATCCCTAACCCTAACGATAACCCTAAGCCTAACCCTAAACTTAACCCTAACCCTAACCTTAAACCTAACCCCTGCCCCTAACCATAACCCTAATGATAAGCCCTAACCCTAATGTTAACCCTAACCCTAAACCTAACCCTCACCGTAACACTAAGCCCTAACCCTAACCCTAACCCTAAACTTAATCACAAACACCTATAACTGATGCAAATGAGCAATATCAGGGCAGCAAGTCAGGTTCTTTAAATCCTTGCTTTCTCTCTTCCCTTCTCTCTTCTTGCTTTCTCTCTTCCGTTCGAGGAGATTTCCGTTCGAGGAAGCTTTAGCTAGTTTTATTATATTGTCTGTCTTAGGAGGAACAGCCACTTCTACTTTCCGCTTTGTCTTGTCAATTTTTGCTTTTGGCTTATCCTTCTCTTTTTTCTCCTTTTCAGACATCGGTTTGAAAACAATAGAATCTGCTTCCATAGGCTCATCTCTCACAGGGGTGGCATCATCTCTGCTTGGGACCATGAACAGGGAGTCCATTTTAACGTCTTCTGCTGGAACTGGCTCTCTTGGTTTTCTCGCACCTGCTAACAACTCAGCATTGGGAAATCCTTCATCCTCATCCCTTTTTCTTCTCTTTTCATGCTTATTTCCTTGGCCATCTCCCAGTGGATTTTTCACCTCCTTCTCTTTTGATTTTGTAGGATCCTTGATGCCATGGCTCTCTCTTTCAGAAGGTTTTTCAGGGTAATTTCCAGCTATATTGTGATTTTGGGGGCTCTGCCAAGCAGGATAATCCTCCCTACGTCCCCGAGCATATGGTGAATTCTCCTGTCTGGTCCCAGGTGGACCAAACCTACCTGGAGAAAAGTTCTCTCTGTTTACTGGAGGGTGAGGTTGAGCGCCAACAACATAGCCCTTGTAAAACTTTCCATGCCATTCTCTGTAGTTCCTTTCCCATTCCCTGTACCTTGCCTTTTCAAATGGATCTCTAAAGTCAAGAGATCTGCCAGAGTAAGCTTTCAGCTCATATGGTGGAACTTCTCTGTATCTGTTAAAATACTCCCTTCCTCCTTCCCCTTGAGGTATAGTCTGTTTAGTGGGAGACTGGCCTCTAAACACTGGAGACCTTGACCGTGAATGGCATCTTCTGTGTGGGGGTGACCTTGACCTTGAACGCTGATAACCGTGTGACCTTGACCTAGAACGATAGTTACGCCTCTTCCCTTTGCCTCTTCTTGGATACGGCGGCGATCGCGCGTAGGAACGAGAATGGGAACGACTAAATGGTCGAGAGTAGGAGCGAGAGCGGGAAGAACCTGATCTTGATGTGGAGCAGGTAGACGAACTTGTAGAGTAAGGGGAAGCACTATAAGGAGACTTGGACCTGAAAAAAAACACAACACACAAGAAAAGAAATGAAGTTAATTCAAAACAGTCATTCTCCCCAATTTTTTTCCTCCCAAATTTGGTTTGGGTTTTTTCTCCTCTCCATACGCTTATGTCAAAGCTTCTTTCAGCTGCTGACATAATGCTACTGCAAATTGAGGAATTTGATAAAATTTTTCAATTCCATTTGTCTTGTTTTAGTTATGCATGTTTACTACCTGCAACGAAAAATTCTATTGGAAAAAACACTGTCATTTTTCCTTATGTCAGATGCACTTTAGTGTAACTGCAGTCCGATATGCTGTTGAAATACAAACATGAAAAACAAGGCAACTTCATTGAGCCAAATACTTCCTCCTCTTTAAGTCTCCGTTGTTCTCTGTAAAAGTCCTCCCTAGATAAGGGAGGCCAATGGCATCCTGCCAACTTAAGCATTTTTGTCCCTGCTTTCTGTTCATTAGAGACTACGCTCATTTCCTGATCCTCATACTTGCCTTCCACATCCTCACCCCCAACAGTTCATTCAGTCTTCTCTCCTTATACTCGGCTTTGCACCTGTGGATGGAGGCTGCCCACACTTGAAAGAGACTCCCATCTCCCGTGGGCCAAGCGCCCACTGCTCCTCTGCCACTCCTTGATACACTTAATACATCACACTTCTGATCTTCCAAGTACTGCACAGATATTAACTAACCTTCTCTGGAACTTCTTTTAACTTCTTCCACATACGCTTCCTATGTTGTTGCCTCATCATGAGGTATTTGGCCTGGTCCTGTCCCTGAATTGTTGTTTTCTTGCTGACTGACTTGGAGATATCAGACAACCTGTGGGATGGATCCTGGTTTTTCTTTTGATTTACCTTTAAGATTTTATAAACACAATGCACTCTTACAATCTATCTATAACAAACATATAGCGAAAGGAAGGACTAGCTTGACGCTGCAGTAATAGGTAAAACAGCCTCCTCTCTCTCCAACTGAGAGAAAGCGTCTTGGCTATGTGAGATGACTAAATTGAAGAAATGCAAAATTGTCATAAAAGAACAGTGTTGACTTTTCCAACCATTTGCTCATTCAGTATCAACTAAGTTGTTAAAAAAAAAATGTTGGAGGCTGATTCCTATTGGGAAATCAATTTCTTCAGCCCTATTCAGCCAGTAATGGAAAAGGTGGCTTTCCATCTGATCCTTTAATTATCTTTAATTTTTATAGGTAATTATGGTTTCCTCAAAAAGCGTTCATTTTTCAGAGTCCTGTTTTCAGTCATGTACCGGAGTTTTATTTTAAATAGCCTTAGTGGAAGCACAGATGCCCTTTGTAAAAGCCAATTCAAATGAAGCCATTTAAAAATTAATTACCACTTGGATTCTCCACAACTGTCTGTGCATACTTGCTTCATTATAAATCAGCTGTTGTATAAGTTATGCGTTATACAGCCTCTTTTAACAGGTGACAAGGAGTCATCTATTGAATTTCTGTAGAATACTTACACTTCCCAGCCTGGTCTGCCACCTGCTGAGCGAACTGGACTGGCTCTCATTGGATGACCTTTTGGAGTGGGGAGAGGAAAAAGAAAGAAATCCCATTCAGTTCCTCTGAAGGTAATTTTTTTAAAGAAATTCTGAAGTTACAGTTACTTACCAGTTGTGGGTATTGCTTGTCCTTGGGGGCCCAGAAGACTTGGTAATGCTGGTTGTCTTTGTACGGGAACCTGATAGACATCTCAAAAAACCATTAGTAGGCTTGAGTTCTGAAGGTTTGAACCAACTCTCCCGTGGAGAAGAATGTGGATTAAATGCCGAACTATCCGTTTGTTGCAGACCACAGTAAGTCACCAGAGTTGGCTATATCATTTTCTATGAGAGAAATGAATCCCACCTCTCCTTTGCCAGAGGGTAAATGTAAATTGCAGGCTCAGGGTAAAGTTAGTCTCCGAGTAACTACGTTTTATAAATGGAAGAAGTCTATGTTACAGCTCCTACAAAACGAGATCCATGACAGAAACACAGAAGTGCTACCAAGTGCGTTTTAAAACAGCCACTCGTGTCAGCACACAGCAGTATTTTCTTAGTTTATAGCAACAGGAAAACTTCAGTCTGTTTCACACATGGGATTTGATAAAAGTCAGAGGGGGCGGAAATCTCAGTCCAACAGCTACTTGTTAAATTTTGCAAGAAGCCTTTGAAACATAAACCAAAAGCAAAACGAGCTTTCAGAGAGAACGACTCCACTGCAAACACTACTGAAATGTTTTGCAGAAATACAGATTCTTAGCATACCACACGTTTAACCAACTTCCAGGGGCAGGAACAGTAGGACCACCCTATTTTAATATTCAAAAGTATCACAGATTCTATGGTTAAGCACAATGACAGTGCTTCCTGCCCCGTAATTACAGATGCTGGCCAACTTGGTTGCATAGCCACTCAGACATGCACGCATGGTTTCTCTCGCTCACTTTTTGGCCAGTCCAATTAATTCCATACTTACGCATTAATAGTTGGTATTGCGTATTTTCCAGTGTTGGTCAGCATAGCACCCTTTGTATTGGGGTCTTTCACCTCCATCATGAAACTCCTTGGAATTCCTGTGCTCTTTAATTCTGGGAACAGGCTCAACATTTTTGTCCTGTTAAGAAAAGAAATGCAGACATATCTCCTTTTAAGACCCACACTTAAAATGACATTTCAATGATTATTTTAAGCAGCAAAAGCCTTTAATCCTCTCCTTTTACCTAGCATAAGGGTTGCTCGACTAAAATACTTATTTTCCTAAATGAATATAGCCAGGATGTTCCAAAGGCCTGAGCAGTGTTTTGAACTCATTCCATTCTTTGGCTTAAGTTCAGGTTCTTTAAGGGTGAAATATCCCTTAGCTCACCATCCACTCAGAAAAGAGATACAAACCCGCTCCTCCTCCAAAGCGCAATTCAGAGCACAAATATTCAATAGATGGGGTCAACAGAAACATCTTGGTTTTACATGAAATACTAAAAACTGTGAACTGTCATTAAACAGAGTTAAAACCAGAAACATTTCCAGTAATATTGAAATGTATAAAAATATGCATGAAAGTTCACAGAGCAAGATCTGTGGACATACTTAATGTCTATGACCTAGAAAAAAGAAAAGTTTACATTTATAATGCCAGGTTTCCCTTGGATTTTGAAGGGCTTTGCAACATTGCCATATGAACCTCTGTCTTTCACCCCAAGAGAAACAATTCTTAATATGAGTATTCATGGATTTGTTACGTAACTGCCAAGGTAAAAAAATGAAAAGCTAAGGAACACCAGAAGTCCCCCACAGTCTTACCCCATTTGTTGGGCAGTTCTTTATAGAGTCGCCAGGTTTTCCGCAACGAAAGCAAGCATATGATGGTGGAGGTGGACCCCAGGGTTTCTGCATGTAACTAAAAGGGTTTGGGGCAAAGAAGAAAAAGGTATGCACGTGTCTCTCTCGTTAAAACAAACTTCTCTACAATTTTTCCATAATCTTCAAAGAACAGATTTGACATTATCAACACTTACTTGATTGGATCATATTCCTGGCAAGACTGTAGCATCATAGCCTTTATTTTATCTTCTTCGGAAGCACTGGCTTCAGCCAGATTGGCAGTCTGTTTAACAGGTAATTATTTGACACATACATTAGAAACACATTTAAGCCCACACTGCCAAAGAGAACACCACTCACCCAACCCTGTAAAGAGCAGCACAACGCCAGCTGAGGTTGCATGAAAACAGCTGCTTATATGAAACAGAGTTGTCCAAAAGATGTTCTGGGGAGTCCTTACATCATTACAGGCTGTTTATGTGCCTGTTAACCTACTTGAAAAGAGCATTCCTGGCCACTCAAAACCTTAGGCTCTTCATGTTCCCCCCCACGAACTTCTTCATAGGAAGCAATTTAACTACAATAAGCAAAACCTGCAGTTTTTTCCAGTTGACCGTGTCCTTTTAACATACAAATTGTAATATAAACGTTATGCAGAACTGGATCTTCAAATTATTGAAGGCAGCTGATTTTTTTAAAGTAGTATTTGTTCAAATGTTTTTATTACACGCTAGTACAGATACAAGCAGGGTCTAAGGGAGTGACTGTAAATGATTTGGACCCTCAAGCACCTATCATTCAGATCAACCACTCATGGTTTTGGTTTTAGATGCATTCATTCACAAAAGCAACCAGCTTGTTTCAGCATTTTGTTAAAGGGCTGTTTCATATACACAGCTTTTTCTCAACTGTAACATAATCCAGATTGACATCTATGAAATCATTTCCATTAACATTTACAGAAGACTTTACAGATACTTGACTAATTTGTTTGAACCCAAGCCGTTTACAAAACACATCCAAAACCCACAAGACATTACTAGGAATAGACCAAAATTCAATACGGCATTTAATGCATAATAAAACAGAAAACTTTTTACAACACATTGCCTCCATGCTAAGCCAGTCTGCACTGAGGAGGTTAGAGTAAGGAACCGTTTGGAGCTGCTTTATCTTATGTTCCTCTATTTTTCTGAAATACTTACATTTTCTCAAAAGCTTAAATGTGTACACCACTTGGACAGTTTTTCACATTTTAGAGTAAAACTTCACCTGAGTTTACAGAACCAAGGACATGTTTAGGGACAGCGCTAACAGAGACCAATTTCTCCTGGTGGCTACCTTCCAAACTATTTTTTTTTTCTTACCAAATGTCCACAATTTAATTTCTGCAGTGAGAGAGGGAAGAAGTTACCAGTGGGAAGAGATTTTTCTTTCTGGGAAAGGAACTCCAGCCTTTATTTTCAGAAGAAAGAACTAGCTCCTCTGCATTAGGCCCTGCCTTCTCTAATCTTTGTAACTTTAAAGACTAGTAATTTCATTGGCTAGCACTACGCCTTTTCACAAAGTGCAATCCCTAGTGCTTTCCCAGACAAAGTTACATGTTGTTGAGCAAAAAATGCAAGCAGTTCCATAGCAAAACATGGCATTACAACAGTTTCAGAAGGTCACGTTTGCTAATACGCCACACATACGCATCAGTATTTTCCTGTAAACAATTAGGTGCATTTACACAATTTACACAGTCTGCGATCAAACAAATTAGATTGTGTTGTCCACTGTATATATACTACAGTGTATGAAATTGTGCAGCATTCAAAGCATGGATCTATAACTGTAGTGCCTAGAAATTCAAAAATAGCCATGCAGTTGTCCGTGTTCCAGAAACGCTTCTATTTTGGCTCTTGCAAACCCCCCCTGAAATGTCCGTCACTTACAGCCAATTAAATTCTTCTGTGAAAATTGTGTTAGTTTCCAATGCAAAATGAACGAAAAGTATGAAAAACGGTAAACAGCTTCTGAAGTGCTTCTTCTTTGTGTCTTGAAGATGAGTAATACTGCAACATTACGTTGCGGCTGATAAGGTCCTCCCCCTTCTATCTTCCCAAGCTGGCAACTACTCTTTACCAGGATAGTATCAAAATATACACACATTTTAAAGTTAAAAGAAATACTTTAAATTATTAAAAATTAAATTAAAGGTTTGTTCACATGACAACAGTTATCCAGCTATAGATCACAGTATAAGATTTAAAAATACAAAGCAAACACTTTTTTTTTAAGAATATATATGTACCTTAGTCAGCTGGGCCAGAGAAATAGATGCAGAAGAGTCATCAATCTGTTCACAAAAAATTAAACTCATATTCAAGTTCTACAATCAAAAACAGAGCAATAGTTAACCTCTACTGTAGTCTGACAGTCTGCACTATATCCTCCGAGTGTCACTGAAAGAGCCATTTCCAACCTAGTGTAGTTGGTATTTGTTCGAAACAAAGTCCAAACCTGTGACAGCTTAAGAGTGCCTATGTGGTTAAGGAGAAGAAGCTAAACTAACCAAACCCGCTGGAGATCAACTTATTGCTCCAGAATATCTCAGAGAGGGACCCTTGTCAAATGCTCACAGCTGCTTAAAAGTCGAAGGGGTAAGGAAGCTATCAATTTTCAGCTAAAAAGGATTTTAAAAAAATATTTATTTGAGAAGGAAGCATCACTACAGGAAACTTCTTTTCAGTGTGGTTTGTAAACTAATCAGCCAAGTATTTCCTTGTGTTACTTATTTCTGTTTTAGCAGCAGAACGACAGTGTCTTCAAACCTGAAGAAAAACGCTGCCCCTTTTCCAAATGTAAATTCAAAGTGGCAGTATCCTAAAGAAAAGCTTAGCCTTTGGGAAATTAAAGCAGCATCCAGCCCTGAAGTCACCCAGATCCAAAAATGTACTGCAGGCGGAGGTTAAGAAAAATGACAGGGATTTTACCCTTTACAAATGCACCCGGCTCTAACCTTGTGCCAAAATTTGTACACTGGGTTTTACGTATTTTCATTTGCAGACAAACTATTAAACTAAACTGCTTCGTCTGATAAAGCGGAAAGGTCAAATGTAGAACTTTAGAATACCACTTTGTGTAGCAACGATATTTAAATTGACAGCAATCTATTAAAGACAGTTACGCACTCAGAGGGGCCCAAACAATATCACTTCAATTATACAGTTTCAGGAACAAATACCCAAGTCTTTAAGGACATGAAAAGGAAGCATTTAGCTGCACAGAACTGTCCTCAAAACGTGTGGGACGTGTTGGTTTTGGTATTTGTTTGAACCCCCAAGTCAAAAGTAAGAAACAGTACCAAGTTTAACAATAATGGTTTCTCAGTGGTTTTTGATAACGTTTTCAAAAACCATGTTCAGTTGTGCAAACCTTGAACCTACGTGATCTAAAAACGATTGTACATTATCTGTACAACACAAAGTCATTCAGGAAATAGTCTAGCATATCCAGTATGAAATACAATGCATTACTAGGCACAAACACCAATATTCACATGAGATAGAACTGTGCCAATGATGGCATTACTCCGTTTCTACTATGCTGAATCAAATACATTGTATTTACAACATATGCTATGTTTTACTGGAAAATGTATTCAGTTAATGTTTGGAAAATTAATCCAAGGCTACCTTAAGTGCAGCGTGCAGCAAAAAGTGTGAGATTGTGTTTTTACATACTGCTTTTGATGTTCCACTTACTGGCTCAGTTTGACTTCTAGAAGAAGAAATAAAGGTGATCAGAACTTCAAATACAGCACTTGTACCAAAAACAGAAAGCACTGAAAACAGATTATAAAACCTGAACGTCAAAACTTTATGTTCTGATAGTCTAGTGAATGTGGAAATTTATTCATATACATAAACCGTTCTCTCTTGGTACATTCAGTGCAACTAAAAAAACCCCCCAGAATCCCATTTCTACTTTGTCACAAATTACTCTAAGGCTTACAGATATAGAACACAACAGTGCAAGGGGAAGTCCTCAGATAGTTTGTCTCTGCTACGTAAGTATCAAAACCAGGAAGTCTGTACTACAGTTTTGTGTTCATAAATAATCAACCATCAAAATACGAAGGTAACTTTAGCCAATCTGTGTATCGCTAGTATTACAAATAGGTACCAGATAGAGTCCTTTAGTTTCTAAGAAAGAACAGCGATAGTCTAGACACTTCCAAGTGCACGTTTACTTAAGTGAAAAAAATCAGTCATCTGACAAATAACAACAATGTCAGCAGCATCATCTTTAGAACAGTGTTTCTCTGTGGAAGCCCAAGCACTGTGTTCAGATATCTTAGCCATGAAAGTGCCAAAACACTAAATGTGTTACATATGCTGTATGGACTAAAAACAGTAGTAGAAATGTCACCTGAAAGCAGGTCCTAGGCCTTTGTGCGATTTAGGAGACCTGTGACAGAAAAAAAAGGTCTTGGTTGCCAGAATTTGCTTCAAGATAATCTTGAAAATGCTACGATATTTTAGGAAATATTTATTAAATTTGAAAACTTGCTGAGATTCCACATACTCATTGATCTGTATCTGCACGCTACTCGTCATGAATCAGCCATGCAACCATTGATATCGTTAACAAACAATTCACACATCATCCAAAGTGTCCCATGAGCAGAGGCAATTCAAAGGCTGCTGTGCAATTGGTGTACAAATAGAAAGGCGCATGCTCCCTGCCACTGCTAGAACACCACCAGGCTTGCAATGACAGCCACGTACCTCCTGAAGTTGAGGAAGGACAAGGACATCCTTTAGATTACCACAGCATGGATTCTTCATACATTTACCTTCAAGAGCGTACTAAAAGGAGAGTAACGCATTTTTGAAGGCCTCTCCACCATTACAGCATACATTCATCATTCCCAAACATTCACCACTCTACCAGTTGTTTCTGCAATGTTCACAGCTGAAAGACTAGAAAGCTAATCTGCCTGGTTAATTTTCAACGCTAGAACAGCAGTGCCGTTCCTTCCTTATCCCCTTATACATACAGGTATGTATTTGACCTTTGATGCTAGCAGCATCTATCCTCTCATTTTAGGGCAGCATTACAATACCAGGAGAGGGTGCCCGAAACAGAGGATGCACTGACAAGACAGCACTAAGCAGACATGTTTAAATTAACCCCCAAAACAAGGCCACGTTTATGAGCACAGTGCTGCGGTGTCCAGAATTACTAGAGAGTGCCTGAAAACACTGCAACAACTACTGCAGGAATACGCCCAAAGTTGAGATGCAGAGCCACATAAATTCAGGGTTTTTTGCTTGCAGATGCCTCGCGGGTACCGGGAGGCTGCTGTACTCTTTGTTCGAGACACAGTGTAACTCATCCGTCTACTTGATTTATTGAGAACCAACATTAGAAAGACATGGCAAAACCACAAGCTAATAATACCTACTAATTGTGGTGGAGAGACCTATCTTTAAGGCGGCTGGAAAACATGACCGTTCAAACAATGTTAATGTAGCTGATATAGAACTGGACGGTATGAATACATAAATGACAGCAGTAATCCTCTAGTCAGCATTGCATTGGAATAGCTGTAATTTTAATCAATACACCTGATTCTCTGTCCTCCGTAAATCTTAGGAATACAGAACCAAAACCCGGAGCACAGATACCAGCTTAGGGTAAAAACAGACGTAGCAAGATAACTAGTAACATTTGGTAATGTGCTAAACTGCTTACTGAGTTTCAAGTTGGAAAGGATTAACTATTCCTTCATCGTACTTGCACAAAAGGCAATACACTTTAGGATATTGTTCTTTTTCTCTTGCCTGAAACGGACATTGTCTTGAGGAAACGCATAGGAATCGCTTACGAATGGAACTTCTTGTTTGCATCGTTCGCCAACTGGTAAACGTTGGTCTTTCCTCTATAGCTAGTATGCAAAAAACCCAGATTCGGGGCGTAAGAATACCTGCCATATCCCCCCCAAATGCCAGAAACAGTCAAACACTGAGAATCAGACTCTTCTGAGATGGGAACAAAGTATGCGTTTACACTACAATGCGTATCTGTCTTTACTATAAAAGCCATAAAAGCAAACACATATAATAAGGAATCTCTGCACGTCGAGGAAACAGGATCTACAACTTGGGTCTCAGAACAACCAACCCCAAGAACAAACCCAATAGAATAATCTTAAAAGTTACCATGGTTGGAGTTCGAACCCCATGTCCCAGCAGGCCTAAAAATGTAAGTCCACTTTCGGACAGATACATTAAAATCTACCCCATGCCAACAAAAAATAACAGCAGCTTTAACAAGAAAGAATGCCTCTGTAAACTAATATCCATAAAAAAAGTTAACACACTGAAACCCCTAACAAAGAATACAATGCTTTATGGATACTTACATAACATCGGTTTTGCCGGTAGCTTTAACTCCTCCAACAGGGATTCTTCTAACAATTACCGATGAGTTCTTAGGAATCAGGGCATTCTCATCTGTGTATTCTGAAAACAACACAAATACAGAGAAAAACATCAGTCAATTTGTAAGAATGCATGTTCATATGTAATTACGTAGCACTTTGCAGAATCCCTTTACAGATACAAAAGCAAAATTTTATATGTAACATCACGCTTTTATCGTCTCAACACACTAACAGTATATTTCAAGAAATCTTGGGGTTTGAGAATCAAACACAAGCAGCAAAATCTTTTTCCTTTTTTTAAAACAGTTTGAATGCCAACAGCAAAATGGACTCAAAGGTCACTAAAGGAGAGTCTGCTAATGCACGAGGTTCTTTCCTGACCTAGCTTAAAGTTGCTTTTGCTTCCGTTAGGCTACAAAACCGATAGATCTTTGGAGAAAAACAAACCGCAGCAAAGTCTCACCTGCCTAAACCAGATTCTAAAGTCTGACTAGCTTGCCCTGCCACCAAACAGGCACTTAGCTAAAGCACGAGAACTCTGCGCCATTGCTTTCATAGCTGTTAACTAAAAACCAGTCACCTGTGCTGCCAGTGCTCAAGCCTGACAGAACACAGAAGAGAGCCTGCCGCCTCTGCCTGTTTCTTGGAGCTTAATCCATCAACAACCACACTTCTCAGCTGCTCAGGGCTTTACGTTTAAATGGAAACAGAACTGGCAGTGCTAGAATTTGGATCACAGACATTTTGGGGTTTTTTTGAGCTTGCTTTCACAAGTAGGGCAGAATTGGCTCAAACTCAAGTGGTATCTCCCCTCTTAAGCTAATCATCTAGTTTGAATTAACCAAAGGGACGTGATTCGTTCGATCGATTCCCTTTTTGCAGAGCAGAGAGGCCCAAACGAAATTACTTAGGAAGACAGCCTTGAAAAGCCTTTCAGGAACAGCGTGTGCCTGAAGCTCTCCATGCTTTGCCTTGGCTTACACCCTGTTAGTCTTCTGAAGAGGAGGAAAGCCTTCTGACCTTTTACATCAGGCCCAAACAAAAAAACCAACTACCTGAGACACTTGGACTGAGTAAGCTTAAAATGCAAAGATCTCTCCATGAGAATGCTTTTTCTATTGTACTTACACAAGCTGGATATGACTAAATATTTTAAAGCACTATCAGCAGGCATCCCCTGTAATCTGCCTACAGTTTTAAATATTCAAAGCCCTTACCTTTGCAGAGCGAATCAGAACAATGGTCTGAAAACCAAAGATACTGTATACCTCGTCAAGCCCTGTCAGGTGGCATCCCTAAGACCCCTAACGTTGTGCTGTTAAGGCTCTTCACAGACACTCTCCTGAAAATAGTTTAAGTATCTGTAGATAAACAGCAAGCTTTAGGTCCAACCACTTGAAAGGCTAGGGCTGAAGTTACAGTTACCGCAGTGTACATACTACTCTCTTTAAGTTTTAACACATGAAACAGGAAGAGGAAAAAAAACACTAGTACACATTTTAAAGAAAAGCCTGTTGTAAGAGTGTCACAGAACCACGGGGGGGGGGGGAGGGGGGGAAGAAATGTAATGTTTAAGGAATTAAAACACTTTACAAGTCTTTTTATTTCTGAAAAGTCACATCCCAACGTCTTTAATCACATTCAAACTTATCGAGATGGCAGATTACCAAACTGAAATATCCTACTAAGTAATACGAAACCATTATCATCTCTAAGAATCAAGCACCATTTGTTAGATTTAAAAGAATTTATGATGTCTCTAAGAACATTTCTTATGTATATCCACCATAAATGTTCTGCCATAAAACTTCAGTACTGTCCTGATACGGTTAACATGTAGTACAGGAAAAAAAACCACCGTTAGAAACGAATGATGAAATGATGCTCGATAGCATCTGAATGACCATGTCTTTGGTGTGGAAAAGAAGTTATATTAACAAGAAATTCCAAAGTATAGTTTAGATACGGAGAACACTCATGCGCAAGACGGCTTTCAAGGGTCTGCACAGATTTTAACTCACAGATACGCTCCTGATTCAAAATGTTGCTAGTGGGCAGTTTCTGCAACAGCCGCAAAACCCATTTTCCAATGCAGTGGAGTAAAACAAGTTGAAGTCAAAATTAAGTCACAAAATTCACCAAATCCACGTGGTTTCTTTTCTTCAAATTAGCCATCTCTTTTATTATTTCTATCACTTTCAGCTTTCTCCACCACATTTCAAAGAAATCTGGCAAGTTGGTTATTACAAGATATGCTCCCACATTTCCTTCTCATTTTACCTAGAAGAATTCCAGGAAACCAAAGCTTTTGTAAGCACCGTGTGTCACACATCAACCACGTACTCTTCTACGCCTAGCTCCATGTCTACAACACAGATCTGAAGGTAGTTGTCAGAACAGCAACTACAGAAGAACAGCTCTGTGAGGCCCCCAACACAAGTCACAGCTACCGATGGTGGCCGAATCGCATTATGGCTTCCCACCCCACTTAATGCCCAGCGCCGCTTGCCCTCCCGGTCCCGCCGCACGCTGGCGGGATGGGCCCCAGCCTGACTCACGCTACGTGGGGATGACCCACAAAGAGCAGAGCGCGGCTCCCACAGGCCACGGCCGACGCAGGGTGGTCTGCACCTTCTTTGATCTGGGCGTTGGTGATCTGCAGGTCGCAGCTGGCCGCCTTCAGCTCCTCGCGGCCCATCATCTGGTGCTTGAGGTCACACAGGGAGATGTGGAGGCCGTTGAAGGTGACCATGTCATGGTTCAGCTTGGAGGAGAACTTGTAGTGGACGCACGACATGGTTGGGGCCAGGAGGTGCCTGCTCCGTGATGGCGTCTACCGCGGGAGACAGCATCGCGGCCGCTGTGCCAGGTGAGGGCCCGCGGCGGTTCCTCCTCCACCGAGGAGGCCAGGGCAAGCAGCGCGGGCTGAGCTCGAGCGGGCCGGCGGCGCTCAGAGGCTGCGGCGCTCCGCCATGGCCTTCCTGGCCGACAACCGCACGGGCCGCTGCGAGCGTGTCACTGTGCACACGCAACGGCACACTGCACCCCCCCCCACGCCTCACGTGACCCAGCGCATTATGACAAAAGGCCCGCGTCACGTGGGCGTGGCGGCCCCGCGCTCTTCATCCTAACACCAAGCGCCCCCGAGGGGAGGGGGGGCCCGTCAGCCCCGGGCCTGTCACCACCCCGGGCCGCTGGTTTCCCTGCTGTCCCCTGGCCTGTCACCACCCGGTGTCCTGCCACCCCCCAGGCCTGTCACTGCCTGGTGTCCCTCCTGTCACCCCCCAGGCCTGTCCCTGCCCAGTGTCCCTCCTGTCACCCCCCTAGGCCGTCACCACCTGGTGTCCCTCCTGTCACCCCCCAGGCCTGTCACTGCCCAGTGTCCCTCCTGTCAAGCCCCGGGCCCATCAGCGCCTGGTGTCCTGTCACCCCCCAGGCTGTCACCACCTGGTGTCCCTCCTGTCACCCCCCAGGCTGTCACCACCTGGTGTCCCTCCTGTCACCCCCCAGGCTGTCACCACCTGGTGTCCCCTCCTGTCAGCAGCCAGCCAGGGCAAGACAGCCTGGGGCAGATGCAGCGGGCTTGGCCGTGTGGCGCTCGGCTGCCCGTGGTGCAGGGCCGGCAAAGGGAGGGGACATCTCAGGGTGCTTGAGTGTATCTGGTGGCATTCATGGAAAGTTCAGTCAAAGCAGCCAATGACCATTTATGTTTATGGCCACAGACCAGTCCCCTGCCCCCATTTTTTAACTCCTCCCTCTCTGCCTTTAGCCCATCACTATTTTTTGCTTTCTCTTTCTCTGCCTCTCTCCCTGTCTGTAGTTTCTAATTCCTCCCTGTCTGTCCTATAGCCTGCTGCTATTTTTCCCTTTCTCTCCATCGCTTTCTCCTGCTCCCTCTCCTTCTCGTTTTTCTATCGCCGTGTCCTGCTTCCTTGCCTTATCTTAATGTTAGGGTTAGGGGCTAGGGTTAGGGTTAGGCTTAGGGTATCGTTAGGGCTAGGGTTAGGGTCGGGGTTAGGATTATGGTTCGGGTTTAGGGTTAGGGATAGGCTTAGGGTTTCGTTTTAGGGTTAGGCTTAGGGCTTAGGGCTTAGAAGTAAAACTGTCCCAAGCACTTACGCCTCCATCAAGGACCACATGCTCTGAGGCTTGTGATGACTGTTGGATGGCTTTCCCTCCCCCCGATGGAAACACCTCTCAGTTCTCTGTGCTCACACCAGGGAAGGAAAGGCAATACACCCCCATATCTAAAGGCATGGCACTCCAAGCAAAGGTAACGTTTCGTTTCTTTAGATGAACTGCCTGGCCAGTTACAACACCTGCTTATACTGACTTCATCCACCCTTACCCGCAAAAAATTGTGACAGGCTGCGTCAGCGTGGAGAGTCAGGTGAACTTTGACGCGCACACTGCTACCATAGGACTGGATTTTTAACCTATTTACATTTATCCGTCGCTTTGAAGCTGCCCAAGGGTCAGCATGCCCTTGCTACTGGAGGTTCTTGCTCTGTGCAGGCACTAAGGAAGACATTTCTGGTGACAGATTATTTCTAACGGGTAAAGCACAGCAGAACACACTGTTTATGAGCTGCTGAGAATCGTCCCCCAGGCATAGCAGGAACAACGGCAAAGCTTGTATATTTAAGATGCATTTGAGTTACATTACCATTAAAATACACCACCACCACACAGTGCTCTAGACGGAAGGCTGACATCAGTGTCCAAGGACAGTCCCTTCTGGACATCTCGCTCCTGGGTAGAAATCCTAGAGACTTCCTTTAAGGACAGAAATCCAAAGAGCTACAATAAGCCTTTTAAATTCAGCACAGCAAACAAAAAGCAAACAAACAAAAAATGACAGGAAACCCCTGAGGCACTGATGAGGAACACAAGGTCTCCCCTTGAGTCCACTACCCCTCACAAGACTTACTCAAAATTACTCAGTTGCTTACTCAAAAGCAATAACCAACAAGCCATGTACCCTTGGGGAAGCCCTTGTCCTTCTGTGCCGCTGGTGGCATCCCACCATTTCTTTGGGAGTCCACACAAATTCAGAAGTACACTTAGTCCTCCGGCAGTCATTACCTATGGACCCGAACTCCTCCCACACCCCAGAAGTGGCTGTCGGTCGTCTGGCAGTCATTCTCCACAAACTGCAAGCCCTCCATACCTAACCACCTCCCTAGTGACTCAGTGGAAATGAGCTGGACCACAAGAGAAGTGACACTGCCCGGCCCGGTCACACAGATTAGACCACAAACGGTGGTTACAAGACAGAAAATGCAACACAAACCCCAAGGACAGCAAAAAAACAAGCAGAAGACACGTCACACAAAAACCAAAGACCCCTATCCAAACCCTAAAAATGCAAGCAAGCTACAAAAGGACTTTCCAAAAAAAAGACCACCCAGAACACAACATAAGGCAAAACCAACCCAACCCCAGGAACCCAGCGCTTGCAAACCCAGATCCTGACCATAACAATAACATGCTTTAATCCTAAGTCGCGTAAACTCCCATAACCCTCAAACCCCATAACCCTAGCACGCTGGAACCCTAGCGCCCCATATCCCTAGCACATTGTAGCCCCAAGATATCAAAACATTGAACACAAACTCCCTGGAGGTCTCTCTCTTCAGGTGGCCCCAGATCTCAGACACCACAACTCTGAAGTGGGGGTGCCCACCGTGCCCAAGTGGAAGATCCACCAGGACAGCACCAGCATCCATCTTCACATCATCCGTCACGCCCTGAAAAAGTGCCCAGGCTGGACACTCCTGGGGAGAAAGGCGGGGGCACTCGGAGACTTTGAACCGGCCAGCCATGGCCACAGGGCTTCAGCTCATCATGTCTGTGTCAGAGCCACCAGGCAGGTGACCCCGTCCCCCCTGCGAAGACCCCTTGGGGTAGCCGTACCCAGCACCAGCTGGCTGGATACGGCCTTTGCTCTCTGGGGAGGTGCTCCCTGGGCGCAGGGTCTCTCACGGGGGAACTCACAGCTCACCTGGGCTGCTCTGCGGCCACCGGACGCCTTTGCTGTCAGGTGGCTCTCAGCACCTCTCTGCCAACGGCTGTCACCTCCCTGCGGGACGCTCTCCAGCGCACGGTCCGTCTCCACTGGGTCTCCCTGGGGACAAAGATCGGAAGGGAGGGATGGGGTTTGCTCTGTCCCCGTTCCCAGGGTGCTTCAGGAGAGACCTGCCACCCCCAAATGAGCTGTCTGACGTGGACACCACAGACCAGCTGCAGACGTGGGTCAGCACGGTGGCGGGGAGAGGGCAAGATGTCCTGCGGAGCCCCCGGCGCTGGCAGAAAGCAGAGCTGGAGACAACGGGGAGAAGCCCCAGGCAGCCGGCAGCTGGCGGTGGGGCCTGGCAGGGAGCAGCGCCCGCAGAAATGCCCGGCTCCTGGAGCCTCGGCCCCAGGGCTGCAGCCTCGGCACCTCCTGGGGCTTCGCTGGGAAAAACCAGGCAGGGGTGACCCTGACAGTCCGCACACGTACCTGGCCCCGGGATCTGGCAGCCTGTCCCTGTGCCCATCGCTGCCACGGGATCCAGGAAGCAGCGCCCCAGCCCTGGCGTGGCCCTGAGCCGCCTCTCAGGCCAGGCAGCAGGAAGCCGCGCCCCATGGCATGCTGGGAGCTGTAGGCCCGGGGCACGGGCTGCCGGGCGGCCATGTTGGTTCCCGGGGCATGCCGGGAGCTGTAGGCCTGGGGCACGGGGCTGCTGGGCGGCCATGTTGGTCTTGGGAGGTGCGGGCTCTGCTCCAGCCGCGGCCCAGCTGGGGTGAGGACAGGCACGCAGGTGGAGCTACCGAAGAGGAAGGGAGGAGAGGACAGACGGACAGAGAAAGAAGTGCTTGAACTGTAACATTTGCCTGGCAGTGCCGAGAGCGGGAGCTGCAGTGAGTCCCAGCCCCTCGGGGCCGTGTCACCCCTCTTCTGCATCGCAGTCCCTCCCAGCCCCCCCCTCCCATTTCCCTCTGTGTCATTTTTTTCACTTCCCCATACCTCTCTTCTTCTATTGCTGTGTTCTGCTCCCCGTCCTCTCTTCTCCAAGTCCCTCTTTCCCTGTCGCTCTACCCGCCCCTGTCTTTTTCTTGCTGCCCCTCCCTCCTGCTCCCTGTCCCTCTTTTTGCCTTCCTCTGTCTCTGCCCTGCAGCACATTGCTGTTGTTTCTTCTCTGTCTCTTTGTCCTGGTCTGCATCCCGCTCTGTTTTTCACAGTCTCTCTGGCCTGTTCCCTGTCGTGAGTTGTCTCTCTCTGCCTGTATGTCCCGCTCCCTGTCCTTGTCTTCCCTTCTCCCTCCTTCTGCTTCCCTCTCTCTCTGCCTCCAGCCCCCTGCCCTGCTCACTGTCACTGCGGTTTTCCATTCTGTATCCCACTGTCCCTGTCCTTCTTCCTGTTCATCTCTCTTCTGTCTCTCTCTGCTGCTCCCTCACCCTTCCCCTCCCCGCTTCCTCCATCTCTCTGCAGGGCTCCTGAGGCTTCTCTTTCTTTCCCCATCCCTCTGTGCTGCTCACTGTCCCTGTTTCTCTCTTTCTCTTCGTTGTTATTCTTGTCTGTCACTCTGTCCTTCTCCCTGCCCCTATTCCTTTTTACTCCCTCTCCTTTCTTCTGCCCACCGCAGGTTTTCTTGCGATCTCTGTCCTGCCCCTAGCCCTTAGCTCTCTCTCTCTTCCTGCCTCCGTCTCCCTCTTTCTGCCTCTCTTCCTCTTTTCCTGCTGCTTCTTTCTCCATCTTTGTCCAGATCCCTGTCCTTTTTTTTCTCTTGCTGTCCTTCGGTCCTTTTTCTCTTTTCTCTCTTTCTCTCTGTCCCATTCATAGAATCATAGAATCATAGAATCATACAGGTTGGAAAAGACCTCTAAGATTATCGTGTCCAACCGTCAACCCAACACACCATGCCCACTAAACCATGTCCCTAAGGGCCTCATCTACACGTCTTTTAAATACCTCCGGGGATGGTGACTCCACCACTTCCCTGGGCAGCCTGTTCCAAGGCCTGACCACTCTTTCAGTAAAGAAATTTCTCCTAATGTCCAATCTGAACCTCCCTTGGCGCAACTTGAGGCCATTTCCTCTTGTCCTATCGCTAGTTACTTGGCAGAAGAGACCAACACCCACCTCGCTACAACCTCCTTTCAGGTAGCTGTAGAGCGCGATGAGGTCTCCCCTCAGCCTCCTCTTCTCCAGGCTAAACAACCCCACTTCCCTCAGCCGCTCCTCCTAAGGCTTGTGCTCCAGGCCCTTCACCGGCTTCGTTGCCCTCCTCTGGACACGCTCCAGCACCTCCATGTCCTTCTTGTAGTGAGGGGCCCAAAACTGAACACAGGATTCGAGGTGCGGCCTCACCCTTCCCTCATTCCCTGCCCCACCCTTTCTCACTAACCCCCCCTGTCCAGCTGGCTGTGCCTTCTTTCCTCTCTCTCTCGCTCTCTAGTTTTCCTTTCTTCGTCTCTCTGTCCCACTGCCCATCACAGCTGGTTTTGTCCTCCAGTGGTGTCCTGCCCCCTCTTCCTTTTTTCTCTCGCTGTCATTCTGGCCTCTTCTTTTAAATTCCTCCATCTCGGTCCTGCACCCGTCACTGTTTTTTTCCTCTCCTGTCCCTTTGTCTTGCTCCCTGTTCCCCGTTCTTGTCTCTCCTTCTCTTTGTTCTGCCGCCCATCTCTGTTCCCCTTCTTGCTCCATCTCTCTGCCCTGCTCCCTGGCCCTCTAAGTCTCTCTCTGTTTCTCTGTCCCGCTCCCTGTCTCTCCCCCACCCTATTTTTCTGTCCTACTCCCTTTTCAGGTTCCCCCCCCGCTCTCACTTTGTCCTGCTCCCTGCCGCGGCTATTTCTCACTCCATCTCTGTCCTGCAGCCCAGTGCTGTTTTTTCCTTCCATCTCTCTGTCCTGCTGCCCAGCCCAGGCTCTTTTACCTCCTTCTGTGTCCTGCTCCCCGTCCCTTAGTTTTGCCTGTCTTTCCCTTTGTCCTGCCTCCCTGTGCCTTTCTTCTCTCTCTGTATCGCCCTGTCCTGCTCCCTGTCCTTGTCTTTCCCTGACAATCTGTGTCCTACTCCCTTTCCTTGTCTTTCCCTCTCTACCCCCCATCCTTCTTCCTACCTTTCTTTTTCTTCTCTCTCCCCCTCTGTTCCTGCTGCTTCTTTTTCCACCTCTGTCCTGCTCCCTGCCCCTTTTTTCCTCTCGCTGTCCCTCTGCCCTGCTTCCTGTCCCCATCTTTTCTGTCTTTATTTCTCTGTCCCGCTGCCTGTCCCATCGTTTCTTGTTGTACTCCCCTGCCCCGTCCAGCTGGCTCTCCCTTTTATTTGTTCTCTCTTCCTCTTTTCTGCTTCTCAGTCCTCTTTTCCTCTTCCCCTGTCTCTGTCCTCCAGCCCGTTGCTGGCTTTTCCCCCGCTTCTTGGTCTCCATCAGGATCTGACCCTCTCTTTATTTCGCAGTCCCTTTGTCCTGCTCCCTGTCCTTCCTTCTCTTTCTCCATCTGGACGTCCTGCTCCCTGTCCCTGTCTTTCCCTAGCCCCCCCTTCCTTCTTCCTCTCCTTCCCCACGCCCATCTCTGCCTCTCTGTCCTGCTCCTTGACCCTACTTTTTCTTCCTCCATCTCTCTGCAGGGCTCCTCATCCCTATTTCTCTTGATTTCTCCAGCTCTCTAGCCTTTTCCCCATACCTTTCTTTCTCTCTCAGCTCCTCTATCTTTTCTCTCATCATATTTTTCTCTTTCTAGTCCACTGTCCTTCTCCCCGTCAACTTAAGCTCAATGACCAGGTGTCCCTGGGCTCTGGTATTTCCTTAGCATTGCCCTAGGGAAGATCGGTGGTTTTAGGGCTAGGGATCATTTAGGAGCTGGTCTCCTTACGTAGGCAGCGGAGCTAGGCATAGTTAAAGCAGAGGTTGTTCTCAGCTGGTGCTCTGTGCGTCCTGTTGAAA
Source organism: Calonectris borealis (assembly GCF_964195595.1). NCBI lineage: Eukaryota > Metazoa > Chordata > Aves > Procellariiformes > Procellariidae > Calonectris > Calonectris borealis. Next base: position 294,876 of record NW_027441476.1, on the reverse strand, counting down.
GAGCAGGCTGTGGGCCTTATTTTGAAGGAAGGTTTCTTGTTCTGCGCTTATTGCTCCTCGGGACGCTGCACAGAAGTGGTGGTGGGGTCTGGAGAGACAGATGGGACCTGCTGTGATTCCTAGTAAATGTGAACTTGAACGAGACCAGACTGACTGCATACGGTTTTCTTCTCGGCTCCAATTCCAACCTGCGTGCTCGGCGCTAATGAAAAAAGAGAGCCTGAGCTGCAAATGAGCAGACAACGTCACTCACTTAGGTCACCGTGCAGTTGGTCTGTGATAAGGGATGTGTACTTCCATGACGGTGCTTTCATGAACGTTCTCTGGTCTTGCCACTTCAAAGCCGTCCCTTTTTCCAGACATTTTAAGATGGCATTTCTTATTCTGGGGTTCAGGCTGGAGTTGGACTTAATGTTGAACAGCTGATATCATGGGCTCCGTAAAATGTGAGGGAGAACCCTGCTTTTTTTGTTGTTGTTGTTGTTTTCTAACACGCCCTAAACTTTGCTAAGCAAAGGGAGGAGTGGTTGCAAGAGTCTGTTCTTTGAGAGTGACGTATTCCTGTAGCGTGCCTGTCTTTGTATGGTGAAGGTTTCCTACCTGCAGTATGATTTTGCTGAGCTGTGAGGCTGTATTGGCGTAGCAAAGGTAAGAAGTGGCGTCTTTAAAGGTCATGAAACTGTAGCAAAACTAGCGGGAGAAGCTAGTTCCTTCCCTGCCAAAACTAGTAGCAAGTAAAAGCATTTGCAATTGGCTTTTTTATGCAATGTTCATACAGAGCTTTTGGTATTGATTGATTTTTGGGAAGCAAGACAGCAGTGAGGAAAGAAAACTGGGGCTTCTTCACCGTAGGCAGGGTTCAAGCCTTTGCGCTAGAACAGGTCTTCACTACCGTTTACAAAAAGAGAAGATGAGCTGTCTGTAAGGAAGGTTTCAGTAGAAGTAAGGCTAGATTTGCAGAATTTGCTCCTCTGTATCTGTTGCAAAAAAGAGATGACTTGGCAGTGTTTACATCTGAAGTGCATGCCAGTGTGTTAATGCAGGCCGTCGAGGTCTTTTCAGGGGTACTTCTGGACTGCAGGTTGCGTGCGTGGGGGGCACCATGTCCCAGGATGAGCCAGTTTTAGCTCAGAGGATGTGACAGAATGGCAACCATCTTTGTGGTGGACCCCTGTCATGGTTTAACCCCAGTCGGCAACTAAGCACCACACAGCCGCTCACTCGCCCTCCCCCCAGCAATGGGATGGGGGAGAGAATCAGAAGAGCAAAAGCAAGAAAACTCACGGGTAGAGATAAGAAGAGTTTAATACTTGAAATAAAATAATAATAGCAATAATAGTAATACTAGTAACAGTAATAATAGTAATACCAATAATACCATAATAATACCAATAATAACACCAATAATAATCATAATAATAATAATGATAATAATAATAGTAATCATAATAACAATAATAACAATAATAATAATAACAATAATAATAATAATTTGTAATTAAAACAACGAGAGAGAGAAAGAGAGGGAGAGAGGATCAAGAATAAGAACCCCAATCCTAACACTAACACCAAACCCTCACCCTAACTCGAACCCCTAATGCTACCCGTAAACCCTATGCATAACACTAAGACCTCACTCTTACCCTAACCCTAATACCGAAACCTAACCCTAAACCTGAACCCTAAACCTAACCCTAACCTTAACCCTAAACCTAACCCCTAACCACAACCCTAACCTTAACCCCTAACCCTAACGTTAACCCCTAACCCTAATGCTAACCCTAACCCCGAACTCTAGCCCTAATCCCGAACCCTAACCCTAACCCTGAACCCCAACCTAACCCTAACCCCTAAACCTAACCCTAATGCTACCCGTAAACCCTACGCATAACACTACGACCTCACCCTAATACTAACTCTAACCGCAATACCGAACCCTAACTCTAACCCTGAACCCCAATCCTAACCCTAAACCCTAACCCTAAACTTAACCCTAACACTAACCCTAAACCTAACCCTAATGCTACCCATAAACCCTACGCATAACACTACGACCTCACCCTAAACCTAACACTGAACCCTAACTCTAACCCTTAACTCCAGTCCTAAGCCTAACTCTAACCTTAACCCTAACCCTACCCCTAAACCTAACACTTAACCCTAACCCTAACCCTAACACTTAACCCTAAATCGAACACTTAACCCTAACCCTAACCTAACCTTAAGCCTAACCTGAATCATAAAGCTCTAACCCTAATGCTAACCCTAACCCCGAACCCTAACCCTATCCCAAACCCTAACCCTGAACCCCAACCCTAACCTTAACGTAGTGACCCTAACCCTAACTCTAAACCTAACCCTAATGCTACCCGTAAACCCTAACTGTAACAGTAAGACCTCACCCTTATACTAACGCTAACCCCAATACCGAACCCTAACCCTAACCCTGAACCCAATCCTAAACCCTAACCCTAACCTTAACGCTAACACTAACCCTAAACCTAACCCTAACGCTACCTGTAAACCCTAAGCGTAACATTAAGACCTCACCCTAACCCTAACACTGAATCCTAACTCTAACCCTTAACTCTAATCCTGACCCTAACTCTAACCTTAACCCTAACCCTACCCCTAAACCTAACACTTAACCCTAACCCTAAGCCTAACACTTAAGCCTAAACCGAACACTTAACCCTAACCCTAACCTAACCTTAAGCCTAACCTGAATCATAAAGCTAACCCTAGCCCTAACCCTAACCCTAAGGCGAAACCTCACCCTAAAACAAAATCCTAACGCTAACCCTAAACCCAAACCGTAACCCTAACCCTAACATCAAACCATAACACTAACACTTTGGCAGAACCCTAATGTTAAACCTAAAGGGAACCATAAAACTAACCCTCACATAACACCGAACCCCTAATTCTAACTGTAACCCTACTGCTAACTCAACCTCAAACTGTAATCTTAAGATATCACCATAAACCTACCCCTACCCCTACCCCTAACCCTAAAACTAAACCCTAACCCTAACGCTAAGCCTATCCCTAACTGTAACCCTACACCCTAACCCTAACGCTAACCCTAACCCTAAAACGAAACCATAACCCTATCCCTAACACTAAACCTGAACCATAATCCTAACCCCACGATAACCTTAGGCCTAACCCTAACCTAAACCATAACCCTAACCTTAACCCCTAATCCTAATTTTAAACCCTAACCCTGATGCTAATCCTAACCCCGACCCCTAACCGTAATCCCGAACCCTAACCCTAGCCCTGAACCCCAACCTGAACCCTAATGACCCTAACCCTAACTCTAACCCTAACCCTAACCCTAACGCTACCCCAAACCTAATACCGTAACCATAACACCTCACCCTAAACCTAATGCGAAACCTAATCCTAAAATTAAAATGCAACCCTAACCCTAAACCTAATCCTAATACTTAATGCTAACCCTAACCCAAACTGAAATCCTAACCCATAAGCATAAACCCAACCGTAACCCCTAACCATAACACTAATCCCTAACCCTAACCCTAACCCAACCCCTAACCATAACCCTACTGATAAGCCCTAACCCTAATGCTAACCCTAACCCCAAACCCTAACGCATATCCCGAACTCTAACCCTAACCCTGAACCCCAGCCCTAACTCTAACCTTAAACCTAACACTAATTTTACCCTAACCCTAACCCTAACCCTAAAATTAAACCCTAACCCTAAACCCTAACCCAACCCCTAACCCTAACCCTAAAACTAACCCCAACCCTAACCGTAACACTAAGCCCTAACCCTAATCCTAAACCTAACCCTAAAATGAAACCCTAACCCGATCCCTAACCCTAAACCCAAACCATAATCCTAACCCCAACCCTATCCCTAACACTAATGATAACCCTAAGCCTAACCCTAAATTTAACCCTAACCCTAACCCTAACCCCAACCCCAACCCCTAACCATAACCCTAATGATAAGCCCTAACCCTAATTCTAACCCTAACCCCAACCCATATCCCGAACTCTAACCCTAACCCTGAACCCCAGCCCTAACTCTAACCTTAACCTTAACCCTAACCCTAAACCTAAAACTAAACCCTAACCCTAAACCCTAACCCAAACCCAAACCCTAACCCTAAAACTAACCCTAACCCTAACCGTAACCCTAAGCCCTAACCCTAAACCTAACCCTAAAATGAAACCCTAACCCGATCCCTAACCCTAAACCCAAACCATAATCCTAACCCCAACCCTATCCCTAAACCTAACGATAACCCTAAGCCTAACCCTAAACTTAACCCTAACCCTAAACTTAAACCTAACCCCAACCCCTAACCATAACCCTAATGATAAGCCCTAACCCTAATTCTAATCCTAACCCCAACCCATATCCTGAACTCTAACCCTAACCCTGAACCCCAGCCCTAACTCTAAGCCCTAACCCTAAACCTAACCCTAAAATGAAACCCTAACCCGATCCCTAACCCTAAACCCAAACCATAATCCTAACCCCAACCCTATCCCTAAACCTAACGATAACCCTAAGCCTAACCCTAACCGTAACCCTAAGCCTAACCCTAACCCTAACCCTAACCCTAACCCAACCCATATCCCGAACTCTAACCCTAACCCTGAACCCCAGCCCTAACTCTAACCTTAACCCTAACCCTAACCCTAAACCTAAACCTAAACCCTAACCCAAACCCAAACCCTAACCCTGAAACTAACCCTAACCCTAAACGTAACTCTAAGCCCTAACCCTAAACCTAACCCTAAAATGAAACCCTAACCCGATCCCTAACCCTAAACCCAAACCACAATCCTAAGCCCAACCCTATCCCTAAACCTAACGATAACCCTAAGCCTAACCCTAAACCTAACCTTAACCCTAACCCTAACCCTTAAACCTAACCCTAACCCTAACCCTAACCTTAAACCTAACCCCAACCCCAACCCCTAACCATAACCCTAATGATAAGCCCTAACCATAATTCTAACCCTAACCACAACCCATATCCCGAACTCTAACCCTAACCGTGAACCCCAGCCCTAACTCTAACCTTAACCCTAACCCTAACCCTAAACCTAAAACTAAACCCTAACCCTAAACCCTAACCCAAACCCTAACCCTAACCCTAAAACTAACCCTAACCCTAACCGTAACCCTAAGCCCTAACCCTAACCCTAAACCTAACCCTAAAATGAAACCCTAACCCGATCCCTAACCCTAAACCCAAACCATAATCCTAACCCCAACCCTATCCCTAACCCTAACGATAACCCTAAGCCTAACCCTAAACCTAACCCTAACCCTAACCTTAAACCTAACCCCTGCCCCTAACCATAACCCTAATGATAAGCCCTAACCCTAATGTTAACCCTAACCCTAAACCTAACCCTCACCGTAACACTAAGCCCTAACCCTAAACTTAATCACAAACACCTATAACTGATGTAAATGAGCAATATCAGGGCAGCAAGTCAGGTTCTTTAAATCCTTGCTTTCTCTCTTCCCTTCTCTCTTCTTGCTTTCTCTCTTCCGTTCGAGGAGATTTCCGTTCGAGGAAGCTTTAGCTAGTTTTATTATATTGTCTGTCTTAGGAGGAACAGCCACTTCTACTTTCCGCTTTGTCTTGTCAATTTTTGCTTTTGGCTTATCCTTCTCTTTTTTCTCCTTTTCAGACATCGGTTTGAAAACAATAGAATCTGCTTCCATAGGCTCATCTCTCACAGGGGTGGCATCATCTCTGCTTGGGACCATGAACAGGGAGTCCATTTTAACGTCTTCTGCTGGAACTGGCTCTCTTGGTTTTCTCGCACCTGCTAACAACTCAGCATTGGGAAATCCTTCATCCTCATCCCTTTTTCTTCTCTTTTCATGCTTATTTCCTTGGCCATCTCCCAGTGGATTTTTCACCTCCTTCTCTTTTGATTTTGTAGGATCCTTGATGCCATGGCTCTCTCTTTCAGAAGGTTTTTCAGGGTAATTTCCAGCTATATTGTGATTTTGGGGGCTCTGCCAAGCAGGATAATCCTCCCTACGTCCCCGAGCATATGGTGAATTCTCCTGTCTGGTCCCAGGTGGACCAAACCTACCTGGAGAAAAGTTCTCTCTGTTTACTGGAGGGTGAGGTTGAGCGCCAACAACATAGCCCTTGTAAAACTTTCCATGCCATTCTCTGTAGTTCCTTTCCCATTCCCTGTACCTTGCCTTTTCAAATGGATCTCTAAAGTCAAGAGATCTGCCAGAGTAAGCTTTCAGCTCATATGGTGGAACTTCTCTGTATCTGTTAAAATACTCCCTTCCTCCTTCCCCTTGAGGTATAGTCTGTTTAGTGGGAGACTGGCCTCTAAATACTGGAGACCTTGACCGTGAATGGCATCTTCTGTGTGGGGGTGACCTTGACCTTGAACGCTGATAACCGTGTGACCTTGACCTAGAACGATAGTTACGCCTCTTCCCTTTGCCTCTTCTTGGATACGGTGGCGATCGCGAGTAGGAACGAGAATGGGAACGACTAAATGGTCGAGAGTAGGAGCGAGAGCGGGAAGAACCTGATCTTGATGTGGAGCAGGTAGACGAACTTGTAGAGTAAGGGGAAGCACTATAAGGAGACTTGGACCTGAAAAAAACCACAACACACAAGAAAAGAAATGAAGTTAATTCAAAACAGTCATTCTCCCCAATTTTTTTCCTCCCAAATTTGGTTTGGGTTTTTTCTCCTCTCCATACGCTTATGTCAAAGCTTCTTTCAGCTGCTGACATAATGCTACTGCAAATTGAGGAATTTGATAAAATTTTTCAATTCCATTTGTCTTGTTTTAGTTATGCATGTTTACTACCTGCAACGAAAAATTCTATTGGAAAAAACACTGTCATTTTTCCTTATGTCAGATGCACTTTAGTGTAACTGCAGTCCGATATGCTGTTGAAATACAAACATGAAAAACAAGGCAACTTCATTGAGCCAAATACTTCCTCCTCTTTAAGTCTCCGTTGTTCTCTGTAAAACTCCTCCCTAGATAAGGGAGGCCAATGGCATCCTGCCAACTTAAGCATTTTTGTCCCTGCTTTCTGTTCATTAGAGACTACGCTCATTTCCTGATCCTCATACTTGCCTTCCACATCCTCACCCCCAACAGTTCATTCAGTCTTCTCTCCTTATACTCGGCTTTGCACCTGTGGATGGAGGCTGCCCACACTTGAAAGAGACTCCCATCTCCCGTGGGCCAAGCGCCCACTGCTCCTCTGCCACTCCTTGATACACTTAATACATCACACTCCTGATCTTCCAAGCACTGCACAGATATTAACTAACCTTCTCTGTAACTTCTTTTAACTTCTTCCACATACGCTTCCTATGTTGTTGCCTCATCATGAGGTATTTGGCCTGGTCCTGTCCCTGAATTGTTGTTTTCTTGCTGACTGACTTGGAGATATCAGACAACCTGTGGGATGGATCCTGGTTTTTCTTTTGATTTACCTTTAAGATTTTATAAACACAATGCACTCTTACAATCTATCTATAACAAACATATAGCGAAAGGAAGGACTAGCTTGACGCTGCAGTAATAGGTAAAACAGCCTCCTCTCTCTCCAACTGAGAGAAAGCGTCTTGGCTATGTGAGATGACTAAATTGAAGAAATGCAAAATTGTCATAAAAGAACAGTGTTGACTTTTCCAACCATTTGCTCATTCAGTATCAACTAAGTTGTTAAAAAAAAAATGTTGGAGGCTGATTCCTATTGGGAAATCAATTTCTTCAGCCCTATTCAGCCAGTAATGGAAAAGGTGGCTTTCCATCTGATCCTTTAATTATCTTTAATTTTTATAGGTAATTATGGTTTCCTCAAAAAGCGTTCATTTTTCAGAGTCCTGTTTTCAGTCATGTACCGGAGTTTTATTTTAAATAGCCTTAGTGGAAGCACAGATGCCCTTTGTAAAAGCCAATTCAAATGAAGCCATTTAAAAATTAATTACCACTTGGATTCTCCACAACTGTCTGTGCATACTTGCTTCATTATAAATCAGCTGTTGTATAAGTTATGCGTTATACAGCCTCTTTTAACAGGTGACAAGGAGTCATCTATTGAATTTCTGTAGAATACTTACACTTCCCAGCCTGGTCTGCCACCTGCTGAGCGAACTGGACTGGCTCTCATTGGATGACCTTTTGGAGTGGGGAGAGGAAAAAGAAAGAAATCCCATTCAGTTCCTCTGAAGGTAATTTTTTTAAAGAAATTCTGAAGTTACAGTTACTTACCAGTTGTGGGTATTGCTTGTCCTTGGGGGCCCAGAAGACTTGGTAATGCTGGTTGTCTTTGTACGGGAACCTGATAGACATCTCAAAAAACCATTAGTAGGCTTGAGTTCTGAAGGTTTGAACCAACTCTCCCGTGGAGAAGAATGTGGATTAAATGCCGAACTATCCGTTTGTTGCAGACCACAGTAAGTCACCAGAGTTGGCTATATCATTTTCTATGAGAGAAATGAATCCCACCTCTCCTTTGCCAGAGGGTAAATGTAAATTGCAGGCTCAGGGTAAAGTTAGTCTCCGAGTAACTACGTTTTATAAATGGAAGAAGTCTATGTTACAGCTCCTACAAAACGAGATCCATGACAGAAACACAGAAGTGCTACCAAGTGCGTTTTAAAACAGCCACTCGTGTCAGCACACAGCAGTATTTTCTTAGTTTATAGCAACAGGAAAACTTCAGTCTGTTTCACACATGGGATTTGATAAAAGTCAGAGGGGGCGGAAATCTCAGTCCAACAGCTACTTGTTAAATTTTGCAAGAAGCCTTTGAAACATAAACCAAAAGCAAAACGAGCTTTCAGAGAGAACGACTCCACTGCAAACACTACTGAAATGTTTTGCAGAAATACAGATTCTTAGCATACCACACGTTTAACCAACTTCCAGGGGCAGGAACAGTAGGACCACCCTATTTTAATATTCAAAAGTATCACAGATTCTATGGTTAAGCACAATGACAGTGCTTCCTGCCCCGTAATTACAGATGCTGGCCAACTTGGTTGCATAGCCACTCAGACATGCACGCATGGTTTCTCTCGCTCACTTTTTGGCCAGTCCAATTAATTCCATACTTACGCATTAATAGTTGGTATTGCGTATTTTCCAGTGTTGGTCAGCATAGCACCCTTTGTATTGGGGTCTTTCACCTCCATCATGAAACTCCTTGGAATTCCTGTGCTCTTTAATTCTGGGAACAGGCTCAACATTTTTGTCCTGTTAAGAAAAGAAATGCAGACATATCTCCTTTTAAGACCCACACTTAAAATGACATTTCAATGATTATTTTAAGCAGCAAAAGCCTTTAATCCTCTCCTTTTACCTAGCATAAGGGTTGCTCGACTAAAATACTTATTTTCCTAAATGAATATAGCCAGGATGTTCCAAAGGCTTGAGCAGTGTTTTGAACTCATTCCATTCTTTGGCTTAAGTTCAGGTTCTTTAAGGGTGAAATATCCCTTAGCTCACCATCCACTCAGAAAAGAGATACAAACCCGCTCCTCCTCCAAAGCGCAATTCAGAGCACAAATATTCAATAGATGGGGTCAACAGAAACATCTTGGTTTTACATGAAATACTAAAAACTGTGAACTGTCATTAAACAGAGTTAAAACCAGAAACATTTCCAGTAATATTGAAATGTATAAAAATATGCATGAAAGTTCACAGAGCAAGATCTGTGGACATACTTAATGTCTATGACCTAGAAAAAAGAAAAGTTTACATTTATAATGCCAGGTTTCCCTTGGATTTTGAAGGGCTTTGCAACATTGCCATATGAACCTCTGTCTTTCACCCCAAGAGAAACAATTCTTAATATGAGTATTCATGGATTTGTTACGTAACTGCCAAGGTAAAAAAATGAAAAGCTAAGGAACACCAGAAGTCCCCCACAGTCTTACCCCATTTGTTGGGCAGTTCTTTATAGAGTCGCCAGGTTTTCCGCAACGAAAGCAAGCATATGATGGTGGAGGTGGACCCCAGGGTTTCTGCATGTAACTAAAAGGGTTTGGGGCAAAGAAGAAAAAGGTATGCACGTATCTCTCTCGTTAAAACAAACTTCTCTACAATTTTTCCATAATCTTCAAAGAACAGATTTGACATTATCAACACTTACTTGATTGGATCATATTCCTGGCAAGACTGTAGCATCATAGCCTTTATTTTATCTTCTTCGGAAGCACGGGCTTCAGCCAGATTGGCAGTCTGTTTAACAGGTAATTATTTGACACATACATTAGAAACACATTTAAGCCCACACTGCCAAAGAGAACACCACTCACCCAACCCTGTAAAGAGCAGCACAACGCCAGCTGAGGTTGCATGAAAACAGCTGCTTATATGAAACAGAGTTGTCCAAAAGATGTTCTGGGGAGTCCTTACATCATTACAGGCTGTTTATGTGCCTGTTAACCTACTTGAAAAGAGCATTCCTGGCCACTCAAAACTTAGGCTCTTCATGTTCCCCCCCACGAACTTCTTCATAGGAAGCAATTTAACTACAATAAGCAAAACCTGCAGTTTTTTCCAGTTGACCGTGTCCTTTTAACATACAAATTGTAATATAAACGTTATGCAGAACTGGATCTTCAAGTTATTGAAGGCAGCTGATTTTTTTAAAGTAGTATTTGTTCAAATGTTTTTATTACACGCTAGTACAGATACAAGCAGGGTCTAAGGGAGTGACTGTAAATGATTTGGACCCTCAAGCACCTATCATTCAGATCAACCACTCATGGTTTTGGTTTTAGATGCATTCATTCACAAAAGCAACCAGCTTGTTTCAGCATTTTGTTAAAGGGCTGTTTCATATACACAGCTTTTTCTCAACTGTAACATAATCCAGATCGACATCTATGAAATCATTTCCATTAACATTTACAGAAGACTTTACAGATACTTGACTAATTTGTTTGAACCCAAGCCGTTTACAAAACACATCCAAAACCCACAAGACATTACTAGGAATAGACCAAAATTCAATATGGCATTTAATGCATAATAAAACAGAAAACTTTTTACAACACATTGCCTCCATGCTAAGCCAGTCTGCACTGAGGAGGTTAGAGTAAGGAACCGTTTGGAGCTGCTTTATCTTATGTTCCTCTATTTTTCTGAAATACTTACATTTTCTCAAAAGCTTAAATGTGTACACCACTTGGACAGTTTTTCACATTTTAGAGTAAAACTTCACCTGAGTTTACAGAACCAAGGACATGTTTAGGGACAGCGCTAACAGAGACCAATTTCTCCTGGTGGCTACCTTCCAAACTATTTTTTTTTTCTTACCAAATGTCCACAATTTAATTTCTGCAGTGAGAGAGGGAAGAAGTTACCAGTGGGAAGAGATTTTTCTTTCTGGGAAAGGAACTCCAGCCTTTATTTTCAGAAGAAAGAACTAGCTCCTCTGCATTAGGCCCTGCCTTCTCTAATCTTTGTAACTTTAAAGACTAGTAATTTCATTGGCTAGCACTACGCCTTTTCACAAAGTGCAATCCCTAGTGCTTTCCCAGACAAAGTTACATGTTGTTGAGCAAAAAATGCAAGCAGTTCCATAGCAAAACATGGCATTACAACAGTTTCAGAAGGTCACGTTTGCTAATACGCCACACATACGCATCAGTATTTTCCTGTAAACAATTAGGTGCATTTACACAATTTACACAGTCTGCGATCAAACAAATTAGATTGTGTTGTCCACTGTATATATACTACAGTGTATGAAATTGTGCAGCATTCAAAGCATGGATCTATAACTGTAGTGCCTAGAAATTCAAAAATAGCCATGCAGTTGTCCGTGTTCCAGAAACGCTTCTATTTTGGCTCTTGCAAACCCCCCCTGAAATGTCCGTTACTTACAGCCAATTAAATTCTTCTGTGAAAATTGTGTTAGTTTCCAATGCAAAATGAACGAAAAGTATGAAAAACGGTAAACAGCTTCTGAAGTGCTTCTTCTTTGTGTCTTGAAGATGAGTAATACTGCAACATTACGTTGCGGCTGATAAGGTCCTCCCCCTTCTATCTTCCCAAGCTGGCAACTACTCTTTACCAGGATAGTATCAAAATATACACACATTTTAAAGTTAAAAGAAATACTTTAAATTATTAAAAATTAAATTAAAGGTTTGTTCACATGACAACAGTTATCCAGCTATAGATCACAGTATAAGATTTAAAAATACAAAGCAAACACTTTTTTTTTAAGAATATATATGTACCTTAGTAAGCTGGGCCAGAGAAATAGATGCAGAAGAGTCATCAATCTGTTCACAAAAAATTAAACTCATATTCAAGTTCTACAATCAAAAACAGAGCAATAGTTAACCTCTACTGTAGTCTGACAGTCTGCACTATATCCTCCGAGTGTCACTGAAAGAGCCATTTCCAACCTAGTGTAGTTGGTATTTGTTCGAAACAAAGTCCAAACCTGTGACAGCTTAAGAGTGCCTATGTGGTTAAGGAGAAGAAGCTAAACTAACCAAACCCGCTGGAGATCAACTTATTGCTCCAGAATATCTCAGAGAGGGACCCTTGTCAAATGCTCACAGCTGCTTAAAAGTCGAAGGGGTAAGGAAGCTATCAATTTTCAGCTAAAAAGGATTTTAAAAAAATATTTATTTGAGAAGGAAGCATCACTACAGGAAACTTCTTTTCAGTGTGGTTTGTAAACTAATCAGCCAAGTATTTCCTTGTGTTACTTATTTCTGTTTTAGCAGCAGAACGACAGTGTCTTCAAACCTGAAGAAAAACGCTGCCCCTTTTCCAAATGTAAATTCAAAGTGGCAGTATCCTAAAGAAAAGCTTAGCCTTTGGGAAATTAAAGCAACATCCAGCCCTGAAGTCACCCAGATCCAAAAATGTACTGCAGGCGGAGGTTAAGAAAAATGACAGGGATTTTACCCTTTACAAATGCACCCGGCTCTAACCTTGTGCCAAAATTTGTACACTGGGTTTTACGTATTTTCATTTGCAGACAAACTATTAAACTAAACTGCTTCGTCTGATAAAGCGGAAAGGTCAAATGTAGAACTTTAGAATACCACTTTGTGTAGCAACGATATTTAAATTGACAGCAATCTATTAAAGACAGTTACGCACTCAGAGGGGCCCAAACAATATCACTTCAATTATACAGTTTCAGGAACAAATACCCAAGTCTTTAAGGACATGAAAAGGAAGCATTTAGCTGCACAGAATTGTCCTCAAAACGTGTGGGACGTTTACTTAAGTGAAAAAAATCAGTCATCTGACAAATAACAACAATGTCAGCAGCATCGTCTTTAGAACAGTGTTTCTCTGTGGAAGCCCAAGCACTGTGTTCAGATATCTTAGCCATGAAAGTGCCAAAACACTAAATGTGTTACATATGCTGTATGGACTAAAAATAGTAGTAGAAATGTCACCTGAAAGCAGGTCCTAGGCCTTTGTGCGATTTAGGAGATCTGTGACAAAAAGAAAGGTCTTGGTTGCCAGAATTTGCTTCAAGATAATCTTGAAAATGCTACGATATTTTAGGAAATATTTATTAAATTTGAAAACTTGCTGAGATTCCACATGCTCATTGATCTGTATCTGCACGCTACTCATCATGAATCAGCCATGCAACCATTGATATCGTTAACAAACAATTCACACATCATCCAAAGTGTCCCATGAGCAGAGGCAATTCAAAGGCTGCTGTGCAATTGGTGTACAAATAGAAAGGCGCATGCTCCCTGCCACTGCTAGAACACCACCAGGCTCGCAATGACAGCCACGTACCTCCTGAAGTTGAGGAAGGACAAGGACATCCTTTAGATTACCACAGCATGGATTCTTCATACATTTACCTTCAAGAGCGTACTAAAAGGAGAGTAACGCATTTTTGAAGGCCTCTCCACCATTACAGCATACATTCATCATTCCCAAACATCCACCACTCTACCAGTTGTTTCTGCAATGTTCACAGCTGAAAGACTAGAAAGCTAATCTGCCTGGTTAATTTTCAACGCTAGAACAGCAGTGCCGTTCCTTCCTTATCCCCTTATACATACAGGTATGTATTTGACCTTTGATGCTAGCAGCATCTATCCTCTCATTTCAGGGCAGCATTACAATACCAGGAGAGGGTGCCCGAAACAGAGGATGCACTGACAAGACAGCACTAAGCAGACATGTTTAAATTAACCCCCAAAACAAGGCCACGTTTATGAGCACAGTGCTGCGGTGTCCAGAATTACTAGAGAGTGCCTGAAAACACTGCAACAACTACTGCAGGAATACGCCCAAAGTTGAGATGCAGAGCCACATAAATTCAGGGTTTTTTGCTTGCAGATGCCTCGTGGGTACCGGGAGGCTGCTGTACTCTTTGTTCGAGACACAGTGTAACTCATCCGTCTACTTGATTTATTGAGAACCAACATTAGAAAGACATGGCAAAACCACAAGCTAATAATACCTACTAATTGTGGTGGAGAGACCTATCTTTAAGGCGGCTGGAAAACATGACCGTTCAAACAATGCTAATGTAGCTGATATAGAACTGGACGGTATGAATACAAAAATGACAGCAGTAATCCTCTAGTCAGCATTGCGTTGGAATAGCTGTAATTTTAATCAATACACCTGATTCTCTGTCCTCCGTAAATCTTAGGAATACAGAACCAAAACCCGGAGCACAGATACCAGCTTAGGGTAAAAACAGACGTAGCAAGATAACTAGTAACATTTGGTAATGTGCTAAACTGCTTACTGAGTTTCAAGTTGGAAAGGATTAACTATTCCTTCATCGTACTTGCACAAAAGGCAATACACTTTAGGATACTGTTCTTTTTCTCTTGCCTGAAACAGACATTGTCTTGAGGAAACGCATAGGAATCGCTTACGAATGGAACTTCTTGTTTGCATCGTTCGCCAGCTGGTAAACGTTGGTCTTTCCTCTATAGCTAGTATGCAAAAAACCCAGATTCGGGGCGTAAGAATACCTGCCATATCCCCCCCAAATGCCAGAAACAGTCAAACACTGAGAACCAGACTCTTCTGAGACGGGAACAAAGTATGCGTTTACGCTACAGTGCGGATCTGTCTTTACTATAAAAGCCATAAAAGCAAACACATATAATAAGGAATCTCTGCACGTCGAGGAAACAGGATCTACAACTTGGGTCTCAGAACAACCAACCCCAAGAACAAACCCAATAGAATAATCTTAAAAGTTACCATGGTTGGAGTTCGAACCCCATGTCCCAGCAGGCCTAAAAATGTAAGTCCACTTTCGGACAGATACATTAAAATCTACCCCATGCCAACAAAAATCAACAGCAGCTTTAACAAGAAAGAATGCCTCTGTAAACTAATATCCATAAAAAAAGTTAACACACTGAAACCCCTAACAAAGAATACAATGCTTTATGGATACTTACATAACATCGGTTTTGCCGGTAGCTTTAACTCCTCCAACAGGGATTCTTCTAACAATTACCGATGAGTTCTTAGGAATCAGGGCATTCTCATCTGTGTATTCTGAAAACAACACAAATACAGAGAAAAACATCAGTCAATTTGTAAGAATGCATGTTCATATGTAATTACGTAGCACTTTGCAGAATCCCTTTACAGATACAAAAGCAAAATTTTATATGTAACATCACGCTTTTATCGTCTCAACACACTAACAGTATATTTCAAGAAATCTTGGGGTTTGAGAATCAAACACAAGCAGCAAAATCTTTTTCCTTTTTTTAAAACAGTTTGAATGCCAACAGCAAAATGGACTCAAAGGTCACTAAAGGAGAGTCTGCTAATGCACGAGGTTCTTTCCTGACCTAGCTTAAAGTTGCTTTTGCTTCCGTTAGGCTACAAAACCGATAGATCTTTGGAGAAAAACAAACCGCAGCAAAGTCTCACCTGCCTAAACCAGATTCTAAAGTCTGACTAGCTTGCCCTGCAACCAAACAGGCACTTAGCTAAAGCACGAGAACTCTGCGCCATTGCTTTCATAGCTGTTAACTAAAAACCAGTCACCTGTGCTGCCAGTGCTCAAGCCTGACAGAACACAGAAGAGAGCCTGCCGCCTCTGCCTGTTTCTTGGAGCTTAATCCATCAACAACCACACTTCTCAGCTGCTCAGGGCTTTACGTTTAAATGGAAACAGAACTGGCAGTACTAGAATTTGGATCACAGACATTTTGGGGTTTTTTTGTGCTTGCTTTCACAAGTAGGGCAGAATTGGCTCAAACTCAAGTGGTATCTCCCCTCTTAAGCTAATCATCTAGTTTGAATTAACCAAAGGGACGTGAATTCGTTCGATCGATTCCCTTTTTGCAGAGCAGAGAGGCCCAAACGAAATTACTTAGGAAGACAGCCTTGAAAAGCCTTTCAGGAACAGCGTGTGCCTGAAGCTCTCCATGCTTTGCCTTGGCTTACACCCTGTTAGTCTTCTGAAGAGGAGGAAAGCCTTCTGACCTTTTACATCAGGCCCAAACAAAAAAACCAACTACCTGAGACACTTGGACTGATGTCGTGGTTTAACCTGGCAGGCAGCCAAATACCACGCAGCCGCTCACTCACTCCCCCCGCCCCCCCAATGGGACGGGGAGAGAATCGGAAGGGTAAGAGTGAGAAAAACTCGTGAGTTGAGATAAAGACAGTTTAATAGAACAGAAAAGGGAGAATAATGATAATAAATAATGATAGAATATACAAAATGAGTGATGCACAATGCAATTGCTCACCACCCGCGCTGACCGATAACCAAGTAGCGATCGGTACTTCCTGGATCACGCCTACCCTTCATATACTGAGCATGACGTCACATGGTATGGAATACCCCATTGGCCAGCTGGGCTGGCTGTCCTGATTATGTTCCCTCCCATCTTGTGTACCTAGCTCAGTCAGTAGGCACGGGAGCTGTCCTTGGACTAGGAGGGCACTTAGCAACAACTGAAAACATCAGTGTGTTATCAACATTCTCCTTGTACTAAATCCAAAACACAGCACTAGGAAGAAATTTAACCCTATCCCAGCCGAAACCAGGACAACTGAGTAAGCTTAAAATGCAAAGATCTCTCCATGAGAATGCTTTTTCTATTGTACTTACACAAGCTGGATATGACTAAATATTTTAAAGCACTATCAGCAGGCATCCCCTGTAATCTGCCTACAGTTTTAAATATTCAAAGCCCTTACCTTTGCAGAGCGAATCAGAACAATGGTCTGAAAACCAAAGATACTGTATACCTCGTCAAGCCCTGTCAGGTGGCATCCCTAAGACCCCTAACGTTGTGCTGTTAAGGCTCTTCACAGACACTCTCCTGAAAATAGTTTAAGTATCTGTAGATAAACAGCAAGCTTTAGGTCCAACCACTTGAAAGGCTAGGGCTGAAGTTACAGTTACCGCAGTGTACATACTACTCTGTTTAAGTTTTAACACATGAAACAGGAAGAGGAAAAAAAACACTAGTACACATTTTAAGTACACATTTTAACTAGTACACATTTACACTCTTACATGTTGTAAGAGTGTCACAGAACCCCAGGGGGAAAAAAAAAAAAAAAGAAATGTTTAAGGAATGAAAACACTTTACAAGTCTTTTTATTTCTGAAAAGTCACATCCCAACGTCTTTAATCACATTCAAACTTATCGAGATGGCAGATTACCAAACTGAAATATCCTACTAAGTAATACGAAACCATTATCATCTCTAAGAATCAAGCACCATTTGTTAGATTTAAAAGAATTTATGATGTCTCTAAGAACATTTCTTATGTATATCCACCATAAATGTTCTGCCATAAAACTTCAGTACTGCCCTGATACGGTTAACATGTAGTACAGGAAAAAAAACCACCGTTAGAAATGAATGATGAAATGATGCTCAATAGCATCTGAATGACCATGTCTTTGGTGTGGAAAAGAAGTTATATTAACAAGAAATGCCAAAGTATAGTTTAGATACGGAGAACACTCATGCGCAAGACGGCTTTCAAGGGTCTGCACAGATTTTAACTCACAGATACGCTCCTGATCCAAAATGTTGCTAGTGGGCAGTTTCTGCAACAGCCGCAAAACCCATTTTCCAATGCAGTGGAGTAAAACAAGTTGAAGTCAAAATTAAGTCACAAAATTCACCAAATCCACGTGGTTTCTTTTCTTCAAATTAGCCATCTCTTTTATTATTTCTATCACTTTCAGCTTTCTCCACCACATTTCAAAGAAATCTGGCAAGTTGGTTATTACAAGATATGCTCCCACATTTCCTTCTCATTTTACCTAGAAGAATTCCAGGAAACCAAAGCTTTTGTAAGCGCCGTGTGTCACACATCAACCACGTACTCTTCTACGCCTAGCTCCATGTCTACAACACAGATCTGAAGGTAGTTGTCAGAACAGCAACTACAGAAGAACAGCTCTGTGAGGCCCCCAACACAAGTCACAGCTACCGATGGTGGCCGAATCGCATTATGGCTTCCCACCCCACTTAATGCCCAGCGCCGCTTGCCCTCCCGGTCCCGCCGCACGCTGGCGGGATGGGCCCCAGCCTGACTCACGCTACGTGGGGATGACCCACAAAGAGCAGAGCGCGGCTCCCACAGGCCACGGCCGACGCAGGGTGGTCTGTGACGCCGCCAGCCGGGCGGTGCCCGAGGCCCCACGCCCGCCGCCCCCACGCACCTTCTTTGATCTGGGCATTGGTGATCTGCAGGTCGCAGCTGGCCGCCTTCAGCTCCTCGCGGCCCATGATCTGGTGCTTGAGGTCACACAGGGAGATGTGGAGGCCGTTGAAGGTGACCATGTCATGGTTCAGCTTGGAGGCGAACTTGTAGTGGACGCACGACGTGGTTGGGGCCAGGAGGTGCCTGCTCCGTGATGGCGTCTACCGCGGCAGACAGCGTCGCGGCCGCTGTGCCAGGAGGTGTGCTGGATGTTGCTCATTTGCGGTGCTGGAGATGGCTGGGTGCCTGGCAGCTGAGGAAGGGCTGTAAAGGGAAGGTGAGCGCCGCGAACATATTTCAGTCCTGGATAAATGTGTGTGGGAGCTCGAGTGGGGTGCTTGACTGCTTTGCATTTGGGCTGTGGCAAAGTTGATGGTTGACTGGTACAGCAAGTGCAGAGCCCCGGTGTTGGTGGGGACCTGAAAGGGCTGCCAGGGAAGAGCAACATTCAGTCTTGGTTCGTTCCGTGTTGGAGCGCCATCTGGTGGGACTCTGTTTTGGAGCAGGGCTCCAGGGATGATGAGGCATATGTTGATGTTTCGGTGAGAGACCAAAGGGAGGAGGCCGGTGTTGGTGGGGCTGAGAAGGGACTGCCAAGGAAAGGTGAGGGCCAGCATCAGCCTTCCGTCCTGGCTATTTCTGCTTTGGAGCCCCATGTGATGAGGGGCCCTTTTGGAGCTTAGCTCTGATGACGGTAAGGCATAGGTTGATGTTTAGGTGGGAGAACAAAGGGAGGGGGCCGGTGTTGGTGGGGCTGCCACGGGAGGCATTTGCAACCAACAGCATTCAATCCTGGTTCCTTCTGTGCTGGAGCGCCATCTGGTGGGAAGCTGTTTCGGAGTTAGGCTCTTATGAGCACCAGGCTTAGGTTGATATTTACGTGTGAGAACAAGGGGAGGGGGCCGGTGTTGGGGGCTGAGAAGGGGTGCCAAGGGAAGGTGAGGGCCAGCATCAGCCTTCGGTCCTTTCTACTTTTGTGTTGGAGCTCCATGTGGCCACCTGCCATTTCGGAGCTTTGCTCTGATGAGGGTAAGGGATAGGTTGAGTTTAGCTGGGAGAACAAACGCAGCGCTCCGGTGTTGGTGGGGCTGAGAAGGGGCTGCCAAGGGAAGGTGAGGGTCAGCATCAGCCTTCAGTCCTTGCTACTTCTGCGTTAGATTACACCACCCACCACACTGGGCTCCAAGAATGATGTAGTCCCTTCTCAGCCCTCAACAACGGCCCCCTCTCTTTGTGCTCCCACCTAAACTCAGCCTATGCCTCAGAGTCTTCAGAGCCCGGCTCCTATACGGATTCCCACCAGTTGGCACTCGAACACAGAAGGAACCGGGATTGACAGCTGTTGCTTGAACTTGCCTCCCGTGTCAGCCCTTTCAGGGCGCCACCAACAGCGGGGCCCTGCACTTGCTGTACCATCCAACTGTCAACCTTGCCAGAGCCCTAGTGCAAAGCAGTCAAGCACCCCGTCGAGCTCCCACACACAAGTAGGCAGGACTGAAAGGTGTTGGCTGCTCTCACCTTCCCGCAGTAATCCCTTCACAGCCCTACAAAGAAAGGGGCTCTGTGCTTCCTCTACCCCTTAGCTTTCACATTCACTCAGCCCAGTTTCAATCCAGGCAAACAGTATTGAACGCCCACGAAGAAGTAGCCAGGACTGAAAGCTGTCGGTGGCTCTCACCTCCCTTTGATAGCCCCTTCTCAGCTGGCCAGCACTCAGCCACCTCCAGCACCCCAAATGCGCAACATCCACCACACCTAGCACCCCTTGTTACCTATTGGTGATGCTTGGTGCTGGGCATGTCCTGTTGCTGAGTACTGAGTGGTGGGGGTGCTGGGTGCTGGGTGCCGGGCATGTGCGGGTGCTGGGCGCTTGGGGTTCTGGGTGGTGGGCAGCAGAGAAGCTGCCTGCTGGGCATGTCTGAGTGCTGGGCATGTCCGGGTGCTGGGTACTGGGCATGGGGGTGATGGGCCATGGTGGTGTTGTGTGCTGGGTATGTCCGGGTGCTGAGCAATGGTTGTGCTGGGTGCTTGGCGCTGGGGGTGGTCGTCCCTGAGGGTGCTGGCCAATGGTGGTGCTGGGTGCTTGGCGCTGGGGGTGGTGGTCCCTGGGGGTGCTGGTCAGGTCCAGCTGGTGGGTATTGGGTGGTGGGGGTGCTGGGCGTGTGCAAGTGTTGGTTGCTGGGTTCTGGGGGTGCTGGGAACTATTCATAAGCGGGTGCAGGGTATGTCTTGCTGCTGGATGCTGGGTGCTGGGGCTACTGGCAGCTGGGCATATTGCTTGCTGGGCCCTGGGGTGTTGCATGCTGACCATGTCCGGGTGCTTGGCATGACTGGATGCCGGTGCTGGCCACTGGGGGTGCTGGCTGCTGGGAGCTAGGGGTGCTGGCTGTAGGCATTTCCCATTGCTGGTCATGACCGAGTGCTGGGTGCTGGTCCTTGTGAATGCTGGGACTGGGGCTGTTGGTTTCTGGGTGCTGCGGGTGCTGGGTTCTGTGCACTGGGGTTGCTTTGTGCTGGGCATGTCCAGGTGCTGGGCGTGGTTGGTTGGTATGTGCTGGGCCCTGAAGTTGCTGTGTGCTGGGCACCGGTCTTGCTGCGTGCTGGCTGGTGTGGGTGCTGGGGACTAGGTACTGGGAGTGCTGGTTGCTGGGTCCTGGGAGTGCTGGGTACTATGCATAAGCGAGTGCAGGGTATGTCTTGCTGCTGGATGCTAGGTTCTGCAGCTCCGGAGCGGAGGATTGCGCCGAGAGACCCTTCCTGAAGTGGCAAAACCATGGCAAAAACCGCAAAGGCAAAAGCACAGGGAGCGAGAGGGTGCCCCAGCCCCCCTCCCCCGAGCCGGAGGAGTGAGATCCTGAGGAGCAGCAGCTCTGACTCAGCGTGGGCGGGGACAGGAGGGACGGCGGCCAAACCGCCTCAGATACAAGAGCAGCCCCCAGGGAGCGCGAGCGACCCGGAGCGCAGCGAACAGGGCGGGCAAATAGGACGTGGCGCGTCAGAAGGGCGTGGCGCGGCAGTTTGCGCAGCAGTTGGCACAGGGCAGGGTGTGCGAGCAGCACGCAGCCCCCTCCAGGCTCCAGAGGCTCAACTCGTGGTCGTCGCCCTCCCAGAAGAGGACCTGGCCATGGCATCCACTTGGCCGAAAGCCATCGCCAGAAGAAACGTGGCGACCCAGACGGAGCCCCCACGCAAACACACATCTGTCCAGGTCTCCGGCTGCAGGGAGTGCCTGAGCCTGTCCCTGGTACAGGAGGGCAGCAGAGACGACACCTGTGTGCGCTGTGACCAGGTGGATGATCTGCTCAGCCTGGTGGCAGAGCTGAAGGAGGAGGTGGAGAGGCTAAGGAGTGTCAGGGAGTGTGAGAGGAAGATAAATTGGTGGAGCCGCACCCTACCATCCCTGAGGCAAGGGCAGCACATGGAGGCTCCACAAGAAGCAGAGGATCCCCTGCCGTCTGCCACCAGGCAGAAGAGGGGGACCCAGGAGACGGGGGGGAATGGACACAGGTCCCTGCTCGGGGCGCCAGGCGAACCCCTGCCTGGCCTCCCTCACCCCAACCTTCCCAGTTGCCCTTACAGAACAGATACGGGGCTCTGGAACTTGAGGGCCAGACAAACGAGGATGCAGATGAAGGCCCATCCAGGGGGTTGCCCAAGGCGAGGCAGTCAGCCCCACGCATTACGACCGCCTCCGCTAAGAAAAAAAGGAGGGTAATTGTCATAGGTGATTCCCTTCTGAGGGGGACGGAGGGCCCAATTTGCCGTCCAGACCCATCCCACAGGGAAGTCTGCTGCCTCCCTGGGGCCCGGGTTAAGGACATTACTAGGAAGCTCCCCAGTCTGGTACGGCCCTCCGATTACTGCCTGCTACTGGTTATACAGGCTGCCCGTGAGGAGGTTGCAGAGAGAAGTCCCGAAGGGATCAAAAGGGACTTCAGGGCACTGGGGCGACTGGTGGAAGGATCGGGAGCACAGGTAGTGTTTTCCTCGATCCCTTCAGTGGCGGGGAGGAATTCTGAAGGGAACAGGAAAACTCATCAGATCAACACGTGGCTCAGGGGCTGGTGCCATCGGCGGAATTTTGGCTTCTTTGACCATGGGGAGGTTTACATGGCACCGGGCCTGCTGGTGACGGACAGAGTTCAGCTGTCTCGCAGGGGGAAAAGGATTCTCGCGTGTGAGTTGGCCGGGCTCATCGAGAGGGCTTTAAACTAGGTTCGAAGGGGGAAGGGGATAAAACCAGGCTCGCTAGAGAAGAGCCTAGGGACCGCACGCCAATGTCAGAGGAGAAATCGGCAGCCCAGCTCAAGTGCATCTACACCAATGCACGCAGCATGGGCGGCAAACAGGAGGAGCTGGAAGCCATTGTGCAGCGGGGCAGCTATGACTTAGTCGCTATCACGGAAACATGGTGGGATGAGTCTCACGATTGGAGTGCTGCAATGGATGGCTATAAGCTCTTCAGAAGGGACAGGCGAGGAAGGAGAGGCGATGGAGTAGCCCTGTATGTTAGGGAGTGCTTCGACTGTCTAGAGCTCAATGATAGTGATGATGAGGTCGAGTGCTTGTGGGTAAGGATGAGGGGGAAGGCCAACAAGGCAGATATCCTGCTGGGAGTCTGTTATAGACCACCTAGCCAGGACAAGGAGGCAGATGAAATATTCTACCAGAGGCTGGCAGAAGTCTCACAGTCGCTAGCCCTTGTTCTCGTGGAAGATTTCAACTTTCCGGACGTCTGCTGGAAATATCACACAGCAGAGAGGAAACAGTCGAGGAGGTTCCTGGAGTGTGTGGAAGAGAACTTCCTGATGCAGCTGGTAAGCGAGCCCACGAGGGGAGGTGCCTCGCTTGACCTGCTGTTCACAAACAGAAAAGGACTGGTGGGAGATGTGGTGGTCGGAGGCCGGCTTGGGCTTAGCGACCATGACATGATAGAATTCTCGATACTTGGTGAAGTAAGGAGGGGGGCCAGCAAAACCGCAACCATGGACTTCCGGAGGGCGGACTTTGGCCTGCTCAGGACGCTGGTTGAGAGGGTCCCTTGGGAGACAGTCCTGAAGGGCAAAGGGGTCCAGGAAGGCTGGACGTTCCTCAAGAAGGAAGTCTTAAAGGCGCAGGAGCGGGCTGTCCCCATGTGCCGTAAGAAGAATGGGCGGGGAAAATGATCGGCCTGGCTGAACGGGGAGCTCTGGCTGGGACTCAGGAAAAAAAGGAGAGTTTATCACCTTTGGAAGAAGGGGCAGGCAACTCAAGAAGAGTACAGGGATCTCGTTAGGTCGTGCAGAGAGGAAATTAGAAAGGCAAAAGCCCAGCTAGAACTCAACCTGGCCACTGTCATGAGAGACAACAAAAAATGCTTTTACAAGTATATTATGACAAAAGGACAGCCAAGGAGAATCTCCATCCTCTATTGGATGCAGGGGGAATGTTGCCACCAAGGATGAGGATAAGGCTGGGGTACTCAATGCCTTCTTTGCCTCAGTCTTGTTTTAGAGTGGGTTTCGAGGATTCCTTTAGAAGGTGAGTACACATAGACAGACTATAAGGAAGGGGAAAAAAAAGCAAGCACTTTATTAAATATAATCATGCATTACACTGAGGGTATTTAGCAAAGCGATTGTCTTACCAACCCGAGGCCCAGAAGAAAGATGAACTATCCATACGTTCTTGTATCGTCTTGTGCCGCAAACTCAGCCCAGCAGTTGGTAGGTGCCAGCTTTACATGGGCGTCCCCACGGAGGCAACGGTGACCTCGCTGTACACCGGCCCACTGTTCTTCGGGAAAATCCCGGTATTTATACATTTGCAAAGGAAACGGGTTCCGACACACGTGGCCAGCGGGTGCCGAAACGCGCCTCAATTGGAACATAGGGAGCCTATAGCACATGAGCTCGCTGATCAGGCGCGCTGCACGAGCCATAGCCACCCCGTCTATTGGTTCGTAGGCCTTGTTCACGCGACATATTACCATAGTCCAACATTTACGTATTAACCTATACTCATGCCAACAGCAAAATGTAACAAAGCAAGCAAAATTATACATTGTAGTTTATATTTCTTCATTATTGCACGTCTCTCACATCCTTCACGTCCTCCCCTAACATTTTCTCAACCTTCCTTATCCTCCTGTATTCAGCATTTTCACACAATAGACAATAAACCGTCTATTTTCTATGCTGACTACGGTTTTCTTAGCTATCTATTTCTCACCCAGTGTCCATCCACGGACCAAAATCCCATCTTTTAACCCTTCCGTATACATGCCACCGTGTGGTCCGTGGTTGGAATATGACGATATTCCACTATTCGTACTACATGTTGGTGCAGCAGGGCATCAATCATTTGTTGTATTAGTTGGATAATGTAAGGGACAAAACACATGATACATAGAAACACAAGACATAAAATAACAAAACTTAAAATGAGTTGTCGTAACTACGGCCACCCCCATGTCCATCCAGCAAGGGGGTTTCAACCTGTTTGTTCAACAAGTTGGTGATTCAGTCTTTGTAGCTCCTGTATGTGTGCATGAATAGATGTGGAGTGCTCACTCAGGTTTATACAACAGAGTTCGTCAAAGTCTTGGCAACCATGTCCATTAACAAGTAAGAAAAAGTTGATTGCAGCTCTGTTTTGTAAGGTTGCATGTCTAATGCTGTCTACATCTAACAATAAGTTAGATAATGCTAAACTAGTGGCATTACTATATTTGGCTAGCCAACATCCCGGTTTGTTTAGCTGAGATAGGGCTGCAGCACTTGCTATTCCAGGTGAGAATATAGATGCTGCAATAATCTGTGGAGCCTTCTAAAACTTCACTTTGTCCTTGCAGTTGGGAGCAAAAGCATGTATTTGCTGCGTTTTTTGATTACGGTTTTTCTGCATCCAAATCGCAAGGGTGATGTTTGGGGCTAGCAAGGTGAGTCGGCCCAGGGTACATGGTCCACCTTTGATGGCCCGTGGCATCCTTGGCCAAGCTCGGTTACCACATATCAGAAACAGTTCTGATGGCAAAGACATATGCGTAGAAAAGCTCATTGTAACAGTCTTGGAGGTGGTGTTACACCATCGTGACGCGTTGGAATATTCTGGTAGGGTGGTATTAACTCACCACGACTCACCCTCCTTTTTGGTGTACTTGAAATAGGTACACTAATTTGCATTCATGGATCTTAAAGTTTGCAGTTCTTGGGGTGGCAATGAAGGCGAGTGTCCGATTTGTGAGAACCAGGCATTCCAATCCATCGAGTTTATGGTTACTTATACGGCAGTCGTTGACAAACTTTTGAACTCCTTTGATGACAGCGGAACTCCTATTAGGCACGTGGAAAAGGGGTTGTTTGGTGGTGCCGTACTGAGACACAAGGAATCTTGTTCGGTCACGTTAGCCAGGGTTACCCAGACGTTTTCCTTGGGTTGTGGCAGTATTCCTGACTGCGTCCATCTGTGAGCACAAGAGGCGGGGGGAAAAACACTATACCCTACTCCCGCTTCGATAAATGCTGTGCTGGCACACGCCGCCACGCAGATTCTCCTTGCACTACAATAGTTACAGCTTGTGAGTCATCAGCGGCTATAACTTCAGCTGCAACTGGCTGTCCCAACGGGGGTCGATACCATACCCGTGCTCCAGCAAACCACCGCGTGGTCTCTGTAACCGGTGGTGCACTCAGGACATGATATACTAAAACCCATGGAGCGGCAGGTAAGACTACTGCCCGCAAGGAGGTATTTTTAATCTCAAGTATGAGTGGTCGTTGTCCAGATTCCTGAGTTGGGTTCAGTAATATAAGGCTTTGGGCCAGGAGCCCTGGGGTTAAGCACGGTAAACGCAGACAGCTGCTGGAGGCTGGATACAGCGTGACATCAGTACGAAACCACCACGTCTCCTGACTAGCTATGGTTATATCTGTAGTACTTTGCACTGCGTATTCACCTCCTTGGGGTGTAGCCATATAGGCCGTCCCTTGTAAGATGGATATTCCTGGATTTGCCACTTTTGTGGTTCTGATCTGTCTTTGTTTCATACGTAAGATGGGAGACGAGCTCTGACCAATGATACGATTATTCAGGATGCGTACTGCTTCAGTCAGATGGTCTATCCACCCGGTGAACGTGCCGCCTCCTAAGCGCTTTAGCTGTTCCTTTAATAATCCATTAGTGCGCTCTACTAATTTTGCACCCTGGGGGTGGTAAGGGAGATGTCATGTTTACGTAATTCCTTGGTCACTGGCCCACTGCGCTACTCTGACATTTTTAAAATGCATCCCGTTATCAGGCTGGATCTCTACAGGGGTACCATAATAGAGTTCTACTATTTTTGGACATCTAATTGTGGTGTATGCATTGCTATAGCGGCTAGGAACTGCTACTACGAGTCCTGAATATGTATTCACAGCTACACAGATACAGCGTTGTCGCTTATGTTCCCGTAACGGTCCAACATGGTCGATTTGCCATACTTCACCTCCATTTGTGCCCCGTCGTGTGCGCCCTACTGGCTGATATAAATAAGGATGTTTTTTCAGTAACTGACAGGTTTCGCATTGGGCAATACACGTTTGAACATCTTTGGCTGATAGTTGAACACCTCGAGCCTTAGTCCATGCTAAGGTGGCATCCCTTCCCCCATGGCCGGCTTTTTCGTGAGCCCACCGTGCCAATGCAGCATTACTCTGTTCCTCTAGTTTTACTGTCTGAACCTTTGCAAGGGCATCGGCTTGTGCATTTTCCAAATGTGTCTCAGACTGTTCTTTTGTATGTGCGTCCACATGAAACACACGGACATCTCTATCCTGAAGGAGAGCCCAAATGCGCTCCCAGTAAGGACGGCCTCATACGTCCTTACTTCCAATGTGCCACTGATCGGCATGCCACTTGGGCAACCAATGTACAAGTCCTTGAGCTACAGCCCAAGAGTCAGTATAAAGATAACAGATATGATTAGGTGGGGTGGCATGTCGCCTTCGTGAGGCGTGGCGACCTGGTTCAGGAACGGCACGGCGACCCCCCTCCCCGGGGCGCTCGGGCCATCGACTCGCAGACACCAATGTGGTGGACGGCAAATGGCGTTTATTGGTAGATAACACGGTGTTATATACCTTGGGTTTACGACGTCGCTTCCATCTGCTTACTTCACACCTAAATACTACTGGCTAGTAGGGGAGGGGGTCCTATCTTTCCGTACAGCGCGATATCTTCCGGCCGCCTGATCCTAACTACCCACATTTCCCCCCTCCCTATGCATAATGAAACTAGCTAAATGTAAAAATCTTAAAAAGATATATATCATAATCTTGGGTAAAAAACGTTGAAATATATAAGATAAACTTGAATAGAAAATATAAGGCACGCTAATGCAAGGGATAACCAGGGTGTAACAGGGTAACAGGGTAACAGGGTAGAACTAGAGGTAGGTAAAAAATTCTAAGCAAGAACATTCTTAGAGCAATTGCCGGCGTTCTATCATCATGATGTTAACTTGTTCTAGCCGGCTCTTGGCAAACGACACGAGCTTATTCAATATACAGGGTCCAAAGATCAATGCTATTATGATTGTTACTATTGGCCCTATCAGGGTAGATATCAGGGTGGCAAGCCACAGTGAATGGTTAAACCATGATGCAAACCAATTTTGCTGCGCCTCTCGTTCCCTTTTTCGTTTTTCCAGTCCTTCTCGCAATTTGGCCATGGTGTCTCTCACTATTCCAGTGTGGTCGGCATATACACAGCATTCTTCTCTCAGCGCAGCGCATACTCCTCCTTGTTGTAAGAACACTAGGTCTAACCCTCTCCGATTTTGTAGCACTACTTCAGATAGTGATCTAATTGAACTTTCTAACGCACTTATTGATTGTTCAATTCTAGCTAAGTCCTCACCTACTGCTATTCTCAAGGCACTAAATTCTTTATTTTGTTGCACTAAGGATGCTACTCCTGTACCCACTCCCGTCCCTGCTATGATCATTAGAGTGGCTACTGTTAGTGCTGTAAAGAGTTCCCGTTTTGACAGATGGTGTGCTGGGTTAATCTGTGAGTCATAGACAAAGTCTTCGGAATGGTAAAAGATTTTAGGGATTATAGCTACCTGGACACAATATTCCAAGGATTCATCAAATTTGTCCAACGACAAACAGGGTGTGACTCCCATAATAGAACAAACCCACTTGGTATTGTCGGCCGGTATTAACCACTTTGCAGGAGTTTTATCCTGTGTCTCATTAACACATAGTTGTTTTTTATGGTTTGGGACTTTACCCACGCACACGCCGCTTCCTACTACTTCTGCTAATGTAATCCCTTGTTTTTCTATGTCCCATGTGCACTGGGCCGGATTTGAACCATTTACTCGCGTGGGCTTGTTATTTACTCCTACAGCCTCGTAAAAGGGTGGCCGTATTCCGTAACACAACCAACAATGCTCCGTAAGATTTGGGTTAGTTTTGTTCAGCAGCTGATAGCTAGCTTGCATCATTTTCCAGAGAGAATGTCGGTCAGAAATTATGGCGGTGTGTGCAGTAAGTCTGGTGGTGTGTACAATAAGTTCGGTACTACTTACAGTACTATGTGGCAATGGTGCAGGTATTGTCGGGTCAGGTATTTTTGGGTGAGGAACCGGGTTAGGCTTAATTACTCGGTTGGGGCCTGCTGGCAGTGGATCTTTCGGAACAATCTCCTTTTTTATGAGGATAAAACCACCTCTGTCTGACCCTGATTCTAGATACCTTACTCCCCACATTTTCCCAAGAAGCCAAGCGTCTTCTCGGGGGTTGGTAACATTTAGAAAGAGGAATGAGCAAGCTCCCTTTTTTTGTGATGTCACTCGTCCTGGCCCTTGTGCTGGGGCACGCCCCCATTTTGCACGTCCTGACGCTGCTCGCTGTGGAGAACACTTATGCGGACCCCACTGGACTTTTAGGTATTTATCCTTACCGTCACCCAGTATCCAAGTAGGGGCTATGGTCTCACATCCCCAATGACCGCAAAAATATTGATCAGGGTAGTTACAATAACCTTTCCCAGGATTAGAGCTGGGGCACATATAAAATTCTGAGTATTCCCAGCATGGGTTTATCGGGACAAGCTGACACAGAGTGGCAGTGAAGCTCGGTGCACTTGATGTAATCTGAGTAGCGATAACGTGCTGATCTTCAACTCGAATGAGGGACCATTTAAATGGACGATGAGGATGGTGTTCTGATGCTGCTTGTCCTATAGTGACGAGCTCTAAAATGGAGGTCACACAAAGACATCGTAGCCCTCGATCATGGGGGTTGTGTCGCCGTTGTCCGGATTCTGCTGGTGCGGAACTCTCAGGTGTGGGCAGGACGTTTGCTGACTTGTCGTCTTCTCTTGCTACCGGAGCATACGGATTACGAGGGCGTCCGATAATCCGGTTCTGTGGAGAAAAACTCACAATTTTTATTAGTTTTATTCTAGAGGTCTGGTTTGATGGACTTAAGCAGACACCACTTAACTGTTCCATCTCTTTTGACCGCGGCATACCCTCGCCCTGTAAGGACTAGCCTCAACCCTTGTTCCCATTCTCCTAGCTCATTTCTGATTATGACCAACGGGCCTTCTTCTAGCGCTCGAGTGGCCCAATGTTTTTGGGTGGGGCTATTTCTCTCTTCCCCCCTGGGAAATTGGTTTAGTGCTAACAGGCGTGCTTGGTCTCCCGGGGGAATGGCGCTGGTGAAACCTTCTGTTTTTGCCAGCACCTCTAATTTAGACTTTAGAGTGTGATTCGCTCGTTTGACTATGGCTTGTCCTGTGCTATTATACGGAATGCCGTGTGTCAGGGTAATACCCCATTTCAAAGCAAATGCCTGAACTGATTTGGAGACAAAATTCGGACCGTTGTCTGTTTTGATCTGATTAGGAATGCCAAGCCACGCCATAACCGTTAACCTATGTTGGATGGTTGCTTTGGAGTTGGTTCTAAGGTGTTGTGTGGCTACGATCATTCCGCTATATGTATCTACAGTTACGGCTAGCCACGCTCGGGGTTTTAGCAACTGACAGAGCGTAAAGTCTGTTTGCCACAATTCAGAGGCTTTGAGACCTCTGGGGTTGACTCCACTGGACCACAGTGGTGTTTTCTGACAGTGGGGACATGTGGCTACTATGTGTTTTGCGTCAGTGACCGAGATTCCGCATCTCTTCGCTAGCGCTTTAGCTCCGATGTGGAGGGACTCGTGTAGCTGACGGGCATCCCTTAGCGTCCACAACCCTTTCGCTGCGGCGTCTGCTTTGTCGTTACTGGTTTGGAAAAACCCTTTGATTGGGTTGTGGCTGTTAACGTGGATGACCGATATGGTGCCCTTTCGAGAAAAAAGTGCTTCTTCCAGCATTAGGGCTGTTGTGGATGTTGACACGCCGGGCCCCGCCATGGCCAAGCAAAGTTTGGCCACGAACATCGAATCGGTCACGATATTGAGATGTTCCTCTGGGAACAGTCCACACGC
The DNA here is from genome assembly GCF_964195595.1 of Calonectris borealis. Taxonomy (NCBI): domain Eukaryota; kingdom Metazoa; phylum Chordata; class Aves; order Procellariiformes; family Procellariidae; genus Calonectris; species Calonectris borealis. The sequence continues at coordinate 263,673 of NW_027441476.1, read as the reverse complement.
CAGTACTACGGCCATCGCTTCTAGCTGCTGGGCTGAAAGCGCACAGTCGGTCATTTTAATGCAGTGCCATTTTTCTCCAGATTGCCATACCGCCGCCGCGGTTGAGGTTGTTGAGGATGCGTCTGTAAAGACCGTTGGTCCCTGTTGGGGCCGGTCCATGATCTTCTGTGGGAGGTCGATGTCGACAATGGTCAGCATTTGAGTCCAGGGGGGCTTTGTAGCATACCGGACTTCTCCGCCAAACCCAGCAAGAGCTATAGCTAGATACTCTGACATCGCCACTGATTGCTTTGGGAGCTGCTTGCGGAAGGGTAGGTATATCTTGGTGGGTTCGATGCCTAGGTGTCTTAGGGCGAGTTTTCTGCCTTTCATGATGAGATTACCAAGGCACTCGACTCCTGGAGAGAATGCACGTGATGGTTTTCCTAGGACTATCCATTGTATTGGTTGAGCCTTTTCAGGGGGCCCCTGGGCTAATGCCCCTACTCCCCCGCCCTCCGTGAAATGTACATACAGATCAAGCGGTACACCAGGGTTCCACCTGGCGAGCGTGCTCGACGATACCTGTTGGTCGATAAAGTCAAGAGAGTTCATTGCTTCCGTCGTCAGAGTTTTTTGTTCCCAGGGGTTTTTTCCTTTCAGAAGATCGTATAGGGGGGCCATGATTTCGGGAGGGATCAGGACAATGTTACGGAGCCACTGCAAGGATCCCACCAATTGCTGCATATCATGGAGTGTTTTGATGTTCCGATGGATTTTTATTTGGGGGGGGGGGTTACGTAAGAACTGGTGATCCCCACCCCCAGGAAAGTTACACATGGTCCCCTTTTAACTTTCGCGCCTGCGATTTCGAACCCGTTCGTTTTTAAAGTTTCCAAAACTGCTGTTACTAGCTGGTTCACCTGATTTTCTGTCGACGCGGCGATTGGAATATCGTCCATGTATTGAATGATAGTCACAGTCGGATCATCGCGCCGAACCGGTGCTACTGCGCGGTCCACTATAATTTGGCAGATAGTAGGCGAGTTGATCATTCCTTGAGGCAGCACTTTCCACTGGAAACGTAGGTTGGGGCGTGAGCTGTTTGGGAACACTACAGAAAAAGCAAACCGCTCTTTGTCCTCCTCATGCAGTGGTATTGAAAAGAAACAGTCTTTAATATCAAGGACAGCACACGGTTGTCCTTCTGGTATCATAGAGTTCATGGGCAGCAGCGTTTGGATGGGACCCATTGGTTGAATTTTCTTGTTTACTTCGCGCAGGTCATGGAGGAGATGAAACCCCTCGCCGGTTCGTTTGGGTATTACAAAAACTGAGGTGTTCCATGGGCTAGTGGAAGGCTCTATATGACCTCGTTGTAACTCGCAGTCGACTAGCTTAAGAAGAGCGTCCATTCGAGGCTTCGACAGGGGCCACTGCTCGACCCACACTGGGTCGGACGATTTCCACATCAGTCTAATAGGTGGAAGTGGGTGTGCGGCAGTGGCCCTCACAATAAATTTGTCACCCTGGCTTTCAAAAGGGCTAGAGCGTCCCTTCCCAGCAGGGGTGGGACTCCTGACATAACATATGGGAAGAGGGTAATGGTTTTCTCCGGCCCTTTTTCAGTGTGAAGCGTGATTGCTGTTAGTTGAGCACTTTTCCGAGCCCGGGTTAACCCCCCGACTCCACCCACCATGGGGGCGTTTTCTGATTTCCAGTGCGGGGGCCAGTTTGTCTCAGGAATAACTGTAACATCTGCTCCGGTGTCAATCAAAAAGGGGACACTAATGGTGGTGTCATCTAGGGTATTATAGAGGGAACAGATGCCCCACATCACTGGCGGGCTATCACATTTTACGGCCAGGGCCACCCTGGGGTCTCGCCCCCAGGAGATGGTTGTTGCTGCCCTTGAGGTAGGGACTGGTTCGGATGGATCGTCGGTTGAGCCACAAAGTTGGTCGTTTCTCGAGGGGGCAGCGGGTTCGGGAGTGTTGTGCCTCATCCGGGGTTGGCATAACTGGGCCGCATTATGCCCCAAGTGGGAGAGGGCTCTGCGCGGCCCGAGTGCCCTCTCCCCTTCCCATTTCCCTGGTGTTTAGATCTGCAGTCTTTGGCGAAATGCCCTTTCTTTCCACAGGCCCAACACGGTCCTCTCGGTCGATTTTGGCGCGGGGGGAGCGCTGTGGGCGGGTTCCCCAACCGAGGGCAGTTTGCCGCCACGTGGCCCGCCTGACCACAATTAAAACATGCCATCACATTAGCTATCGCAGTGCGAACAGCTACCTGAATTGGGGCTAGATGCTCTTCCTTTGCGACATGCTTGATCATGTCTGTGATACTTGACCCCACTGGCAGTGATCGTAGGATCTCTTTGGTTGCCGAATTACACTGCTGACGTAAGCAATCTGCAACAACCGGGCCTTTCGCCTCCGCGGGCAGGGTCGAGGAGTCGACCGCTGCCTGAAGGCGATCCACAAACTGCGTAAAGCTCTCGCTTTCATTTTGCCTAATTGTGGACCACGGCGACGGCTTGGCAATAACTCTAGAAGCGGTGCGAATAGCTTCTCTAGCCGCGCGGGTAGTTGTCATAACTTCATGGGCCCGCAGGCCCTGGGCCTGCGCCTGGGGGGTAATCATGGTGGGGTCTGTACCCATCAGCCGCTGCAGGCTGGAACCATGCAGCGGGTGATCCGCCCCGGCCACTTGGGCTAATTGTCTCGCACAGTTGTCCTCCCATTCTTGCTTAAAAACGATCATCCCTGCCCCATCAAAAATCAATCTACAAGTTTGTTTTATATCAAACGGGAGCATATCGTCTCCCCCAAAGACACCATCTATGAGGGTGGAGACCATGGCAGAATTAAGGCCTTTATCTGCAATCGACTTAACGATCGCTTGTACATCCTTAGGGTTTACTGGTGAGTAAACCCTCTGTCCCCCGTCCGTCACTCGGACCGGGAACGCTAGCCTGGCTGATGGAACCCACTCGGCACACACAGTCTTTATTTTCCTCCAGTCGGTGAGGGGGAGGTTTTTGTTTTTATTTTGGATGAAAGTGTTTTGGCTTTTGACTGTGTGTACTCCCATTTCCTCCTCCTCTGAGCTTGAATCGGTCACGAGCCACTTGTCCCAGCTAGTGTCTGATCCGGAGCCGGAACTCGACTGACCAGCTGCTTCCGGTTTCTGATACCTTTTTGTCGGGCTCCAGCCCCGCCCGCTTCTCCTGCGGGCGAGCCATTCCCTCCCTCTTGGCCCGCCCCTCCTTGCTGGTTCGCCCCACCCTTTGCTCGGGGGGGTGTCTGCCCTCTGAGGGCATTTTTTCAGATGGTCGCTCTGATTGGCTTTCCGCCCTTCGCTCACGCTCCCCTCCTCCTCCTGGCCACTCCCGCCGCCTTTCTTCTTCTCGTTCTCCTCCCCTTTTTGTTCATGTGCGCTTGTTAATGCTAGCGCCTCCTCCCAGTTCCCGCCGCGGGCATCTTCGGCCCGCCCATCCCCTTTGTGCTCGGCGCCATCTTGGGGCGTATAGGGCGGTGGTTTAGCCCGGGCTTCCTCAGACTCTATCCTTTTCGTAACGCCCCTGGCTTCCTCAGCCAGCCCTCCCCAGAAGGATTTAGCTCTCTCTTGCGCCTCCGTAAGCGGGTCAGGGTTCGGAGATTGAGGGGACATGGCGCCCTCTTTCAGATCTTTGGGCTCAGCAGAATCATCACCATCTAAGGGGTGCAAAGTCTGCGTGGCTGCCCCGACTCCCAGTTTCGGGATGGCCAGCAAACAGTCCTTTGCCACCCTCCAAGTCTCCTGTTCTTGTATTGCCTTCTGCAGAGCCTGTACGACTTTCCCCCACGACTTAAGGGTTTTCCCACAACCCGAGGACATCGTCTCCTCGGCTAACGCTTTAGTACATTTATCCCACACTTCAGGGTGAAGGATATCGACCGGCTGGTCAATGGTCCCAATGTGTAAAAGCCTCACAACGGCGAGGGTAAAATCTTTGGGCTTACAATTGATACCCCACTGCTTATGTAATTGCGATACGACCTTCACAAGAGCTTCCATCCTCCTTGTTGGTCCGGGAGCGTCCTCCCCGACGGGCTGGTCCTGCCGCTCCGGCCACCGTTCACCCGATTCCAGGTGGGCTTTCCTGGGTTTCGGCACCACTTGTCGCCTTCATGAGGCGTGGCGACCTCGTTCAGGAACGGCATGGCGACCCCCCTCCCCGGGGCGCTCGGGCCATCGACTCGCAGACACCAATGTGGTGGACGGCAAATGGCGTTTATTGGTAGATAACACGGTGTTATATACCTTGGGTTTACGACGTCACTTCCGCCTGCTTACTTCACACCTAAATGCTACTGGCTATTAGGGGAGGGGTTCCTATCTTTCCGTACAGCGCGATATCTTCCGGCCGCCTGATCCTAACTACCCACAGCGTCCCTTCCTATGTATCTCACTGAAGGTTTTCCTCTAAGGCTACCCACTGTGGAAAGTGGACTTCAGTGGAGGCAACTTGGACTTCATATGCAGCTGAGGAACATGTTTTATTTTTATTGAACTATCCCTTTCTTTTCCTTTTTTTTTTTCTTGGCAGGTAAGAACCATCCTTCTGTGACTGTGTGCAGATGGTTCTCCAAATAAAAAAGGTGGGAACTGGTGCAAATGCACCTTCAGCTGCAGAATTTAGTGGAAAAAGCTTAGATTTGAGAAAGCGTGATGCAAGTCCTAGGTGGCTGATGATAGAAATGGCAAGGTGTGTGGGAGGTGGGGGGGGGGTAGAGGTTGCCCATACAGTGTCATACAGAAAGGATCTTACTTTTCCTACATGTTCCGACTTCATCAGGAGACACTTCAGATCAATAGGAATTGGGGACGGCTGATATCACTTGTTCAGTAAGCAGAAAAATAAAGCAAACTGGTAGAAGAAGAAATCCTGTTTTATTGTTATTTATTACTGAAATCTTCTCAGTTTGGCTACACTCCTGGAATCTCTCAAATCAGCTACACAAGATTTGAAGAATTAGGGAGAATTATGCAGGGAGACTTGGCTTGTTAGAGCATTTTGCATGTTAATGAGCCCTCTGGTGCCAAGTTCCTGAACTGCAGATACTGGAAGAAGAACCAGCCTCTAAGAAGCGAAAGGCTTCCTGAGGTCCATCCAGGTATGTGGAGTGAAGAAAAGGAAGAGAGGAAGGTCAGCTCATGGGGCATGCTGAGCACTGTCTAGCCACCCCACAGCAGAGGGCATTCCCCATCTCCCAGCCTGAGGCATGCACACAGGTTGGAAACCTCTCCTTTGGGCAGGGGCCTTCAGCCACATTCCCAGGGCAGACCGACTGCTCCTCCACCCACAGGCATCAACAGCTTTCCATTTCTGGGCTCACACATGGTTGGAAGGATTTGCTAAAGCCCTCAACCATCACCTTGCTTCTTGCTGAGTTCCCTCCACCCTCTCTTGCATCCCTACACAATGCCGATCACTACCTAATCACTAACTGAGAAGCTAAGCAGCTCTCAAGGCTTTCCATCTCATCCTCAGGGAGGAACTAGTCATCCATAGTCATTCCCTAGTCACCATTCATGCATCCTAAAAACACCAGTTGAGGCAGCGCACCTTGGTGAGGGGTGGACCTCCCCAAGGCACCTCTGTGCTCTTTGAGGTCTGAGCGCTTGTGCGAGGCTCCAGGAGTAGCTCGCTTGGTGCCCACCTTGGTATCGCAGATGGGTGGTCTGCAGTGGGCAGGGAGTGAGGCAGGACTGCTACCAGAAATGCCATGGGAGGGGAGGTCCGGTGCTCAGGGAAAGAAGGATGAAGGGTGGACATTCAGGGTTATGGGGTTTCTCTTCCCAGGTCACCGTTATTTGGACAAAACTCTGCTTCCCTGGAAACGGCCAAACATCCGCCTGCCGATGGGAAGCACTATCCAGCTCTTGGGGAGTCTCTGTGGCGCAATCGGTTAGCGCGTTCGGCTGTTAACCGAAAGGTTGGTGGTTCGAGCCCACCCAGGGACGGGTCCCCCTTTCCCTGCCCATGTTGGGGGGGTTGGAACTAGATGATCTTTAAGGTCCCTTCCAACCCAAACCATTCTATCTGTTATAAAAAGAGGAGGCTATTCAGTCCCCTCAGCAAAGGCAGAGGAAGGAAAGCAAACGGATATGAATTCTTTATTCTGCTTTACTTGCGCACGCGGTTTTGCTTCACTTACTGAACTGTCTTTGTCTTGACCCGTGAGTTTTTCTCACTTTGCCCTTCCAATGCTCCCCCCCATCCCGCTCGGGGGGAGTGAGCGAGCAGCTGGGTGGGGGCTTAGCTGCCAGCTGGGGGAGTCAACCCACCATGTAATTTGCCTTATTTCTACTTTCACTAAAAACAGTAACAGTAACATGCTCTAAAATAATTTCTTCTTCTTCTTGATGGTGATAAACTTAATTTCTTTAATGTTATGCCTTTCACCTGACTTGATCCCCATTCACTGCTGGTTGTTCTCCTCCAGAGTCCTGCCTTCAGGCACAGAGGCCTGGGAGACTCCACCTGTATCATTCTCCTGAGTAACTCAATGTCTTCTCCGCTGGAGCCCCAAGGCTCTGCTACTTGCCATCTTCACCCCTCTGGCATCTGGGACCCCACAATTTCACGGTCACTACAGCCAAGGCTGACACTGATTATCGCATTCCTGACCAGCTCTTCCTTGTTTGCCAGTACTGGATCCAGGCGGGCATCCAGGGCCCTTGTTGGCCCACTGGGCAGCTGTATCAAGAAGTTGTCCCAAGATCCTCCAGACTGTTTGCTCCTTGTTTTGCCTGGTCCGTGAATGCCAGGGCAATTACAGTCCCCCACAGGAACTGGCTTATTGACCTGCAGACTTCCTTGGGTTGCTGACAGAAGGCTTTTCCTGCTTCCTCACCCTCATTGAGTGGCTCATAACTGCCAACACGATGTCAGCCTTACTGGCTCCCCTAATCCCCAGCGACAGAAGCTAACCATCCGGGAAGAGCTCCATACATCTGAGCTGCCCCTTCACACTGGAGGCATCCCCCATCCTCACCTTCCCTGCCACTCTATTCTGCAGAGCCTCTATCCCTCCACCCAGGTGAGCAAGCTGTCCCACCACATCTAATTTGATCCAAAAAATCACAGTGCTGTGAGGCGCCAGCTCCTCCTGTCTGTTCTCCACCTCCTCCTGCCTGTGCACGTTTGGGCTGCAGCATCTCAGCCGTGGCACTGGGGCTGAGCACAGGCTCCTTGCAGGCAAACGTGGTAACAGGGACCCAGGACCCCACTCTGCTTCACATACTGGAGTGTTTGGCAGATGTTAACGTAACAAGGAAATGAGGTGCTCACAGACTGCCCTGAGGTCTCCAAGGCCAGAGAAACAAGGCTGGGCAGCAACACCTTGTCCAGGGAGACATTTGGTGACTGCAGAAACTCTGCAGGGCTGTGGGGCTTGCATACCATGCTCCCCATACCATCAGGCAGGTGAGTAGAGGTTCAGAGAGAGGAGAATAGTCAAGGGTGGAAAACACAATTACAGGGCTGGGCACTCTGGTGCGACCTACCTCCCAGTCCTACAGCACCAGCAAGGGATGGACCTTGCATCTGTGCCATGGTGTTGGTGTTGAGGTGACGGCATACAGGCACCAGACCCCTTTGGGAGGCCCTGGGATGTCTGCCCCACACCAGCTCCAACAGGGCATGGCTTTCCTAGAGGTCCTCTGCTGTGTTTGCCTGCTGAGTGGAGTTGTATTAGGCACTCCAGGCATCTGGTATGGCACTGGAGGCTTTTTTTTAAAATGAGAACCCTGAAATAAATAAGATGTCTTCAGTGCAGGGATGTGGACATAGCTTTGCAGTGGCTGGTGCTCTAGTAAATGATAGAGACCTGGGTCTCCTTCTGGGGCACTCCTCTGGTCAGCTCAAGAGCTCTGCCTGCTCCAGAGATATATGTGACAAGGTGCGCTCAGGTGCCCTAAACATACAGGTCTGGTGTCATTTAGGATGGCCAAGGAAATCCCTCTTTCCCTCCCAGCCCAGCTGATGCTTGGGAAGGATGCGGGTATTCTCAGAGATTTTCCATCAGAGCTTGCAAACACTTGAAGACGTCTTGGACCATCCCGGCCCTTCAGTCGGGGGCAACTGTGTGTGAGCAACTGAGTGCCCACAGAATAAAGACCAGGGGCTCAGAGCAGGGACTTACCTGCAGGCAACGCTTTTGTGCACCCCTGTCCTGAAGCAAGAAGAATCCCAGCTCCTGTGGCTGTGTGGGGTGCATGGGGGGAGCTGAATCCTGCTTCTTCCAGCTGGGGATGAGATGCCTGTACGGCCTCAGCTGAACCCCCGGCACAGGGGAAGCCAACCCCCCCCTGTCCCTGTCTGTGCACTTTTTGTTATGGGACAGGAACCGCGGTGTCCAGAGGGGAACATTTACACCTCTCGCAGACAACCACGCTCTGGTAGGACAATTTCTGCTGCAGGAATCAGTCCCTCCCCACTGTTTAGAGTGGGACCATTAGTGATTGCTTTTGATGACTCCAAATTAGACTCCGCAGGGATGATCCTGCTGCCTTTCAGGCTCTGTCAGCCCTGGAGCCCCAGGGACACCTTGAGGGAGCCCCGAGGGGGCAGAGCAAGTGGTGCCTTGGGCTGGTCCTCTGCTGCTGGGCTGGGCTGGGCTCCTGGGACGGAGGGAGCTCATGGCAAGCGGGCAGCGCTGCAGAGACAGCTCTGCCCAGGAGCAGCTCCTCTGCGAAGCCCAGCAGGGCTGAGGGCACTGCCTGCGGGCAGCGAGGGGAGAGGAGAGAAGCAAGAGAGAGGTTAAAGGCAGTGAAGAGTGGGAGGATGCTGAGAGCTCAGTGGAGGAGAAATCTTCACAGCCCTTGACACAGTAAGTCTCTGGCTGCAGGGCAATGTACCTGAGCGTCCTGGAGGGATCTCCTAGAGCTGGCGCATCCCAGAGCAGATAGGATCTGGCAGGATGACTCTCAGGGTTTCTTCCGTGTAGAGAAGGACGTGCTCCAGAGCAGGGCTTCTCTGCTGCACCCTCAGAGGGATAGGGCATGACCACCCCCTTCTTCCAGGGAGGGTTGCAAGGATGTGCAGCTGGGTGTGCACCCAGGGGTGCCCAGGGCTGTCCTTCCGAGCAGGGTCCCTGCACCCCAGGGGCTGTGTGCTGGGGCAGGGACTCTGCTACCTGCCAGGGTCAGCACTCAGCCTGCCCGGGGAGCTCCCCACAGCGCTGTGGGGAGAAGCTGGGGGTGGAAGGAGCGACCCCCAGCAGGGCAGGGTCCTTCTGCTGTCGAGAGGGTGCTGCATGGGTGAGGGCTGCTCACAGCTCCACATCACCCCCAGGACGTTTCTGAAGGGAGTTCTAAAGAGGAAGGTCAAGGCGGGGGTTACCTGAAAGGGAAGGTATCTGTGCTTTGAGGTTTTCCTCTTGGTTGTCTGGGTGAGCAGTGGGAGATGGGAATTTATTTCTCTGTTCCAGAGGAGGCACTGAGACCCCCAACTGTCATTAGGACTGGTCTGAGCTGCTCCTCAGGTCCTGCACACACAGAGATGCCCCTGGGCCGTGCCCGGCTGCCAGGAGGGGTCTGCAGGGCAGAGCTGAGCACACAGCGGGTGGGACGGGGTCTGGGAGCACTGACAGGGAGGAGACAGGGAAGCAGATCCCGGCAGGGACAGCTCCAGACAGCTGAGACATGGGCAGGGAATGGGAGGAGAGTGCTGACAGAATAGTCTGGCAGGGCAATGGGAGCACCCCCCGACAGCTTTTTCATGTCAGGGTTTTCAGATCATGAGTCAGCTCCTCGTCAGCCAAACCTCCAGCAGAGCAGACTCTCCTGGCTGCCAGTATGTCCCTTCCCGGCCTTGCCTACCCTTGCAAAAGCACTGTGGAATTTCTCCTTGTGTCTCCAGTTGCAAGAACCCATGTTCTGGTTTTGAGGCTCTTTGGGGATGGGGGTTTCAGCTGCAGCTCAGACTCTCACCCTATGGGTCCTGCCATGCAGATGTCTCCATGGTAGGAAGATGTCCAAGAACCCTTCTAATCAGTGAGCTCTGGGCAATGCAGTGCACGGGGTGGGAAAAAGCTGACTCTCCCTTTAGGACATCCTAATGGAAGCACACAGCTCTCCATCAAGGTCTTTGTCATATCTGGGAGACCAACAGAGAAGGCGGGGAGTAACTGGGCAGTGGCATGGGGGCAACTGGAATGAGTCCAAGCCTGAGACCAGGACTGGTGGACAGACTGGCTGTCCTCACTCTGCACTGAGGGACAGTCCCTTTGCCTCCCAGCACCCTCAAGATTTCACATGGAGTGCAGTACAAATGCAATAAATGCTCCTAGTAATGAAACAGGCAACTAGAAGAAAATAAACAGCCAACACTCTTCTGCAGTCAAGTGAATGGAGAGTGAATGGATGAATATCCATCACGAGTTGATTTAACCAGAGGTCACTCCTTGTTCTTATTTACCTATTGCTGTAGGGCAGAACTAACTCCTCCAGAGCCCCCTGCAGAGTCCTGTCTTCCCAGTGGCATCCTCAGCCACCACAACCCAGCGCTTGTGCAAGGGAGCTGCTCAAAAGTCTCTGAAAGGGGAGAGGCAATTTGGGGGGTTAAATGAAAAATGGCTTTGATTTTGCTCAGAGGAATCTTCCCTTATTTGTCACTGCCTTTTCCTCCTTGGACAGGTCCCCTTGCCCTGAGGCAGCAAATGTCCAACAGCAGCTCCATCACCCAGTTCCTCCTCCTGGAGTTTGCAAATACATGGGAGTGGCAGCTCTTGCTCTTCTGGCTCTTCCTGGGCATCTACCTGGCTGCCCTCCTGGGCAACGGCCTCATCATCACCGCCATAGCCTGCGACCACCGCCTGCACACCCCTATGTACTTCTTCCTCCTCAACCTCTCCATCCTCGACCTGGGCTCCATCTCCACCACTGTCCCCAAATCCATGGCCAGTTCCCTTTGGGACAGCAGGGTCATCTCCTTCTCGGGATGTGCTGCACAGGGTTTTTTCTTTCTCTTTTTGATGTCAGCAGAATTTTATTTTCTCACCATCATGGCCTATGACCGCTACGTTGCCATCTGCAACCCCCTGCACTACGGGACCCTCCTGGGCAGCAGAGCTTGTGTCCACATGGCAGCAGCGGCCTGGGGCAGTGGTTTCCTCTACGCCATGCTGCACACTGCCAATACCTTTTCACTACCCCTCTGCCAAGGCAATGCCATAAACCAGTTCTTCTGTGAAATCCCCCAGATCCTCAAGCTCTCCTGCTCACACTCCTACCTGAGGGAAGTTGGGGTTCTTTTGGTTAGCGCTTTTGTATTTTGCGGGTGTTTTGTTTTCATTGTTCTATCCTACGTGCAGATCTTCAGGGCCGTGCTGAGGATCCCCTCCAAGCAGGGACGGCACAAAGCCTTCTCCACATGCCTCCCTCACCTGGCCGTGGTCTCACTGTTTATCAGCACGGGCATGTTTTCCAACCTGAAGCCCCCCTCCATCTCCTCGCCAGTTCTGGACCTGGTGGTGGCAGTGCTGTACTCGGTGGTGCCCCCAGCAGTGAACCCCCTCATCTACAGCATGAGGAACCAGGAGCTCAAGGTTGCCCTGAGGAAACTGGCTGGATTTATTTCAGCATCCATAGACTGCCTACCTTCCTCTGCAAATGGCTTCCTCTGTGTGTCGTGACAGGCCAAGCCTGTCTTTCCTTTGTTTGTTTGTTTTTTTAACTTCTTCCTCTTGTGATGATGTTGTCTACAAGGAAACGTCATTATTCATCCCCTCCTACCGATGTATCTACCTGTCTTGTGTGACCCAGAGACTTTGTGCAAATGAGGGGCCAGCTGTCTGTCTATTTAAGCAAAACAAATGAACCTGGAGCAACATCCTTGCCTGAGATCCATCCTCAGCGGAGCAAGAATGAATGGGAATCTAAAACCTCTTTCTGGCTGCACCAGCTCTCAGGGCAGGCTGCTCCATCCCTGGGGCAGCAGGAGCAGCCTGAGGACCCCCGGAGCCAGGGCTGTTGTGCTGGCCTGGGGAGAGGGGATGGTACGGAGGGGCTGCAGCCCTCTTAGGATCCCCTGGCGAGGAGAGCAGAGGACACAGGGTGCCACTGACCTCTGTTTCCCTGCGCTATGGATGTCCCCCATCTCTGGGGCTGACCCCCAGCAGCTGCCGTGCCCTTCAGCGGGGCTGGGGCTGTGGTGTGAGTGCCCAGAGGTCTGCAGCACCCTGCGGTGAGCTCGGTGGGGCCGGGTGAGACTGGGCAGGGGAGGTGGAGAGAGGGCAGGGGAGGTGGGAGAGCTTGGACACAGCTGGGCTTGGCTAGAACATGCCCAGGAGAGAAAACCATCGGTGTAGAGCTCATGACCATGCAAGGTGAGGGCACACCCCAGTGGGTTTGTGCTGCCAGAGCCTGGTCTCGTGGAGGGAATTGAAGACATGCAGGTTCAGAAGAAGGGAGCCTGGTCTGTGCCCTCGGTGGCATTGACAGACCAGGAAGGTGGCCCAGGGCACTTGTCACCCCCCAGCCTCTCTCATTGGCCATTTCCATGCTCACCGCGGTGAGGTTTAGTTATTGGTCATTAGAACCAGTAGGAAAACACAGGGCTGCTGCTGCATGGGGAGGGTGATTTAATAACAGCAGGCACAGATGGGGCTGAGGGACTCAATGCTGCCTTTGCCTTAGTCCTTACTGAAAAGGTCTCCAGGACTCTGTGCTTAGGGAAAGGGTTCAAGGAGGAGGAGAGCACGTATTGGCAGGAAATCCCACAAGGACAAATGCCAGTTTCTGCCCCTGCAATGGACTAACCCTGGCCATGGCACAGGCTGTGAGCCTCCTGGCTGGGGAGCAGCCCTGGAGAGAAGGTCTTGGTGGTCAGGGATCTGGACAGGAGGCAGCCGTATGCCCTGAAGCAAGGGAGGTCAACAGCGTCCTGGGTTGTATGACCAGGAGCATGGTCAGGAGATCGAGGGGAGGGATTAGCCAGAATACCGCATCCAGTTTTGGGACCCCCAATACAAGTAAAATATTGGCAAGCTGGAGGAGCTTTAGCAAAAGGCCCCCGAGATGGTCAGGGGCTGGAGCACTTTGCCTTTGAGCAGAGGCTGAAGGAGCTGGATTTGTTCAGCCTGGTGAAGCCTGCCACTACCTACAAGGAGGTTATGGAGAATAAAGAGCCAGGCTCTCCACCATGGTGCATGTTGAGAGGATGAAAGGTAACGGGTGTTGGGTGAAACAGTGTTCAATCTGGAGATAAGGAAAAGATTTTTCACCAAGCTCAGGGTTAGTCCTGAGCAGGGTGGCCATGGGCACTGCTGCCCTCCTGCCTGGCACAGCTGGTCAGGTGGCGGTAACAGAGGTGCCCCCAGAATCAGCACCCAGGTGGGTCTCTTTCGCCTGCATCACCCCACATTGGACCCCACATTCAACAACCAAACACATCCTTTTACTGGCATCTCCATCTCCCCTGTCCCATGGGATGACAGAGCCAGCGTGGGACATGTTATGTTGTGATCACGCAACACCATGGGTGCTGAGATCAGATTCTATGGTGTGGATCTGACCCCACCAAGAAAAGATGCTGTTAAACAGCAGATTTGCACTGGTGGCCACCCTGTTGGTTTTGCAAGGGAGGGCTTCTCCCAATTAGCTAAAAGGATTTTCTCTTACCAAGATGGATTTGGTATTTCAAGCTGTCACTGAGGTTCTTCAAAGTCAATCTGCAGTCATGTCCATGGGCCTTCAATAGGCTGGTGCTGGACTGGGGCTTTTACTCCAGCGTAATCTGTGTTTGTCATGGCATAAGAAAGATGGCACCAGCAATCATGTCAGGCCACCACTCAGTGTCCTTCACTGTGCTCAGAGTGTTTGCCTTAGCTCATGGATAAACCAGCTTAGATCTCCGCAAGTATTCTGAGGAACAATCCAAAGCTTTTTGCCTTTTGCATCTATGGCATAATAAATATTACTTTCCCTTAATGGGTGGATTGACCTGATGGGTCTTTCACATTACTCCCTTTCATTTCACTCGTTCGAAGGGGATGTGTTGGAGTGACCATGGGTCGGAATAGGAGCGCGTTCCCGGAGTAATGAGGAGTCCCAATGTGGGTATGGTCATTCTCCTTTATTTCAAGATATTGTGCTACTTTTATAAGCTAGCCACACTAACACGCGCACCTCCGAATCCTCTATTGGTTTACAGTCAGCAAGCACACGAATCTTAACATACACAGATTGGTCAAAAGCAGGTGTCCACGCGAACGCTTCCTGCGCCTGCATTCCGTTACCTAATCTGCTGATAGTTACATTCCTCAGCCTGTTTTTGCTACTCTACTATCACTTCAGAGACTCTAAAACTACAATTGCTCTTTAGCAGCCTTATACTATTGCTAGCAAATCCTCAGTGCTTGGAATGTTCACAGGATGTCCGTTATTTCATAAAAATCCCTCTACAAATTCCCCTTTTTGTTTTTGAACAATCCAAGCCTGATTTACTACTTTCAATACAGCCTTTTTTATACAACTAAAAGCAATACAAAAGCATACACACAATATTAAGATGATAATCAATATACGCAAGCCTTCTTTTAACGAAGCTATCAGCCATTGCGGCAACTCTCTAAAAAGATTCATGAGCCATTCATCTAAAATGCCATGATTTTGTGGTATCATGCTTACATGGTTTTTTAACCATTGTAATTGTTTATGTGTAGACTCACCATGATCGGATAGGTTCATGCAACACATAAACTCTTCTACCCAGAAACCAGGCACACCAAACAGGTTCTGAAAGCCTCAGTTGCCGTAGCAAGAGACAAAACAAAACGCAGATTGATCTGTTTTGTTTGCCCAGGTAACCCCTTCTTGTGAGAGTGCAGGCTTCACCGCTCGGCTAGGCACCCATATTGGTCCCTTATCTGTGGAAACACACATGTATCCTCTTCCATTAAATATTACCGAAACTGGGCCCAGCCACATGCCAGTGATTGGGTCTCGATGCATTACTTTTAGTTTTGGAAGCGTTGTATGAGAGTTAAACTTAAGGTTTTGGTGATGTATTATAATCGATGGCTCTTCTCTCTCTCCCATCAGACACAAATAATTTAGAGTAAACAGGACTTTATGCAGTCTCATCTGCGGGTCCTTTTCTTCCTCCTTTTGCTTTGTTAGTCCTTCAATACCTGATGCGTGCGTTCTACAAGGCTCTGCCCCGTCGGTGAGTGTGGGATGCCAGTAATATGCTTGACCCCCCATCTCATCAGAAAGGTTCTCAACTTCTGACTGGTGTAAGCAGGGCCATTGTCTGTTTTCAGTTGTTCTGGCACACCCAACACCGCGAAGCAAGCAAGGAGGTGCTTACACACATGATGAGCCTTCTCACCCGATAAAGCCGTGGCCCATATTACTTTAGAGAAGGTATCTATGGTGACATGCACGTATTTGGGCTGCCCAAATTCAGCAATGTGAGTGACGTCAGTCTGCCAGAGCTCTAAAGCCTTGAGACCTTTTGGATTAACGCCCAGCCCTATTCCAGGTCCATGATTTCCACACTTGGGACAGGCCTGTATGATAGAGCGAGCTTCGTTTTCTGATAACCCATATTGCCTTCTTAAACCCTTTGAGTTTTGATGAAATATTTCATGACCCTGCCTAGCTTGTAAAAATTTATCTACAGGTGGTACATGACACGCTGGACTGACAAGATTGTCCGCTATCTGATTGCCTTGTCCTACACCCAACTCCCATTGGTGGCTACGGATATGAATGACACAACACGGAGCCACTCGCTGGGAGATGGTCGATCTTAATTGAATAAATAATTTCCCTAGCTGAGGATTATTTGTTTCCCTAATCAGTGCGTCTTGAATTCTTGGTATAAGCCCAGCTACATATAGAGAATCCGTCACCACATTCAAAGGATGATCAAGCCAGTTCCCTAATGCCCATACCACCGCCATTAATTCTAAAGTCTGTAAGGTATCTCCAGCTTGCCCTTGCAAAATCTTTTTGCACCATTGATCTGTTTCCCACCATACGCACGCAGCTTGTCTAGAACGTTTTCCCGCATCTGTGTATACCGTCAACCCCTCGAGTATCGGGCTAACAATCACTTTAGGTTTTTCTAGCCACTGATTTCGTTTTAGAATCTGCCACAATTTCCCTTGAGGTTGCTGAGAGTGCACCTTTCCGCTAAATCCTAACAGAGATTCTTGAATGGCCAACATGTGGCGTATCCACCACTCTAAATCTACAGCGTTAACAGGAATACTGATGTCTGCTGGTTCCTGTCCTGTCAGCTCTATAATTCGCGTTCTCCCTTTTCGGATTAATTCCCCTACGGCTTCAGGACGAGTTTGTATACTGCAACGTGGTTGTACCCGTAAGAAAACCTATTCCAAAATTTGAAAAAGGGAGGAATTTGGCAAGTTATCATTACTCTTGTTGTCAATGGCAGTCACGGAATTCATTCCCTGTTGTCCCTTCATCTCCCCCTTCTTGTTTTGCCATTGACATATAACGGCAAAAGGTGATTCTTCGGTGTTACAGATAAGCAAAGAAAGTGGCAGTTCAAGGATTCTTCTTGCGGTCCAGGCTATAGTAAGTTTGTTTATAATGTGCTGTAAGGCTACGTGGTGTTTGTACGTCATATGAATTTCAGCTGCAGGCTGAGTGCCACCCAGTAATTCAGTTAGTGGTTTAATGTCTGCATTGGTAATGCCAGCGCAATTGCGAACCCATTGGATGTCGCCTAAGACCGTTTGCACATCAGCCAATGTTTTAAGTGGAGTTTTTAATGCTTTTTTTTGAGGACGAATTTTGCCTGTTCAATGATCCACCCTAGGTATTTCCAAGGTGGAGACCTCTGGATCTTTTCTGGTGCAATTACAAGTCCCTTGTCTGCTAGCATGGTTGTTAATTGTTGTATATGATGCACTTCAAAAGGAACTTGTTGACAACACAAAATATCATCCATATAATGATAGATGATAGTGTCAGGCCATTTTTCTCTTATCAGTTGCAGTGCCCAGGCGACATATAATTGACACAATGTAGGAGAGTTTTTCATCCCTTGTGGAAGTACCACCCACTCATACCGCTCTGCTGGTGCTGCTTTATTTATCGAGGGTATGGAAAAGGCAAATCTCTGAGTGTCCTGAGGGTGCAGTGGGATTGTGAAAAAGCAGTCCTTTAAATCAACTATAAGTATGTGCCAATTTTCAGGTAACATATTAGGTGATGGCATTCCAGGTTGTAAGGCTCCCATAGGCAACATTTGGTCATTTATTTTCCTCAAATCATGTAGTAAACGCCACTTCCCACTTTTCTTAGGGATGACAAAAATAGGAGTATTCCATGGACTGACAGACGGTTTGATATGTCCCTCTAGAAGTTGTTCGGATACCAGTTGTTTAGTTATTTGCAATCGCTCTTTAGTCATGGGCCACTGGTCAACCCAAACAGGGTCATTGGAGATCCATGTTAACGGTGGGTTGGGCGATTGCTCCCCAGTGCCCATGACTAAAAATGCTTTGTAGTCAGCATTGCCCCGATCTGACTGAGAACATCACGTCCAATTACTGCTTCCAAATTTCCAGGGAGTGACAAAACATGGACCTTCAGTGTTGCCCTCTGGCCTTCTGGGAAACTCACTTGAACCGGTTTACTACTTATATATGGGGCTGAGTTCCCTCCCACTCCTGCAATTAATGCCTTTGGGGTTTCTATTTCCCACTGCAACGGCCAATTTGCTCGATTTATAATAGTTATGTCGGCCCCAGTGTCTAACATTGCATTGATTCTTATTGAAAGGTTCTCCTGACTCAAAGTCACAGTTTCGAGTGGGCGATGGTCTAATTTTGTAGTGAAACATACAGCAGGTCCAGTAGAACCAAATCCTTTACACCCACGTTCTTCCCAATCTTGGTTTGATTGACGTAAAGGATTTTTAAAAGCTAATATCTGGGCTATCCGACTGCCTTTTGGGATGAAGAGAGGAGGACTTATTGTATAGGCCATAATATGAATTTGACCAGTATAGTCTGCATCAATGACTCCAGGAATTACAATCAATCCTTTTATTCCTGCAGAAGATCGACCTAAAAGGATTCCACCTATCCTATTACTATCAGCTACTAAAGGCCCTACTGCATTGCTAGGGATTTTGCACACTTCTGTATTGGTTAAAGTGAAATCTATTGTTGTTTCCAGGTCGACTCCCAAACTTCCTTTGGTGGCAGCCGAGTGTTTTTGTAAAAACCCTGATTGCTGCTGTTGTTTTGAGGGGGCATTTGCTTCTGCACGCGGCCTCTCCTCGCGCTCAATTTGAAGTTTCCCGAACAGGCCTTAGTAGCATGGGTATTTTTTTGACACCTATCACACCATACGGGAGCACGACAATTTCGCCTGCTATGCCCCTGTTCCCCGCAACGATAGCAGATGCCTTTAAAGGGCTGAACTATTCCTGGAGAGTGTTTTCGCCTAACAACAGCTGCCAATGGTTGCACTACTTCTTTGACAGCACTTTGCACCACTGCTGCTATCGACTCATTTTGTTGTTGAACTCCTGCTCTTTCCACCCGAGAAAGCATTTCTTCCACTCCTGCCCCTTTGGGCAGACTGGCTAGAATGGCCCTGGTAGTGTTATTGATCAAAGGCCAAAATTCTAAACATTTGTTGTTTATTGTTCTCTCCCAAATCTGGGTGGTTCATTACTGCATCCCAAAGCCTATCAATAAAGTTGCTATACTTCTCAGTTGCACCTTGCGTCACCGAGCTGAAAGAAGGGCCTTCCGATCCTGGTAAGGAAAGAAACGCATCTAAAGCAAGCTTAGAAGATAACTGTAACATATTGACAGGAAAAGTTAGTTGGACATTTATATCCGCATAACGTCCCCCACCAATGAGCATTTCTGCTGTGATCCCATATAATGGATCCCCTGGCTGCTGATGTTGGGCAGCAGCATTCACTGCCCTCTGAGACCATGACGATCCCCATAACAAAAACTGTGTAGGTGTCAACAAAAGCCTCATCAGACTTTGACAATCATGAGGACACATCAAATCAGCAGAAAAAATCCAAATAACAATTTGTCGCGAGGCTTCCGATTTAACACCATACTGAGATATAGTATTTTTGGCTTGTTGTAGAATCTTCCAATCATGCGGTTCCCATTTTCCTTGACCGTTGTCCTGTACCGCCGGAAAAGCCATGGGGCCAATGTCGGATGCAACTCCCCACTGTCCATCCAAAATAGCATCCCGAACAACTCCACTCCATCGGCCGGGATGGGTAGCTGCGGTAGGTCCGGAGAAACAGGGTGGCAAGTTGTCTCTCGAACCGGCGGTTGACCAAGGTTCTCCTTTTTGCTGAGTCTGTGTAGTCAAGTCCTTTAGTTGTTGCACAACCTCTTTTAACAGCTGATTAATACTTTCTGTTGAATTTTTCTCTTTTCCGCTGGATGGCGGTGTGGCAGCACCGGAGGAATCATCGGAGAGTGGCAAGGGGGGTGGAGAGGAGGGGCGGTGGGAGGAGGGCGGCACGTTTCCCGCCTGGAATCGGGGGGGTGGGTGGAGCTGGCCGCTCCTCCCCCTCATGCCCGGCGGTTGCTCTTCCGCGTTCGCCTCACACTGCTGCTGTGCTTTAGCCCCGGCAACTTCCGGCTGCTGTGGCGCAGATGATATTGTCGGGCAAGATGGCGAACATAGACTGTCGGGCGTTTTTCAGTCCTGCTCAACTCTATCGCGCAATTCGGCAACAGTCTTACAGGTGGACCCCGTCATACCCTTCACAGCAGGCAGCCCAAAAAATCGCGCGAAAGGTCCCGCCTTGGATTCCATGCTCTGAGACTGTTCCGGCATGGGGTCCGGAGCCAGCATCTGAGCAGCCGCACACGCCACCTCCCGTTCAGCTTTCATAGCTCTTAAAGTGTCTAGTACGTCTCCCCACAAGTCTGTCACAGACTTAATGTCCTTCTCAAATTTTTTATCACCGTCAGTAAGCTTCTGCCACATTAGTTCTCCCAGCTCCCGCCATTCAAGCACAGAAAACAACGTGTGTCTGTCTTTAAAATGTCCCAAACGTTGCCCTAACTTAATTAGCTTGATAAGCTGTTTCACCGTTGTCTCGATCCCTCTCTTAGAGAGTAGTCCTGCGAGCAACGCAGCTGCTGCCTCACTCTCCATGATAGCAGCGCACCCTCTGGGAGGCAGTTGGCCACTCTGCACCGATATCTATTCTATCTGTTTGAGCAATAGAATAGTACAACTCCCAGTCGCTGGTTTCCCACTCCCCTTCTCTCGCTGCGCTTACCGCAGTCTCGAAGAATTGTAGTCTCTGCTACCAGACCTCTGGGTTACGAGCCCAGCACGTTTCCGCATCCTCTGCTACCAGATGTCGGAGTGACCATGGGTCGGAGTGGGAGCGCGTTCCCGGAGTAATGAGGAGTCCCAATGTGGGTATGGTCATTCTCCTTTATTTCAAGATATTGTGCTACTTTTATAAGCTAGCCACACTAACACGCGCACCTCCGAATCCTCTATTGGTTTACAGTCAGCAAGCACACGAATCTTAACATACACAGATTGGTCAAAAGCAGGTGTCCACGCGAACGCTTCCTGCGCCTGCATTCCGTTACCTAATCTACTGGTAGTTACATTCCTCAGCCTGTTTTTCCTACTCTACTATCACTTCAGAGACGCTAAAACTACAATTGCTCTTTAGCAACCCTTTGCCTTATACTATTGCTAACAAATCCTCAGTGCTTGGAATGTTCACAGGATGACCGTTATTCAATAAAAATCCCTCCACACTCAACCTCTTCCACTTCAGCATGACCACCCCGTGTCATTTCAGGTCTTCTTCCTGCCTTTAACATCCTCACTGCCACGCACACGCTGCCCTCTCCTTGCACTCCCACGTGTCTCAAAAATCCTTCCCTCTTCCCCTGCAGTGATGGGTCATCATTCCAGGACATTTGTGCCATCCTCCAGGCTCATGGATGTTTCCTGAGGTGCATCCAAGCATGGGGAGTGACAGAGGGGAAGAGAGCAAGGTCAGCTCAGGGGGCATGACTGAGCACAGCCACCCCCAGCACTGGGCATTCCCCATCTCCTAGGTTGAGCCATGCACACAAGATGGAAACATCTCTATCATCTCTGCTTTGCACAGGAGGGGCCTCCCTTCCTGCTGTATTCCCAGCGCAGACCTCCTCCACCCGCAGACTTCAACTGCTTTCCATTTCTGGGCTCAAACATGGTTGTAAGGATTTGTTAAGCCATCAGCCATCACCTTGTTTCTCACTGACGTCCCCTTACCCTCTGTCCCAGACCTACACATGGCCAATCACTGCTTCTCAGGGCCACTCATACTTCAGAAGAGACCTTGAGCTTCTTGGATCTTCCTCGTGATTATTAACAATCTTGCTGGCTCCCTCCAGAGCTCATGGTGAGAATTCTTGTCTGTGGCAGGGCCTTTATGACCATCTGTTATGAAATGATTGTCTTTTTATGATCTCCTGTGCAGAAAGAGTAGCCACAGAAAAGCACCAAAACCACCAAAAGGAAGCCGAGTGAAGTATACCAATAAGAACTTGGTGAGCTAGCCCCATGCCTAGGCAGGGAGTCTGTCCTGAGGAGGGGATTCAGCCTCTGCCAGTCTCTGGAGAGGGAAATCAGCAGTGTCCGTGCCACCTGGGGACAAAAAGGGCGCCTTTTGCAAGGCCACCCTTCATCTGAACCACGTTAGATGTGTACTTGAGGATGAGGTATCACGCCTTATATTGCAAACACTGGATTCAACTGGCATTGCCCAGAGCTGCTAGCACGGATGGGTGCAGACTGCTGTGTGGTAGATATTTAGATTTAGGCAGATAAATGCTATTTTTATTTTTATTTTATTTTTTTCAGCTACTGTTACACTTCGGGAAATCACACAAACACCTGAAGGATGACTGAAGGCTTTTTGACAGGAGCTCCAGTAGGTTTGCATCCCAAGAATCGGGATGCCAGAGGGCAAGGGAAGGATGGATGGTTTGGGCACCGTCCTGGGCTTTGGGAAACTCAAGCGTGCTCCTCTCTCCCCAGCACACTGCCCTGCTCAGTGACGTGTGTGAGAAACTCTACCAACTAGGTCTGAATCCCCAGCTGAGCCAGGTAACGTATGCCTAACTGCAGCCAGTGTTGTCCTGCCAGCTATTGATCTGAGCTTCCATTTCAGCCCAAACTATTTCAACTGACACCACCTCCACCTTCCCTCTGACACAGCTACTGTGTGACACAACTGCCCTGGCTCTCCAGGAAAATTGGAGCAATTTGGTTCCTGAACTGGACCTTTTCCCCTTTGCTGGAAATGAGAAGGCAGAAGGCTCGAGCCAAGAGGCCCAAGAAACCCAGGGCCAACTTGTGAAAACATCACGTAGCCTATGGGACTTTCTCTTCACTGACAGAGAAATTGTGAATTCAGACGATACAGTTTCACCTATTTTTCCTCTCTCTTTTTAACCCGGTGGTCAGCATTTATGTGTTTGATCTGCTTTGCCACTTTGAAACTGTCTTTGAAAAACTATCCCAGCATGACTTATTTTTTTAACCCAAGTGAATATGCAGCATTGAAGTGGGTTTCCATACATGGAGCAGCTTTGCACAGTGTCTGCTCTAAGAGGGGAAATATCTCACCTTGCATGTGGAAATGGGTGAAGCTGTGGGGGATAAATGTTCTGTTTCAGACAATATTTGATATGCACATAATAGAAAAAGGTTGTGAAGGTGAGTGGGCATGAAAGAACCCAGGAAAACATCAAATGGACCTCTGCAAATGGAGGATGGAGCCGTACATAACACGAAGCGATACAAGTGGCATCAGCAGCTAGAGAAGACTTCTGCAGGGAAGTCTTTGCAAGGGAGCACCCTGACATCACCCAGCTAAAAAACAGAGACTGGGCAAGCTACTGAAGTGGTGGGGAGAAGTAAAAGAGCATGGGGTAAAAGAGCATGGATGAGAGAAGGTTGGTGAGATTTGGGTTGCAGAAATTTGCGGTAGCTCTTCCAAGATCTGAGCAGGCAGAGCTTTGGAGCCAAGGAAAAATAAAGAAGCTCTCAGCAATGTTTTGGAATCAGTGGCACTATCACTAATAACAGTAACAGGACAGTGCTGTAAGGGAATTCCTTCTTCTTCTTGATGGTGACGAACTAATGTGCTTTAATTTCCTTCCTGACAGTTGTTCTTACTTGTCAAAATAGCCATAATTTCTCTGTAGTTTGCCTCTGGCGTGAAGTTTTTAGAACAGTGCTTTTTCCTCGCTCTGCTAACCCTTTATTATCATTTAAGGATTACACTTCCTAGGCAGTATTGCCTGTAAACCATCCCTGCTCCGTATCTTTCCTCCCTATTTTTGGGAGCACAGGCAGGTGGAATAGGGGAGTTGTTTAGTTTTTTAGCCAAAGGCGGCCAAGGGACAGATCCCAGATTAGTGAAAGCTGGAAGCTGGAAGCTGGAAGCCCCCTTCATCTGCCCTGCATTTCAGCATGTGAACCTAGTCAAAAAGTTTTCTTTGATTCTCTTTAAAGCACCACATGGACCAGGAGACAGGCCAGGACACTAAAGAGGAATCACACTTCTCTGGACCAAAAGAATCTCAGGTGGCATGGCATGCCAATTCCTGGATTCAAGGAGTTGGTCAAATGACTCGTCTCCATTTCTGTAACGCTGGCTTCGATGCCTGGTTCATATGCAGGCTCCGTACATGGATGCTGCAGAACCAGGTGCAGGTCTCATGTGGATGGCACCAGCTTCTGGGATCTCCAGCCTCATGACCCAGATGTGCCCTCCACTATGGCAGGCAGCCCAAGTTGTAGCTAATCCTCAGCAAAACAGTGATCGGCTTGCTTTCTGACTACTAGGTCTGGTCTTCAACTGCCTCCAGATCAGGT
This sequence comes from Calonectris borealis, assembly GCF_964195595.1. Taxonomy (NCBI): domain Eukaryota; kingdom Metazoa; phylum Chordata; class Aves; order Procellariiformes; family Procellariidae; genus Calonectris; species Calonectris borealis. The sequence continues at coordinate 239,769 of NW_027441476.1, read as the reverse complement.
GGCACGGGTATAGGCTGGCATCCAAGAATTGCCACAGATGTCCTCACAGAGCAATGGTTACCCACCTTCTCTTGGACTGGGCTGGGAAACAAAGGTCTTTTCCGGCAAAGGTCCACGTCCTTCCCAGACCTTGTCCTACCAAGCTGCTTTCCAGCTGGTCAGCCCCCAGCTCACTCGTGAGCACGGGGTTGTTCCTCCACAGGGCAGGACTTGGCAGGTCCCTTTGGTGACCCCCAAGCGGTTCATCTGCCCATTTCTTAGGTCCTCCTGGCTGGCAGCACCCCCACCTGGTGATAAGCCCTGCACCCTGTGCCTGTGTTGCCTGTTGTGACTTTGGATCTTGTACCATTTGTGGTTTTGTGTCTCTGTCTCTTGCCCTACTGTGCCTGGCCCACACCTTGCTGAGGGTGGCTCTGTCACATCCCCCCATTTGGAAAATGAAAACCAGAGCCCTATGGGAAGTAGAGATGTAGAAGAGACAAAGCTACAACTTTTCTGTCTCAAACATAGGAGGAGGGTCTGGAGAAGCACTGAGAGAAATCTACAGTTCAGGTTTTGCAGCCTACACTAGCAGTGGGATGTTTGCTCCTCCTCTGCTTGCAGCAGGGGGCAAGAATGTAAAGTGACAGGGTGTTCTGCAAAATGACAGGGCGTGAATGCGGCTGACCCTGTCAGGAAGGGAGAGCTTGAGGCTGGCGTAGATGGCTGCAGAATCAAGAGCTGCGGCACCAGTGATGGGTCTTGGGGACTGCGTCTCCTCCCAGATGCGAAGATACCTCCTCCTAGACATTCACGCCAAGGAGCTTACGCACGCAGCACCATGGGTGCCTGTGCACGCTGCGCTCGTGTGTAGCCTGTGTGCCACAGCGTGGATGTGCCAGTGCCTGCCTGCACTGGTGACAGGTGACCATGGGGCCCTTTGTGACCTCCTCCGTGACAAGCCAGCTGCTGCCTAGTGCAGGTGTGGCCCTGGCCCTTCAGTGTCCAGGAGGACGGCAACAAGATAGGGCAGGAGCACAGGGCTGGTGAGGAGCCCTGAGCGATGCCACGTCTTTCCCTGCCACCCCTGGCATCCCTGCAGAACCAAGGCAATTCCCTGAGGTCACCTGGTCCCCAACATGGGTAAGAGCGAGGGGCTGGGGCTGGGTGGGTGCCCTGGGGGGAAACGTGCAGGAACATGAAAGCCCTTTGTGATTTCTCCAGCGTGAGCCTCTGCCCAGCCCTCTGTGGGGCTGTGAATATTCACAGGCTGCCCACAAACCTCCATCCTCAGGAGATTTGCTGCTCCTTGAAAAGCCTGTCCCACACATCTCCCTGCTCCCGCACAGCCCCATTGGCCCCACAGGTGTTCATAGTGTCATAGAATCATAGAACCATAGAATCATTAAGGTTGGAAAAGACCTCTAAGATCATCGAGTCCAACCGTCAACCCAACACCACCATGCCCACTACACCATGTCCCTAAGCGCCACATCTACACGTCTTTTAAATACTTCCAGGGATGGTGACTCAACCACTTCCCTGGGCAGCCTGTTCCAATGCTTGGCCACTCTTTCAGTGAAGAAATTTTTCCTAATGTCCAATCTAAACCTCCCTTGGCGCAACTTGAGGCCAATTCCTCTCGTCCTATCACTTGTTTCTTGGGAAGAGACCAACACCCACCTCGCTACAACCTCCTTTCAGGTAGTTGTAGGGCACAATAAGGTCTCCCCCCAGGAGTGTAGGCAGTGCAGAGTTGGGGCCAGGCAGCATGGCCTCCCCCCATGCCCACCCCACATGGCCTCTCCTCCTTCCCCAGGACTGAGCAGAGACCCCCCAGCCAGCCCTGGCTGGCCTGTGAGGGAGAGGACGATGAAGACAGCTCTCCACTGACCCCTGACAAGGTGTGCATGGTCCAGCCACTGCAGACTGGTGAGTGAGGAGTGTTTTGCTGCCTTGCTGTGCTCCTGCATGGCAGCCGGCTGCTGGGCACATCCCAGGCCTGACCACCATGGGGGAAACACGACGTCAGTCCCCTCTTTCAGTCCACCAGCCCAGGGTTTGCTTTGTCCTCGGGAGCTGGCATGTGGCTGGATGCAGGGTATTGCTGTTTAATCTCTCCTGCCAGCACCTTCAGCTTACCCTCCCTCCTTGCTTTATTAGATCCCAAGTCTGATTCCTGCAGCCATCTGGATCTGCCCTCAAGCGAGGAGAAGGACATCCAGGAGAACATCAAGGACTGTCTCAAAGACTCAGGAGAGGTACCTACAGAGATTGCCATCTGTCTGGTGCCTGCATCTCCCTCCAGCTCCTCCCATGCTCAAAGATCCCTCAAAGAGGGCTGCCGTGTGTGCAAAGCTGGGGAGAAAAAACATAAAAAGACACCAGTGTCCTGTAGGTAAGAGGGATCCATAAAGGGATCCATAACCTTCTCTTCTCCTTGCAGGACCTGAGCGCCCTGGACAACTGTCTGAAGGATTTGGTATTCAGTCCTTCATCCTCCAGCCTCTTGGAGCGGCGGAATCTCTTGCAGGTCTGGCATTTCCAGAGCAGATCACAGTTTCCCCAGTGCAAACCCCCAGGGAGGTTTCTGCCGCAAAATCCTCTGCACCTTGAGGGTACAGAAGGCCACTTTTGGAAGACGGCATAAGAAAGGAGCAGAGGCTGCAGTGGGAACGAGCTCTGGCTACCTCCCTGGACATGGCAGTGTGGGCACTCTTCCCTGAGGCTGGGGGGGACTCTACGGACGTGAAACCAGTTACAGGCTTTGCTGGTGTTCCCAGGAAGCCTTGGCAAACGATCTGACCCCTGCCAGGCACTCAGCAGAGCTGCCACTCCTGGAACAGCCGCCAGAGCCCAGGGCAGAGCATCAGCTTTTCTTCTCACAGGTCCTGCTGCCCTTCACGGAGTCTCAGAGGCCAGACGAACGTGAGAAGGCTGTGAACATCATCGCCTGGCTGATTGCCTCATTTGTCAGCTCTTCCTTTGCGGGGGTAAGGAGCCTTTGGTCCAGACAACCTCCCGTCATCCCATCACCCCTTCCCAGTGTCCCAGGATACTCTGTGGTTCAGGGCTCCCCTGGAGGGAAGCCTGGACACAGGTTAGGGGACTCGGCAAGGCGTCGTCTTGAGTAGGACATCTTTTCCCCTGTCTCTATAGGCTTCTCTCTGGCCCCTCTTCTGTAGGGCAGGAGCCAGCTCTGCTGCCCAGCCTGCCCAAGGCAGAGCTGTCCTGGAGCATGATGTGAGCCCTGGCTGGCAGCCCTGGGCTGCTGCCCAGCAGCACTGGGGTTCAGGGCCCGCAGGGCTCCCCGGCACGTCCCCTTCCCTGCGGCCGCCTCCCCACTCTCTGCCACACGCCCAGGTGTCAGCCCCAGGGCACGTGCTGCTGCCCTGCAGGCACTGCCTGCCCGTGCCTCGGGGAGCAGAAGGGCTGGGCAGGAGTAGCAAACAGGCGGCTTGATGTGGCCAAGATGGGGAGTGGAGCTCGAGGAGGCAGGGGTGCTCCACAGGCTGTGGGAGGGAGGAGCAGTGGTGGTGGTGGGAGGGCAGGATGGGGGAGATGCCAGGTCGCAGTCCTCACGTCAGCACCTGCGTCCCGTGGGCTGAAAGGGACAGTGGTCAAAATCCTTCAGCTGCAGCCTGGGACGGAGTGAGAAAGCAGTGAGGGGAGGCAGCCAGCCAGAGCTGTAGGCTGCGTCTGCTGGGCCGAAGCAACAGGAGCTGGCAAGGGAGCCTGGGCTGGCGAGCGGGGAAAGGCAGCAGAGACAATGGGGCTGCAGGGGAGGCTGTTCCGGCTTGGGACAGCTGTTACTTACCCATCCTGCTGCTGCTGCGTTGCGTTCCCTTCAGGTTCTGCTCTCACCTTGCCACGGCTGCTGCACCAGGTCAGGGGCTGCTGAGGGGTGGGCAGAAGAGCTGGCAACGTGCAGGGGCTGGGGCAGACGCCTCCACAGCCCTCTGACCCCTGCTGGGTGCAGGGGTGGCAGATCCTGCAAGAGCTCTGCCTGCGGCAGCACCCAGCCCTGCACCAGCTCTTGGGCTAAGAGGTTTGGCCGCAGCTGCCACGCTGTAGCCTTGCTACCGGTGCTTCCTCCCTCCCTCAGGTCTGCGTCTCTGATAACCCCAACTTTGATGAAGAGGAGCATTTCCAGGACCTGGGCAAGCTGGTGGGATGTCTCATCCTGTGCTGCGCTCCCAACAACCAGATGATCTTTTTTGGGGCTGTGGATGCTCTTCGATACCTCTACAAGTTCACCCTGCAGCGAAAAAGTAAGAGAAACGATTACAAGTTGGGTCCTTCCAGGCAGAGAGGCCAAAGCAAGGCCAAGCAAAGCACCATGCCACCTCATCCATTCTCCTCAGCTAGAGGAAGGAACAAGAAACCCTTTCAATGCCAAAGTAGGGAGCAGCTCTGCTGCATCAACTGCAGGGCCCACACAACCCAGCATCAGTGCAGTGTGTGCAGAAACGAGGACATGGATAAGGTGATAGCCACGCACCTCTCTGGGGTCCCTTAGCTCTTGCCATGTGAGAAATAGCCAATGCTCATGCTGTAGACATATGTGCCACTTTAAAAATGTGGGTACCTCACAGACCTCATCCAGGACTGTTACCTCCCTTGAAGCAGTGGTTCCATAGCTGCCCTGGTTACCAGGGGACTGAAAAACTTCCTGCTGCAATGGTTGTCCATCCTAGAGTTTCTGTCCTGCTTCAGACTAGAAAGTCCCATTGAGCTCCTCCACTTCTCCGCAGCCTTAGAAGCAATTTCCCCTCCTCAAAAGATAAAAGGTCATTTTATCACAGAAGGCAACCAGGTTGGCCAGGAATGATTTACTGTTGGTAAAGCCATGGTGACTGTTCCTCGTCACCTTTTCCTTCATGTATCCAGAAATGCGTTTCAAGAGGACTCACCCCATGATTTCCCAGGGACTGAAGTGAGGCTGACCAGCCTGCAGCTCCCCATAGTATTTGTCTTTCCTGAAGACGGACCAAAGTGAGGTTGACTGACCTGTAGTTTCTGGGTTGTCCTTCAGACGTTTTTGAAGATGGGTGCAACAGTTGCCTTTCCCTGGCTGTTGGGACTTCATCTCCATGACCTTTTAGGATGAAAGCGAGCAGCCTTGCAAGGGCATCAGTCAGTTCACTCAGCACCCTTGGGTGCAAACTGACTAGTCTCGGGCACTCATCTACAATGAGTTTGTACGTGGGCTGGGTTCTTTCAGTAATATCACAGTTGTTACCTGCCGCTGGCAGTTGTCTTCTCTTCTCTGAACCTTTCCACTTCCCACATACTGCCTTTTTGTGTTGGAGCTCTGCCAGGAGTTGCCAGCTTAGCCAGGCCGGTCTCCTGACATGTCTGCTCGTTTGCCCAAGTGTTGGGGTGGACCATCTTGTGCTTGGAGGTCGCTGTCCTCTGATAGTCTATCAGCTTCCCTGACCTCCTTTGCCCTTCACAGTTGCTTCCCACAGGAGCCCAGCTGAAGAAGCTGAATGCTCACCTGAAGCCTAGGATCTGTTCTCCGCTGCTCTCGTTCCTCACTCCTCTCGGGATCAGAACCCCACTATTTCATGGTCCCTACAGCCACAGCTACCATTGATTACCATGTTCCAAAACAAGTTTTCTTTATTAGTGAACAACAGATTCAGCTGTGCAACACGGTGGTTGGTCCCTCCACTGCCTGTAGAAAGGAGGTCGCCCTGATGCCTTCCAGAAATCTCCTTAACTGCTTGTGTCCTGCCATATTGCAAGCAAATCCTCTGCTTCTGCCCACACGCTCTCTCCCAGACTGTTGATTGTCCCATATATCTGAGCTGCTCCCTCACATAGGAGGCAATCCCCCCTCCTCATCTTCCTCCTCTCTCCAGAAGAGCTTGTATCCATCCAATGCAGCACTCCAGCGATGAGAGCCATCTCCCATGTCTCAGTTAATGCAACGTGTTTTAGTTGTGTGACTGCATGCAGAACTCTAGTTCCTCAGAGTTTCCCAGGCTGTGAGCATTTGTATACATACACTTGAGACAGGTGCCTCTAATCCTTCTCCATCATTCCTGAGGTCCCTCTTGTTCCGTCACCCGTCACCCTTTGCTTTACACCCCTGTCCGCCACTTCCTTCCCTTGACTGTAGGTCATAACCTCCCTCCTCAGCCATTCCTTTTCATCATTTGGTAAGCTTGTTGGCAAAGATCCTCTGTCCTACCAACTCTTCTGTGTTTCCTTCCCCACTGTTTAGGCAGGACGCTATCAAAAGATAATCCAGAGCATCCACAGCTCCAAAGAGAATGGGAAACTGAGAGCGCCTCCTGGCTTTCATTGCACTGTGACACCAGTGACATTGCTATGGTAATGAGCTCCTCCCTTGCTGGGACTCTTGTCCATGGCATCAGCAGGAGACTTGAGTGAGCAAAGGGATCCAGAATCAGTGGGACTGGCATGGCCTCACTCTCCCTGGTGAGAGAGGATTCCTGCTGTCCCTGAGCAGGAACGATGCAAGGGCTGCACTGCAGTGTCCCAGCAGCAGCTCCAGCCCTCCTGGCCACCAGCGAGCCCTGGTTCTCTGTAGGGCCAGCACGCTAAGCCCGTGACCCCAACCCTCCTCCCTCACCCTGAGGGCCCTCTGTCCTCACCCCTCACCCTGCAGTGACTGCAGCCCCTGTTTCCAGCTTTCCTGCGGGCAATGCTGCCAGCACTGCCGGGCATCTCTCGCCAGAGCTGCTCTCACGGCTCAGCTAAGCAGCACAACCAGGGCACTCGGTGTGCCATGACTTCCCTCCCTTCCTTCTTCCCGTAGGTGTTTGGAAAATACTTCCAGCCTTCCGAGAGGACAGACATGGTCCTCACAGCCATTGACGCCGTGAGAGACTCCAGCATCTATGACAAGCAGGTGGCCTGCAGCATGCTCTACATGGCCATGAGAGACCCTGCCTTCTGGCTGATGGATGTAAGCAGCCTGTAGCTGGATTGCCCTGCCCATGAGACCTTTCAGGTGTTTTTCCTCCCTCCCTTCCTCCCTCCCTCCCTCCCAGTCCTGGAGTCTTGGGCACCTGAAGCCATTTCAAGCCAGCAGAGAGGGATGGGAAGGGCAGCAGTTTCAGTGGCAGCTGAGGAGATGGTTGCATTCCAGTGGCAGCACCATCCTGACCTGTGTCCCTTCTAGGCACAAAAGATCTTGGTGTGCATCCACAAAAACATGGAGTCCATCCGCGTGGTGACAGCCTGGCACTGCCTGGAATCACTGCTTTTCCTGCTGACCAAGAAGTGCCCCAATAATATGGTCACGAGCCTCTTGAAGATCAGTCCCTCATGTGACAGGTACCAGCCCCGACAGCCCTGGGGGCTTGTTCCGTAGCCCGGGCATGGTGCGGTGGCTGAGGCAGCCCTGCTAACAGAGCGCTCTGGCTTGCAGCACTGCCCTGGCTATGTGGGAGGTGATGGTCTCCCTGCCCAGCACTTTGGAAACGATCTTCAAGGAGCTGCTCAGTGTGATCCAGGACCGGCCGCTACACGGGCTGTTCAACTTCTTCACAGATGACCTGCACAGCCTTCCCTTAGCTGTGAGTGACCACACCAGGACTTGCTCCCCTTCAGGGCTGTTCGTGCCTCCTCAGGAAAACAGACACAGTCCCTCCTGTCTGCCCCCAAAGAGCCATCTCCTCCAGGACTTAGGGACACAGCCGCTCAGGGCCAGCAGGGACCTGCCCAGCACCAGGCCCCCAGTGCCAGCCACGCAGGGCTGCCCCATGCTGCTGGGGCCCCACTGCATAAACACGAGGTCTGCCCCTGCCCAGGCAGCCCTCGGCTTCCCCGCTGCCTGCATCCCCCTGCCCTGCTCTGCAGACTGGAAACCTGGGGCGGGGGCAAGAGTTAGGTCAGGGGCTGCTCCCAGACACGGGCAGGGGCGCAGGCTGGGGCAGGGCAGAGAGGTGCTGGGGACAGGGCTGGGGCAGAAGCCAGAGTCCAGGCAAGGTTGGGGCTGGGGCAGGGGCTTGCCTACGGCAGAGTCTGCGCGGGCTGCGAGGCCTGAGACTGGAAACCCAGGAGGGTCTGCAGGGTGCGAAAGGCATGCCATGCTGGCCCAGGGAGACTTGTGATGCCCATGTCAGCAGCAGAAGCTGAGCCCCCAGGGCTGCTGGGCCTGGGCCTTGGCCTGGCAGCCGGGTTGCAGTCTCCATCAGTGTCTCTGTGGCCCGGGCCAGTGCCTGAGGGCACCCCACGCGCAACCCAAGGGCTTTGGCCATGCAACAGCAGCGTCTTTGCAGTGAGAGCTGTCGCTGTGTGTGTTCCTCAGGCAACCAAGGTCCTGTGCAAGCTCACCCAGCAGCCCATCTGCCAGGAGAAACTAGAAGCGTTCTTCCCCAAGCTCCTCATGGGCCTGGTCTTCCAGATTGCATACGTTGCAGAGTTCCTACCACACAACATGGAGACCTTCCGGAAATACTGCGGACAGCATCAGGCCAATCAACCCAGCCCTTTCAGGTACTCCATCCCCCTTCCCCTGCCATTCCCTGGGCCCTCGGCCAGGGCGCGTGCTCTGTGTGTGACTGGACTTTGCTCTGCATGCAGGTGTACAGTGGAGGCCATTAAAGCTCTGCTCTGTGCTGCTGGCTATGAAGAACATGTCCTCAACATCCAGGAGGAGGGCGGCTGGGGCATGCTTCTCAGAACTGAAACCCACCACAGAGGAGTCAGTTTGCTGGCCAGGTGAGAGCCCCTTTCAGCCAGCAGTGCCTCCGCAACCCCATATCTCGTGGCTGAGAGAGGGTCCCCAGTCCACCAAGGCACCAGGCTGCAGCTGCAGTGCTCGTGATGGAGCAATCAGAGGGGAAAGGGGCGCTCCTTGCCTGGGGAAAGACCAGCACGCTGAGCTTGTTGCGTAGAAGCTGCCAACACCTTTCCTGGCCTGGGGGATCCCATGACTAGTGTGGGTAGTGCAATCCCAGAAACGCTTTGCCTAGCCTGCTCAGTCCCAGTGGTGCTTTTCTTTTCCCTGTCAGAGAGATGAGGAAGAGCTCAGCTGATCACCGATCTGGGATCTTCCAGCACCTGCAAAGGATTCTTCACTACAGGGAGAAATTCCAGATAACTTTTGCCATGACTTTCTACGTTGAGGTAGGCCTGGTGGCAAGCAGAGCCTCTCTGAGATGCTTCTGAACCCTGCCCTTTTGCACACATGGCTCAGGGTGGGATGACAGTCACTGGAGCTGGGACAGAGGGGGTCCATTGTCAGTACCTCTGGCCCTGACACATTTCTGCTGGGGTAGCACTCATAACCACCGGCATGTCCCCAGGCAGGGCTGCCCCCAGGACGGGCTGTGTCGGGCCCCCATGCCCTGAGCTGGCAGTGGGAATCAGCAGCCTCACAGAGCGGCGAGTCCTGCGGGCTCTGCCAGTCTCTCACTGCGTCTTTGTTTCAGCTGCTGGCCTGCGATGACCTTAAAAAGGGTTCGAGCGACCTGCTTCTCCTCCAATCGTTTATGAAGTGTTCGTGCCACATAACGCGAGCGCTGGCCTTCAGAGGCATCGTCACACTGTCAGAAAAACCTGAGATGGTGAGCAAGGCGTAGTCAAGTGAAGCCATGTTGGCAGCCCGGGGCTGGGGCAGTGGGTAACACTGGCTGAGAGTAAGGAGGTGGCTGTCGCAAAAGGGGGTGGCTGAGCAGGGGACACAGAGCCTTTGCCATCCTGCCCTCCCTTCCCTACCCCTGCTCTCCCTCATCCCCATCAGCGCGCCTGTGGCCACAGCCAGACAGGAGGCTGCTGCAGCGATTCTTGCGCCACCTGCCAGGAAGCCAGAGAGGAGGCTGGTGCTCCCTGACCACAGCATTTTTGCCAGGGTGGTCTTCCACTGCTTCACCATAAAAGAAATCCTGTGCTTCATACAGGCAGCAAACATGCATATCCTGCTGAAAGACATCCTGAGGACCCTGAACAATCCTGACACAGACATGAAGATGAAGGCCCTGCTTGTCTTCAGAAACCTGATAAGTCATGTGAAGGGGAAGGAGGCCAGCCACATCACTCTGCAGCTGGCGGAGAAGCTCCTGCCACTCATTGATGGCGTAAGGCTGCTGTGGGAGCCTGAGCCCTGCAGATGGGCACTCAGCAAGGACAGCTGCCCTTCAGCCCAGCCCTGCAGACAGCACTCGGGCAGGGCTGCTCCCCTCCTCACACCCCGGGGTGCTCGTGGGATGGCTTCTGGGCTCCGCAGCCCAGCACAGCTTCTCCTTGGCAGGTTGATGCCTCTGAGTGACCTGAGCCCCCTGTGCTGGGGCCCAGCCCCTGTGCAAAGCACCAGCAGCCCAAGAGCTGCTCTCAGAGCCCCGAGGGCTCCCCCAGCTGCGCCGTCAGGCAGGAGCAGACGTTCTCCCCAGGCACCCTGGCAGGGGGGCTGAGGCTGAGCGGGCAGTGTGTGCCCCGGAGGCATTGCCGAGGGCCAGCCTGGTCTCCTCCTCAGCCCATCCCCAGGGAGCGCTGCACTAACATAGCTGGTGGTGAATGCTGGAGGGCTGGGAGAGCACTGGGAGGCACAACAGCATCTGATGGAAACCTCTTGTGTGGCCTTTGATGGGGGCCGTTGCCCAGGGCCACTGCCTGGGGCCATTCAGCCGCAGCTGCAGATCTGGCCCACAGCTCCTCCTCTGTGCAGAATCCAACCCTGGAGCACCTCCCCTCACCGACCACGCCAACGCCCTTGATCACCATGGGCAGGGAGAGGCTGTTGCTGAAGTCCCTCTGTCTTCTTTCCTACCAGGAGTCCAGCCAGCTGCGAGCGCTCTCCATCTCCCTCTTCAGAGACATGATGGAGACTGTGGTGTGGAAAGACAAGAGAGAGATGAAGAAGAATATCCAGAGGGGCCTAGTCCCGCTCTTCTTCCATATGAATGACCAGACTGAGAGTGTGGCCAAGGTACAGATTTCGAAGCTGAACAGTGATGTGCAGAAGGGTGTGCTGATGCCATGGCGGTGGCCTGGGCATCAGGGGTGAGGGCTGCTGGCAGTTGGACTCTGGGAATGTGTGTAACCTCGGGGTCCCACTGCCCAAGTCGCTGAGGACAGGGAAGAGCTCCCCTCCTTCCCTGCACCGGTCCCACCACTGCCTTCCTCCTCCTCCTGAGCCTGCTGCTGCGGAGGTCGACAGGGTGGTGCTTCCCCCATTCAGCCCTCCTCCAGCACAGCCCCGAGGAAGGGTCCCTGCAGACCCAGCGCGAGCAGGGGTAGAGAAGCTGGCACAGGCTACTTGGTTCAGCAGGGCTGGGCAGCAGCCTGTGGCTACCGAACATGCAAGTCCCTACAGGCTTCCCAGCTGTCCCTGCAGGTGTCAGAGAGCAGGGCTTTGAGCCCCAGTCCCTGTCCCCCAAGAGCTGTGCCCAAGAGACCCCCAGATGTTTTGGGCAGCTCCCTAAGAGCAGGATCGAGGCCCTGCTCACAGAGATCACCCTGCGTCAGTGAACTTGGTCTGTGCGGAGGGGTGCAAGGGGTGGGGAGCCATCTTGTTCCCCAGCCTGGGGTGGAGAGAGAGGTGGGAAGGGAGATGCAGTCAGAGGAGGACTGGTCATGCATCCCAGGATCAAAGCTCTGTCCACCCGGAGCCTCAGCGTAAAGGAGCTGGGGCATCCCTGGCTGGGGAGCCAAGCGTCCTGCTGGGGGATGCCCATGGGAGGTGCTGCTGGCTCCGTCCTGCCCTGGTGTCTTTGGGACTACTACTCCCACCGCCTACAGCCATGGGCCCACACCTCCTTTACCCTTCACTCTGCCCCCAGCCCTAGCAGCAGCTCAGCAGCTCTTGCGGAGCTCTGTTTTGCTGGCTGACAGAGTGCGATACCTGAGGTGGTAGCTGCTCCATGTCCGTGCCTTGGGCATTAAATCCAGTTCAGACTCTGTCCCTAGCTGACTCTTCCCATAACAAGCTGGGAACAGCTTGCAGCCTTGCCAAGAGGAGGGGGATGACAGGTCTCCTTCTCCGAGCTGTGAAGCCATCTCCCAGCTTCTGCTGCTTTGCAGGCCTCTTGCGAAGCCCTCCTCACCTGTGCAGACCTCCTGAAGTGGAAAAAGCTCAAGCAATTGGCCCAGACAAAGCAGACATGGAGGATTGGAGAGACCTTGGTGAGGACAACCCCAAAGCCCCAGGGCCCAGGCTGGACAAGGGATGCCCCATGTGCCTGGGGTGTGAACTGTGCAACTGTTCCTCGCCGGCCCTGCTCCAGACCAGAACCCACAGCCTGGAGCTGCATCCTCCTTCCCTTCCTCAAGCACGGAGCCCCCAAGGGTTCTCCTCCAGGCCCCTCTCCCCTCCCGCCCTGGGTGCTGAAGGAGACCCTGGCCCACCTGGGCCCTGGCAGCAGGACGCAGGGGTCTCAGTACCTCCGGGCCCCCTCTGCCTATGGCTTTCTCTGAACCTCAGCCCCACAGGGCACCTGGCTGGAAGAAAGGACTGGCCTGGGGAGGAAGCGGGGTGATGGGAGGAGGGACTGGTCTGGCCAGCTGGGAACGGTCTGTGCTAGCCCTGTGACCTTGTGTTCTCTCCAGCTGCTGCAGGACAGGAGGAGGATGGAAGAATACCTGCATCAGAGCCTGCCATACCTGAAGGATGCTCAGGCCACCTTGAGAGAGGAGGCCATCAGGTTCATTGGTGAGCCACAGCCCCCGGGGTCCCTCTTCTGGCAGCCTGGCCCCAGCCGCTGCCGCTGCACTGGCAGCAAGGAGCAGCCCTGTGGCTGCCAGAGCCCCGGCTGCCCCGTGCAGGGCCTGGGCAGCCAGGTGCTGTGTGCCTCCCTCTCCCACCCCTGCCCACGCAGGTGGGCTTGGTGGCAGCCTTGCTCAGTCCCCCCGCCCTCGGGCACTGTTCTTCCCTGGGGTCAGTCCTGCTGAGGGGGAGGAGGGCGTGCAGCCGAGCTGGCAGGGCCAGGGGCTGCGCTGCCAGGAGCATGCTGGGGAGCAGGAGGTCTGACGGGAGCTCTGTGCCTAGGGCTTGGTGCGCGACACCTGAGGGACCAGAATGAGGACCAGCTGCAGGGTGTGCGCAACGGTGAGTAGGGGCAGTGCCGTGCTGGCTGGGGTTGGTGGGGCAGGGGACAGAGCCTGGGCAGGGTGCTGCCATGCCTTGTCCTGCTCCAGGGAAATGCTTCAGGGCAGAGGAATGTGTCAGGGGCATTCCTGAGCAGTAGCTTCCAGCTGATCCATTGGTCCCACCTGCTTCTCCTGGCCAGGGAAAGAGACGGATGGGGCTGTCATGGGAGGGTCTCTGCAGACAGCAGGGTTTCACCACTGCTCTGTTTCTTTCTGTTGCAGCCCTCTGGCACTCAGTGAATGATGCTGAACCCTCAGTCCGTTCCCTGGCAGATCAGACCTTGCTGATCCTGCGAACTTCAAGGAAGCAGCCAACATCAGGATGGTCCCTACGAACACTGTGCTGCGGGCTCTGCAGAGACAGAGAATAGTGAAGGTCTCCTGGGGAAAATGGCTGCACGTGAATAAAGCTGGAACAACCAGCCCAGTCCCATGGTGCCCTTCACACAAGGAGTACCCTGAGCGGGCTGAGCAGACAGCATCATTCCTGGCCTCTCCTGCTGCCTGCAGGACAGCTCATCCCTCAGCACACCCTGGCCCCAGTCTTGTTTTACAAGTTTACCCCTTCTTTGGGCTTTCCCCCAAAAGAAGCCATGTTTGTTCATCCCCTGTGCAAGTCTTTTCTTTAGGAAGGCAGGGGGCAAAGGGGAAATGGCAGACCCTGGAGAAATCGGGATTGCCTGGAGAGCTGCCTGGCACCCCCACTTTCCAGTAGCCCATGGCAGCACAGCACAGACTGACCCAGGGTGTTCTTGCACCAAAGCCCCAGCAGCGCTGCTGGACCACAAAGCCCCAAGGGGAGGAGGTGGGAAGTTACCTTCCCCTCCTGAGACGTGCCAGGGCATGAAAAGGCACCTACGCTCGGCCAAGCTGCTGAGTCGTCATTCGTCCTGGTGTTCCAAAGTGGCCACCTCGGGCATGCTCCTGGCTTGCACATCCTTGCCCACGAGCCAGGGGAGACGTTTCCCTGTGGAGAAGGAAGAGCTGTGCCCGTGTGCCCTGCCGCACCTCCTCTGGGCTGCTGGGGATGGGCTCCCAGCCCTTTCGGCAGCTGGGCTGCTCTGGCCGTGCCCGGTGCCATCAGCCAGGCAGTGCAGTCAGGCTCCCCACGGCCACCTTCCCAAGAGCTGGGAGGAGGGAGGGCATCAAATCCCCAGCAGCAGAGAGCTCCTCGCCACCCCTGGCCAGCAGCTCCCCCCAGCTCTGGGACCAAGCCCAGGCTGTCCCCTTGGCGTCCCCGGGGAACCTCTGCTCTGCCAGCATGCAGCGGCCACTGCTTCGGCAGGGAGAGAGGGAGGCAACGGGACGGGAGTCCCAGGGTGGCAGGGATGCCCTTGCACCCTGCTCCTTTCAGCAGCAGCAGCACCGACAAACCTTGTCTGTGCTGGAGTCCGGTCCCTCCCGTCACCTACACAGAGAGGTCATTTTGAAGGACAGCAGCATCTTTAGCCCGGCAGCTTTGTCTCCAGAGCCAGTCTTGAGTTTCCATCCAGCACCCAGAGGCTGTCACAGCAGAAGGAAATTATTGCCTGGTCCAGAGCTACCTTGTTAGCACAGAAGTAAAGTGAGCTACCTTGTTAGCACAGAAGTTTCTTTCTTTGGAAAGAAACCTACAAAGACCAAATGTTTCCTTTTATACCTAGTTACAGAACTTGGAGAAAGAGGACCTCTTCCTTTAATACATATCTGGATAGTTTAGTCGAGATTTCAGTTTTAACTCCCACCGTATACTTCTCTTAAAAACATTGTGTTTCTACAGACTATTTCTTTTATCAGTTTGCCCTAAAAAAGGAAAAAAAAGAGACAAACTGGCAAGAACCATGAAAGAAAGCTTAGGAACCCTGCTTATTTCTTCATTTCTTCTGTTGTGCAGACCATACCAAGGGATGTTTCCCCTCCCCTGAATGCACCCTGCACCGTGTGGTGCCTGCACAGTTGGGCTGCGGGGCTGTATATGGGGCAGTTGGGCTGGACTGGTGCAGGGACAGGAAGGCAAACAGGAGCCACACTACTTCAGGAGGCTCCTGCACTGCCGGGACCTCAAAATGACCCTCAACCCCCAGCCAGCCAGGGATGCCACCCCGGTCACTCAAACAACTCTGGGAACCCAAGACATACCAGGAGTGGGAGGTGCAGGGTGTGCACTGCTCCGCGCCCGGCCCAGCTCTGCCATCAGCCCTTCTGCAGCCAGAGCCGCTCCCTGCAGTCAGGACAGGACTCGCTGCTGCTCACAGAGTCAGTGGTCTCTTGGGGTCTGCAACCACTGGCACCGCCACACACACAGGGCTGAGCATCGGTTCCCTGTACCGCAGCTCATGGTGCTTCCCCTCCTATGTCACCATCCTCTCTCAGGAGCACCAGTGGCTGTGAAGGGGAGCTGCTGGAGTCTTCTCTGCTGATCCCAATGGCCCGCAGTTCTGCCTCAGTGTCAGCTCATGACCACTACCACAGTCCTTCTGCCGTGTGTGTCTCTGCTTGGAGCTGGCCACCATGGCCTGCCTGCATGGTCCCAGAGGATCCCAGCAAGGCTATGCTTGGAGAACAGGTTGCGATTGTCCTTGGTCTGAGTAGGTGTGATGATCTGGCTGAGGATCATGTTGAGAAGAAAAGAACAAGAGACCACAAAACCAAGAAGCAGTAAGGGAAATTTCAAATGAGGTTAAGGAAAGAAATATATACACATATATACATACACACAGACACAGTGATATTGGATCAGCACTGGTCAGGAGCCCCATGATTTTCAAAACTCAGCTGGTGAAAGCACTGACCAACCTGACCTAACTGTAAAGTTCTGCTCAGAGCAAATCATGGTACTGGAGACCTCCAGCGGTCCCTTCTGACCAAAATCCAGAAAGAGGAGGAGAGGAGAAAGAGATGTCACTTGAAGGGTAGTGCTGTGGTGCAAAAGGACACCTGGAGGTAGTCTGTGATCAGTTCATGGCTTTGTGTTTCCAGGAAGAGACAGCAAGGATGGAGACACATCATTAAAAGCAGGGAGATGCCTGGCTGAGAGCAAGGTGGGGAAATAATAGGTTTGTTTTCTAGAGCCTGCAGGGAAACTGGTGCGGGCACGGGACAGCATAGGGCAGCCTGTGATGGACATGACCACGGGCAGTAGCAAGGCTGGAAGACCATGGCAGAACCAAGGTCTTTGTCCCATTGGCCATGGCAGTTGTCTCTGCCACCAAGGCCTATGAGGAGACACATCGTCCTTCCAGCACCGGGGCCTTGCTGCCTCTTTGCAAGTCCCCCGGGGAGGTTGGGAGGTGTCGTACCATTGACCTTCATTCAGCATTGCACACCCCCACTGGCCCAAGAAGTGCCCTGAGCCACATGTGAGGGACGAGATCTCCATTCCCAGGGGCTGGGGTCAGGGCTTGGCCTTTCTGCTTCGTAAAACAAACCAAGGGTTTTCTCAATCCTAGCATCAGAGCCACCTGCAGAGTGCCTTTGCCTACCTGTAATCACAGGACATACTAGTCCAGATGTGGCCACACCAGTGTCAGGTGAAGGGAGATGAAAACTCCCCTTGTCTGGGTTACCACACTCCTCCCAATGCAGCCTCATATGCAGCTGGACTTGATGCAGTGAGTGGGCACCACTTGCTCATCTTCTAAACGCCTGCTCCTCAGGGTAACTCAGCTGATCAGGTCCCAGCCTGCCCTAATATCTGGGGTTCTTCTTCCCCTCAAAGAAGGACTGACCAATTCTCCTAGAGAAACTGTGGGACACTTCTACAGGCTGAATCCCAGAGTTTCTCAAAGTCCCCCTGGAGTGAAGCTCTGTTGTGCCAGCTGTTAATGTGTGCATACAGATGGCTCACTTGACTTGTGGTGCCTCTCATAAGATGACAGCATGAGGAAGTGCAGGACCTAGTGAAACTTTGTGCGTCCTGAGAGGCAAAGGGAGTATCTCAGCACAGAGTAAGGAGAGCCAGTCTGTCTATCAGTCCTGTTCTCAGCTGCTCTGTGCTGGCACCTCTTTGAGCTGGAGGATGACCCCACTCAGATGTTCTCCTGAAAAGAACCGGGTAACAGCTGAGAGCAGAGGAACCCAGTTTCAAAGTGCAGATCTCCAGCTCCCCATCCCATCTCATCATACCTGAGGACAATCTCAGCTCTCCCCTCCCAGCCAGGGACACAGAGGGCTCATTGCAGCTGCCCACCTACAGCCGTCCAGCAGCACTTCCATGGCAGCGCTGAGGTGTCTTCCCTGTGGGCCTCCTAGATAACACAGAGATGCTATGGGAGAGCCGTGCCCTTCTGGAGAGCAGCCCACAGCCCAGAAACAACCCCCAGTGAATTAGTTGAAAGATGAGGTGTCCTGAAGGGGGGGGGGGCACCTCATTCCAGCCTCACACTCTGCGGTGCCCAGAGACCCCAGGTAAGGTGGTGGCAAAGGCAGCCGGGATAAGAGGGGAATCATGGAGAAATGCCTCAGAGCTCCTGCCAATGGAGGCAGGACAGAGAAGACAGATGGGCACAAGAGAGTTTCTCCTCATCAGAGGTTGGGCTGCTGAGGAGGTAACTCAGCCTGGTACCCCATGGCCTTAACGGCAGAGGCTTTGGTGGGTGGGAGAGGAGACCAGGGGCTTGCTCCAGCTAAGGCATCTGCACTGCAGGGACTGGCAGGGAGGTGCCCAAATCACCTCTCTCAAGGCGTTTCTGGTGGCACTTCCCTCTCCCTCCCTGCCCGTGTCTCTGCTGCCTGGAGATGGCTCTGCCAGGAGCTGTTTCTCTGTCCTCACGACTCCTCCCTGTCAGCGCTCACAGAGCCCGTCCCACCCGCTGTGTGCTCAGCTCTGCCCTGCAGAGCCCTCCTGGCAGCCGGGCACTGCCCAGGGGCATCTCTGCGTGTGCAGGACCTGAGGAGCAGCTCAGACAAGTCCTAATGAGAGTTGGGGTCTCAGTGCCTTCTCCAAAATGCAGTCACTGCCAACCCAGCAAACCAAGAGGAGAAAACACAAAGCACAGACTCCTTCCCTTTCATTTAACCCTCACCTTGACATTCCTCTTCAAAACTGCCCTCAGAAATGTCCTGAGGGTGATGTGGAGCTGTGAGCAGCCCTGGCCCACGCAGCACCCTCTCAACAGCAGAAGGACCCTGCCCTGCCGAGGGCCGCTCCTTCCACCCCCAGCTTCTCATCACCGCACTGTGGGGAGCTCCCCGGGCAGGCTGAGTGCTGACCCTGGCAGGCGGCAGAGTCCCTGCCCCAGCACACAGCCCCTGGGGTGCAGGGACCCTGCTCTGAAGGACAGTCCTGGGCACCCCTGGGTGCACGCCCAGCTTCACGCCCCTGCAGCCGTACCCGGGAGAAGGCAGCCGTCATCCTACAAACTGGATAAACTGTGAGGGTTGTTCTGACAGATGCTTTGGATGTACCAGAGTTTGGAGGCCCTCCAGGTCACTCCTGTGCACTGCCCTGCAGCCAGAGTCTTACCATGTAAAGACCTGTGAAGATTTCTCCCACACGGAGAGCTCAGCTGTCCTCCCACTCACCTCTCTCTGCCTCACTCCTCTCCCCTCGCTGCCCGCAGGCAGTGCCCTCAGCCCTGCTGGGCTTTGCCCGGGAGCTGCTCCTGGGCAGAGCTGTCTCTCGCGAGCGCTGCCCGCTTGCCACGAGCTCCCTCCGTCCCAGGGGCCCAGCCCAGCCCAGCAGCAGAGGACCAGCCCAAGGGGTCACTTTCTCTGCCCCTTCTGGGCTCCTGGAGATGTCCCAGGGGCTCCAGGGCTGACAGCTCCTGACAGGCAGCAGAGTCACCCTTGGGGAATGGACTTTATAGCTGACTGAAGGGATCACCAACTGTCCCTCTCTCAAGAGTGGAGAGAGACCAGTTCCAAAAGCGTGGTTTGTCCTACCAGGGCATGGAAGTCTATGAGAGGCATAAATGTTCCCCTCTGGACACTGATATTCTTGACCCACAACAAAAAGACGCACAGGCAGTGACAGCGAGGCGTTGGTTGGACCCTGAGCCAGGCAGGGGTTCGGCTGAAGCAATGCAGGCAACTCCTCCCCAGCTGGAAGCCCTCGGGATGGAGCAGGATTCAGCATTAAGGGATGTCAAAGCTGGCCACCACTTCCAGCCACTCCAGCCAAGGACCCCTCCTGCCGTGCTGCTGGAGCCCAGTACAGACCAGTATCACCCAGTACAGTCCTGGCTGGCTGCTGGAGCCCAGGTACCTGGGAATCTGGCGTCTTTGCCCAGGCTGAGGGATGCAGCTGCCACTTCTCCACTTGCAGGTGTGACTTGTGGCAAAGCTGAGCATGCATCCCAGAGATGCACACACAGACACACAGACGCAGAGGACGCTGACACGGCCAGTCACACAGACTGCCACACATGAGGCGCTGCCGTCCACAGCACCCACGTGCAGGACTGGCATAAAACACAGAGACAGCCACGTGCCCTCCTCCTCTTGGGCTGGCAGAGACAGGAGGTCACTGGTGCGGGCACACACACGGCACTCTCTACGTTCACAAGCACACGCACGTTCATGGATCCCCTGAGTACTCGCACAGCCCCTCTGTCCCCCCGCTACCCCTGTCTGGATCCCGCCCTCTGACCCCCCCCACGGGTCCCCTACTCGCCGACTGGTCCATCTTGGTGCTCCCAGGGAGCAAACAGGGAGCACTCACACGTTTGTCCCGCAGGCACCCCACACTCGCCCATCTCCCCAGTGCCAGCATGGACCCTCTGCCCGCCTGATACCCCAGCCCGGACCCGAGGCCCCCGTAGTCACCAGCCGGTCCAGCCTGAAGTTTGCTGGTGAAGGCACACGCACACCCCATGCACACCAGGTTTGGGGAAGATACAGACACTCACAGAGCCTCTCACTCGCCTCACACATGTTGGTCCCCCCAATAGGTGGTTTTCAGGACACACACCGTTCCCGCCCCAGTGCCTGGTGGCCGAGACCCCCACTCGTTCCGCTAGCTGCACTGAGACCCCCCACTCACTCCACTAGCTGCACTGAGACCCCCCCACTCACTCCACTAGCTGCACTGAGACCCCCCCACTCACTCCACTAGCTGCACTGAGACTCCCCACTCACTCCACTAGCTGCACTGGGACCCCCCACTCACTCCACTAGCTGCACTGGGACCCCCCACTCACTCCACTAGCTGCACTGAGACCCACACCAGTAGCTGGCACCACAAATCAGGGGTGCGTGGTGCCTACACCCCCTGGCTGGCTCCAGTAGCTGGCACCCAGTCCACCCACACCAGCCCCCCAGTAGCTGCCACATAGTCCTTCCAGTTCACATACACACAGGAGAGAGAGTGAGACTACGCAGAGAGACCGTTAAGAAAAGATTTAGTAAGAAGATATAAGAAGACAGGATGGACATCATCCGTGTCCTGCTACCAATCACTTGTCTCTGGAGAGACTCTGGTGTCATCAGGTCGTCCGTCATCTGAAACTTCTTCAACTTCTTTCCTCTGGAGCATTAACTTCGTCTCCTCATGTTCCTTCTCCAGCTGTTGACTTCTGCTGCCATTTCTTTCACGGCTTTCAGTTCGCACTCCGCCCCTTCCAGCTGGGTTTGAAGACAGACGTTCGTTTGGATGGCAGAATCTCACTCCTCTGCCACTCGTGCTAGTGAGTCTAGTGAGCTAGACATCCCAAGCGGCAGCATCTCAGTAAAACCCCTCTGAACCCTTCCTTCCCCACCCCCACCTTACCTCAGCAAAGAAAGCTGCAGCCGTCACCCGCAGCTTAACCGAGCAGGAATCCAGCCACGGCAAGAGGTTCTTCACCAGGCAGGGGGAGACGAGCCCAGCATGGAGCAGGACGCTGCGCAGGGGACACAAGTGAGGGACACACAGTTAGTTACCCAGGAAGGCCACAGGCCAGGTCTCCAAAATGCCCTTGCTCCGATGCAGACACTATTCTTTAGCTCAGGACGGCTTCCCAGGCACGCCGGAAGGGTCCCAGCAGCCTTTTCCCTGGGCACAGCTCCACAGGAGGCAGCCAGATGCATCCCTGCGGCTCTTACCCGCTCAGCAGACACACCCCCTCAGGGTGAGCCAGGGGGTTTTCCAGGTGAGCCCACACCGCCCGATTCATGAGCAGCTGCATCCATTTCTGCGCCACGCATTTCCCTAGCACCAACTCTATAGCTGAAAGGAAAATCCTGGCAGAAGAAACAGAACACAACATAAACAAACACAAACAAAACAAACATCCAAATAACACCACCACAAACCCAAAGAAATCTCAAATCGCAGCACCTTAGGGAAGACTTATCTTTAGCAGAGCTAAATAACCCTGAAATGATGCTTCACAGCCTTCAAGGCTGCAGATAGCAACACTGGCGTTTTCGTCATGCCCTAAACCCGCTGAAGCAGAAGAAAACCCACGCCCCTAGACTGACTCCATGCTAGATACTTACCAAGGCAACACCTAATACCTCTTCCCACCAGCATTTTGCAAAGAACGACACCAGTGCCCACGAGAGCCACTGCTCCCAGCGGGGGTCCACTGCGGGAGTGCAATGCTATTGTGCATGCAAGGGTATGCAGGAGGCAAGATGACAGCCGCCCGCAGTACGAGCTGCGTAAGACCTTCCCGCCCGGGACCTGGAGTTTCTCCAGGAACGAACAGAAGTAAAACCAACCATGATGACCGGTTTCCACATCTAGGAAGCAGGGCAGGTGAAGCACTCCCTCAGCCCCACAAAGCCACGTGCCTTGGCGAGGGGAAATGAAGCCAGCCTCTCCATCCGGCCCTTCGGCTCCTTACCTGCACGGCTTCTCCTCAAGCACCCGGCCCTCGAGGAACAGTTGTCTCCAGCTGCTCATGGGGGACAGCAGCCTCTCCTCGCCCAGCATTTCACTGGCCCACCTCAGGAGGCTGGGAAGGAGGTGGGGAAGCAGTTGCCTGAGCTCCTCCGTGCTCCTCAGGGAAAGCACCACCTCCGAGATGGCACGGGTGATCTGCAGAGAAACACGACCAAGAACCACCTGTTCAGGCAAGGCCTCTTCCCACCGCCTGGTTCCCCCACCTGCCTGGGCCGGGGGGTTACTGTCTGCAGTTGTCACTTCTGCGACAGCCTTGTGGCTCAGGAGCACAAAACCGTCCTGGCTCCCCACACTCCTTGAGGCCGGCCCAGCACAGTGCCCTGGGAGTCTCCACGGGCATCCGCAAAGGGCACCCGATTCCCTCGCGACAAAGCATGGGTTAGAAAGCAGATGAAAGCTGCAGAAACGTGTCTGCTGTTCCACGTACCGTCAGAGTCTCCAGAGCAGTCTGACGGTTGTGCTGCTCACAAGCGGAGGAGTCAGTTCCCAGGTGGTTGTTTCCTGCTCTGTTTAGTTTCTCCACTAAGCACCTCAGGACCTGAATCCCAAGGATGCTTCTCCCCAGGCTCCTCCACAGCTCCACCGTGTCACTGCAAGGGAACAGACGTTCACCCCTGAGCCCGTATCCCCGCAGCCCTGCACTGCCCTCAAACCTCCTCATCTGCAACGGGGCTTACAACGCCCCACTCACAGCAGAGACACGAGCACGCAGTCTTGCAACGCTCAAGACTGTTCAGGCAGAAAAAAAAGACCTGCTTCTCAACTGGACCCCCCAGTACGAGCAAGCTGTGGGGTCTCTGTTCGACTATGGTGGGGGCGTGGGCAGTGCACGTACCTGTCCATGGGCAGGCCTTTCTGGAGGAGACTGCTGATCACGGGCTCCCGGTGAAAGTGGGCAAGGAGAAACACCGCACGGAGCAGGAAGGGCCTGTGGGTGCTCTGCTGCATGTAGGTGCAAAGGGTGTTCAGGATTTTTGGCACCTGAATGGAAGAAGAGGAGAAAGAAGGGCTCGGTGCATCCTTTACCCCTCCTGCGGGGCCCAGACACAGTCATTCAGCACATGAGCAACGCCTGCTCCCTTGACACAGAGTCCAGATCTAGCTCGAAACCTCACCCCTTCCACCCTGCCTGACCCTGGCTCACGGCTGGAGCTGGGTGTGCTCTTGGCAATTGTGTGCACGAACGCACGCACGCACACGCACGCACGCACTCACACGCGGAGCCTCAGTCCCTGCATGTGCCTGGCCCAGCCGCATGAGCAGCTGCGTGCCCTGTGTGCACACAGAAAACACGGACACCTTTCACACCCAGCACTTTCACACCCAGCTCTCCCCACGTGTCTGTAGCGATGCAGGAGCAAGACCAAACACGCTCTTCGAGACCCTGAAGATGCCTTGCAGGGCCTGTGCAAGGGCACGTGATTCCTTCCAGAGGAACCCACTTCTCCGGGGACACTCTTCCTTGCCTCCACCCTCCCTTCCCAAAGTGCCAACCCCTTCCCCACACACAGGACCTTCCCTCGAAGGAAGCATAATTTGTTTGAGCCTTTCACAGCTACAAGCCGTGGCCACGATAAGGACAAAGAAGCAGCCAGGTCCCTCGGCCCGTGGGAGACCCCAGCTTCTCCCACGGCTGCCTACCTCTGGCCCCTGGTGCAGCCACAACCTGCTCTGCGCCTGGGGAAGCAGCAAGGGGTGACCCCGCGGCCCACGGATGCGGCGCTCCCGCGGCCCGGAGCGGCCGTGGGCTCTGCAGGGACGGCACAGGGACGCCCTGCCCTGGCCCTAACAGCAGCAGCCTAACAGCTGGGTGAGCTTTAGCTCAGCCGGGTGCGATCCTGTGGGCTGCCACCCGTGGTTGCCATCACTGTGACCGACCTCTGCCAGCGGCGGACAGCCACGGGGTTGGTCTGGGCCGAGCGAGCTGCTGGTGGCCCTAGAGCCCAAGTGGAGCGCAGCAGAGCGCGAGCGGAGGAGAACAGGAGCCTTGAAAGGGCAGGCAGAGCATGAGGCCAGAGGCTCCCAGGCTACAAACGGGCAGCAACTGGTGGCTGAAGGAAGGGCACCTCGCAGGCTGGGTAACACCGCAGTCGGGGAAAGGCAAGGAGAACAATGAACAAGTATCCAACCTGTGGAAAACCTCGCGTGCCCAGCAAATCTCAGAGTAGAGGGAATTGGGGACCAGTGAAGAAAGAGCAGGGCGAAGTGGGTCCCAGGGCAGGGAGGACTGACAGTGACCCACGGAGGAAGGGGAGGAACGGCAAGGTTGGCACCTCATTCATGGGAAGGACCTGGACCAATGTGAGACTTTGGACAAGAAGTGCCCATATCCTTGTCACCAGCTGGAGCAGGAGCCGGCAGCAGGTACTAATGCATGACTCAGACCATCAGTAGCCCGTCGGCTCGGCACACAGGCTGAGCATTTCTTGAGCCCATGTCAACGGCACAGGGTGTAGTGCAACAGCCAACAGGAGAAAAGACAAAGTCAAATGGAAAAAAAGGTCTCCTTTACCTCCTGGAGTATTTCCTTTCTGCATTCCACCAGGAAGACGAACACCCACTTCCACACTGCTCTTGCACGTCTGGGTGTGACACGCAGCAAGCTGTCCAGGACGGCAGTCAGAAAGTCCGTAGCCTGTGCTGGAGGGATGCATTTGCAAACAGCCTGGAGAGAAGTCAGGAACAGGAGAGACCGCGTCACAGCTCTGCTCCAGCAATTCAGAAAGGAAAGGAAACTTGACGGGACTGTTAGTTTGGCAGTCAGGGAGGGGGCAATCACTTGTCCCTCCTGCTGTGCATGCAGTGGTGTTTACATCTGATGCAGCTAAGCGATTTGGAAGTGCCTCCCCCCATGCCGTTTGCTCACCTACCAAATCTGTATTCTGACAAGAGCACTCACACACACACACGCGCGCACAAACGCACACACCATGGTATCTGCTCCAGCGTGCCTAAACGACAGCCTTGTCTCAAAGCCTCCTGCTACTTGCTAACAACAGCCGTCCTGGACAGCTTGCTCTGGAGACAGCGAGAGACTGGAGGGGAGCAGGGAGGCGTGCAGGAGCCCAGGAGCTGGGCCCCACCCTGCTGTTTTGGGGCCAGTTACCTTTGCTATTTTGGAACAGGTCTCCACCGGAGCCTTGCTGTCTGGGTTGACCAGCTCCTCACAAAGGCACCTGCTCTCATCTGCCTGGGGCACCACCTTCATGGTCTTGTCTGGAACAAACACCAGGAGAAAAGAGGAGTCACATCTACAGAAAGCCAACCTCTGGCCCCAGATACCAGTAAAGGAGAACCCAAGTGGTGGCAGTGAAGGCCACAGGGAAACCCAGGGCCCTCCGGAGCTCGGTGCAGCAGGACTTCCCGAGCCCGATAAATGGCTGACAAATGACGGGCTGGAAAGAGCCCTCTTCCTTCCTGAACCGTTTGCTGGGGCTTCAGGGTTTCAGCAGCCTCTGCTCCCAGCAGCTGCGTCCGCTATTCCCGCACAGGCCACCCTCATCTCTGGGAGGCAGGAAGCCTCCCCGTGACTTCCTCAGCACAGGCAGACCCTGCTGCCTGAAGAGGAGAGGGTTTGAACACAACCCTTTGCAGCACGCTCCGGGCCTGCACCTCAGATCTCTCCTCCCTGCCCAGTTTGCTCTGGGCAGCGGATTGGTTTCCTCTCTTGTGCTCGGCAGGAGATGTCTTCCCTGGCAGGGATGAGTTTGGAGACTGCCTGGGTAGCTGCCCCTCTCTCCAGGCTCAAGGCAGGGAGCGAGGGGAAGGCACCCTCCGAAATGTCAGGGACCTCATCCAAGCGAGTTGTCTGACCACCCTCTATCTCTCTAACGTGGAGGGGGACAGACGTGGAGTGGAACAGCCCCCAGCATTGGTGACAACGCGCTGCTCTCAGACAGCAGTGGGGGATGGCCCTGACCACTCAGCCTCACACATGCCCCAGGGAGGTGGGACTCAGCGACCCTCTCCCAGGGATCCTTCCTGAGATGGCCAGGGAGGCAGAGGGTTAACAGGGTGGGAGCACAAAACCAGCCGAGCACGTTGCCTCCCCCCTCCCTCCCGGGGATGGGGCCTGGCCCCGAGGGACCCCGCTGGCACCAGGCCAGGAAGGGAAGGAGGATCAGGCTGAGCAAGGCTGCCAAGCGCCTGCTCTCCTCACCTTGCATTTGGAGAAGGTAGTCAAGGCAGACCCATGCCCTCTCGCAGGACGTGGCCAGGCTGGTCTGAAACACCAGCAGTCCCATCAGAAAGCCAAACTGCTTGCAAGGACGTCCTCTCTGCAGGGGAGAGCAGCAGGAAAAGGGTCGCAGGCAGCCACAGCACCCGCTCGCCTCTACTGCCCATCCTGCTCCCTGAGCAGCGACCAGGCAGAGGGGCAGGCAGAAGGGCTGCCCCATAATCCCAGGAGCCCCGAAACCCAGCACCCAGTTGGGCAGGGCTCCCTTCCGGGGCCATGAATGGTGGGAAGGGGGCACCAGGGCATGCGGCGGGTCCCTACTCACCATGAGCTCAGATCGCTCTTGGCAAGCTCCCAGCACATGGGCGCAAACCCGCAGGGCTCTCTCCTGCTTCCATTCTTCGGCTGAGGTGAGCCAGCCCTTCAGGACCTGAGGCAGGGTGCATCTCTCTCGCAACAGGTATCTTTCTCTCCCCGAGATCCCTCTCCCTCTCCCTCCTTCTCTGGCCCCTTCCTGCATGGCCCCTGGCCCTACCGAGCACTGGCCCTGCTGCCTCCGCCGCCTCACTCTCTCCAACCGCCTCTGCCCTGAGCCAGGTGTTGCTTCCCTGCCGGCGTCTCCCCACTCCAGCCTTCCCCCAGGCTGCTCTCGCCCAGCTCGGGGCTGGCTCCTGGCTTTCCCTCCGGCAGGGCCCACTTCTCTGCCTGTCCTGAGGCTGCAGTGGCTGGGTGCTCCTGTTCCCCAGCTCAGCCCCTGGCCCCAGCCAGACGCACAGACTCGGAGCGAGCAGCCAAAGCCCCACTTTCCCACAGGAAAGGTATCCACCTGCTATTCACCCGCTAAGGCCTCGATTCTCTGCCCCCGCCACACTTTCCCTGTTGCCCCATGCCTACTCACATGGACCATGTCGTCAAAGCAGGCAGAGGTCTCCTCTGCCTCCAGAAGCGTTGCTATCAGATGGCCCAGGTCTTCCATGCCTCTCCTATGCAGAAGCTGAAAGCAGGAAAGGAGAGATGAGGTTCTGCATCATGGGGGCTGCCAGGGTGCACCGAGGTGGATCCTGACCCAGAGGCGGGCAGGCACTGCCGGTGGGTACCTGCATGTTCACAGTTGCCCTCACTGTCTTCCTTCCCTTGTCCATCCGCTCCTTGGACGGATAGGACAAGACACTCTGGCAGCACACCGCCAGCAGGTTGCGATGTTCCTCCCTGCTCAGAGGTGGCCTCAGCTTGCTGGCCAGAGGACAAAGAAGAGAAAACAGAAAGGGCATTTACTAGCCCTCTCCAGAGTGGCTCAAACCACAGCTGGGTTCCTCCTAATCGAGGGCCCCAAATGCAACACCCCCAGCCCATGCCAGCGAGCACTGCCTTCAGCTCCAGCAATTCCTGCCTCCTCCCAGGCAGCAGGCAACCCCCCACCCCCAGGTTAAGGAACCCCTGGGGCTCCCTTCCTTTGGGAGACACCCGAAATGGGGAACACCCTCCCACTCCACAGCCCCAGCAGCTCCCGGCCCCGTGCTCAAGGCCACTGGGGCTGCCCCAACCAGCTGGGATGGGGCACACCGGGAGTCCCCAGCGCCCGGGGAACAGACCTCACCTCAACTCCTCCAGGACCTGAAACACTCCGTACACCACGGAGTCCCAGGGCTCCCCCTTTATCCAGTCCTGCAAGTCCCAGAGAGACAAGCGCAGAGTTGGCAGAGGGCAGGGACACGGGACAGGCCTCCCACCTCCCCCGGGGACAGGCTCTGCTGCTAGCCCTGGGCAGACACTGCCCTGTCACTCCCATGGATCCCCCCCAAAGGCACCGCAGGGTTCCTCACCCTGCTCCCCAGCCACAGCCACCCAGCACCAGCACCCATGGGCCCCATCCACTCGGGGGACAGCTCCAGGAGCTCGCATGAAGCTGCGAGACCGTCGTGCCTCTGGGGAAACCCGTCTGATGGCGCAGCCCAAAACTCCCCTGTGCGACTGCCCCGGCTACGGGCACTCACCAGCAGGATCCGCGTCGCCTCCTGCTTTAACGACAGCTCAAAGCTGCCGCAGTCGCCCACAGCCTGGATGGCACAGCTGACCTCGGTGATGCTCTGCACCAGGGCGAGCTTGAGCTGCAAGTCCTGGGGCCAGAGAGAGCAAAACACCCCGTGAACTCTTTGGAGGGAGGAGCATGGGCAGGGGGAACCCATGGGTGGTTGGGTCTGGACATTGAGGACAACCCCTCCTTGGGGATCTTTAGAAAGAGACCGTCCATCTCGGGACACCCCAGCCCTGAGAGGCTGGAGCTGGGGCACCCAGGCATCCCTGCCCTGTGTGCCCCGTGCTCCTACCCTCTGTTTGGCTCTGGAGAGCCGCAGGATGTTGCCCATGATTTCTTTATCCACGCGGGTGAGCAGCTGCTCCTTGGGGGCACGCAGCGCAATGCCACTGTAGGTGCGCATGAGAGCAGCGCAAACAGCCTGGGCTCTCTCCATCTTCTGCCGCCGCTGTACCTGTGTCGACAGAGATGCCCCGAGACGTCAGCCCCAGGACTCCTGCGGGCTCCTGTGGCAGGCCCTGCCCCCACCCTCACCAGCTCCTTGTTTCCCTGGGCACCTTCCAGCAGCTCCCCAAGCCGCTCCTCGAGCTGCGAGCTCCGGGGACGGGAGCTGTTTCCATCCCGCAGCTTGGGTTCTCGCGTGGGGATGGGGAGGAGGTGCAGCCAGCATCACACACACTGCTGGCGGTTTTACCACTGATTTGAGAGGTCGGGGAGCTGTCTGGAACCTTTCTGTGGAAAGGTATCTGACATAGCCTGCCATGGTGCTGCTCAAAGTCGCGCAGCCTGCGCGGGTCAGCGGTGCAGAGGAGCCCAGCCTGCTCACCTCCCCAGGCCAGGCTGCACCGCTCTCTCTGCAGGGCCTGGCCCTGCCCAGAAAGGCTTCCCCACAGCCCCCGGGGGGGAGCAGAGCCAGCGAGACCTCACCAGGCTCCTGCTCCCGGCCCCCAGCTTTCAGGAAGGGGCAGAGTGTTGCACCGTGCCCACCCCACCTTGTCGCCAGCTCCTGCTGAAGTTAAGTCAGGAGCAACGTGGCTGCAAGCAAGCAACCGCTGCAGCTGCCCCGGCTGGGTGGCTCTCATCCACAAGGTGTCAAACCCTGTCCTTTCCAAAGACACCTCAGGGGCCCCAGTGCCAGGATGTCCCCTCCGAAACACAGGCTTCACGTAACTCTTACAAGAGGGTTAATCTAAAGACGGCTGCCACGGTTTGGCTGCTGCAGGTGTAGCAGTGGAAATAAGGCCAAAAAAGGAAAGCCAAACAGCAAAACCCTGGATCCTTTACCTTCCAGCCCGTGGAAGTCTGACAGAACCAGGCTCTGGTGAAAGCAGCAGAGAACATAGTCACCGTGTCCAAGACCAGGTGGAAGTGGTTCTCGGCAGCGTGGGACACAACAGAAATCATCCCCTGCAACCACAGAGAAACGGGGAGTCAGCTCCAGCCCAGGCACTCAGACGTGGCCAGCAACAACAGCCAGGCAGGACGTTGCAGCAAGGGGGAAACGGCAGCAAGGGGGAAATCAAGGAAGTCTGGAGCAGGGCCAGCAGCCCTCCCTCTCCCCAGGAACAGCAGGGGATGCCCAGGACGTGAGCGTCACTTCACCTGGGCCTCAGACAGCTCCACAGGGTTGGTCTCCTGGAGGAACCTCAGCACCTGCCCTTGGACGTGCCTGAGGTCCCGACAAGCTGCCAGCGCTGTCCCAAGAGCCTTGTACAGGAAAAGCTGAAAGAGAAGAGGCCGAGCCCGAGATGCAGTCACAGCCCGACCTGTCAGGAGAGGGCTGGCCCCAGACGGACCCGACTGCCCCTGGGAGCGGGCAAGGCCGGCCGTGGTGCCAGGCTGTAGCCAGTCGCTGGGGCAACCCCAAGCGAAGCTCCTTTTGGGGGAGCCTGAGGGAAGGGGAAGCAATGAAAACCGCCTGCGTGGGCAGAGCACCGGCGCCAGTCCCAGCCCCAGCGCAGGGCAGGAGACACACCTTCTCCCAGGAGCCGGGGGCAGAGCTGCCCAGCTGCTGGCTCAGCTCCCGGCTCAGGCCCACGGTCCAGGCCTTGTCCTCAATGGGCTCCAGCGACGCTCGCAGGAACTGGGGTGAACAGGAGGGGAAGCGAGTGTTGCCCTGCCCTTGGCCAGGCCCCTTTCCACACTTCCATGTCCCGGCATGCTGCTGGGGGAGAGCTGCTGGGAACGGCAGTCTCTTCCCCCACCCCACCCAACCCTCTTTTCACCAGCACCCCTCTTCTCCTAACACCTCGGGCAAGACCCCCCGGCACGGCGGACGTAGAGGAGGCGGCAGCGCCAAGGCGTGTGCCACAGCATTAGAGGGCATTAGCCATCAGCCGTGGCACATGTGCAGACAGCAGCTCCTCTGAGCGGGCAGGCACCTACTGCGGGGGGAGGTGCGGGGTGCTCAGGAGGTGCCCCCACCTCCTGGTGCCTGCACAGGCAGCCCCGAGCTTCCTCCCACAACTTTGCTCCCTCTTCTCCCCCTTTATTTGTGAACCCCCCCGCAAGGATGCTGTACCTTAAGCACGCGGTGCTCCCACTCTGCAGAGTCCAGGGAGCTCTCGGTTCTTCCTAGAAAGCAAGAGGAAGCAAAAGCTCTCGCTGCTATTTAACCTCACACCAAAGAAGAGCCCAGTGGTCTCCTCTGCAGTCAGACCTCCCAAAAGTCCCAGGCCATCAGTCTAGAAAAGGCCTACAAGCACCCACGCCAAAGCCCTCGCGAGGCCAAAGACACGGGAGGGATCCCAGGGGCATTTCTCAGAGCCACTGATTCAAGCTGGGGAAGGACGCACTGACCGCAGCTGATCCCCACCGCTTGACTGCAGCTCCCAGCACAACTCCGACCACTGAGTCACAGCACGCACCAGCAACACACATTTTCTCCTTAATGACCCACCGCATTCTGCCCGTTTGCAGCCCTTCTCCCTGGCTATTGCCAAGGACGGCTGCTGCAAACCTGGCCTGGCCTGGGGACTTGGTCCTCCAAAGCCAGGGGCTGCACCCGATCCAGGAGCACCAGTCCTGTCCCTCCCCCAAACACCGTCCGGGCAGGACATGGGGGTGCCACCAAGGCCTGCCATCCAAGGGGACATCAACAGCCCCGTCCATCCCCTGGGCCGAATTGATGCCAGGGGACGGCTGCCCCAGCCTCAGTGCTGGCCCCCTGGAAGGGGAAAGGCAGCAGAGCAAGTGCTGGGCAACTGGGGACAATTCTTCCTCTCTCACGCTGGGAAGCTGCATTTTCCTGCCCCCCCTCCCTCCCCTCCAGCCCCTCCCTCCCCACTTGCTCTTTACCTTCCAGGTACTGCAGCACGAGCGGGATCTCGGTCGCCCACGCCGCCCCCAAGGCTCTGTGGATCCTGCCGTGGAGCGCCTGCAGCAGCTGCAAGGCAGCGACTGCGCGTTCGCTGCTCGCGTTAGGAGCCGCCGCCACCACCTAGGCAAGGGCAGGAGAGAAGGGTCGCTCCTGCTGCCAGAGCCACAGCTTCTCCCGGGAGGGACAGAGGGAGGGAGGGAGCTCGGTGCCGCTCGGCCAGCAGCAGGCAGCCAATGGCTTCACCCGGGGTGCTGCCAGCCCCGAGAAAGGAGTGGGATCCCCGATAGGCTCGGGCAGGCTCGGGCATGCCGCCTCCTCCTCAGGGGCTCCCGGCGCTGGCCTCAGCAGCATCTCTGCCCTGGGCTCTCCCACCACCCCTGGCCAGAAAAGCCCTTTCCCCAGGGCCCCACTACTCACCAGCAGTCGAACAAACAGGACCTGGGGAGCCGGCAGCTGGGCTGCGGGGAGGAAGGAAGGCTGGGTGAGCCAACGAGCCCCCGCCATGCCCTGCCCTTTGCACCTCCGATGCCCCGCACAAGGCTGAGGGCTGAGGGCAGCTGTGCTGCCACAGCGCTGGCCCGGGGGGGCTCCCCAGGGCTGCCCAGCATGAGATGAAGGCAGCTCCAGCATGGCCAGGAATGAGCCCTGGCTCACCAGGAGAGTGCTGCAAGCAGGAGAGCTGTGCCCCTGCACCAGGCAAGGGGCAATGCAGGGCAGAGCCTCCCATATCCAGCAGCAGAGCCTGACTCTGCCCTTTGGTTTTCCTTTTGGCTCCTGCTCAGGTCTGGTGGGGCGCAGGGAGACATGGACTGGCCAAACCCAGCAGCACTCACTGGGGCTCCTACCTCGCTCCTGGGAGTCCATGGCATCCGGCTCCTCCTCTTCTTCCTTGCACCCTGCTCTCTCCCGTCTCTCAACTAGGGCTCGGAGGCAGCGGGAGAGCGGGATCAGCATGCCGCTGTACTGGGCTGGCACCACATACTGCAGCAGCCTCGGCCACAGGAGCTGCAGAGAAGAACCGGGCAATTCGCCACATTGGCATTTCCACTCAGCTCAAAGACAAAAAGGATGGTCTGCGCTTCCCTGAGCCTTGGGTGCTTCAGCACACGTGAGGGGAGAGGTTCAGGGCACGGGGGAGCATGAGGAAAAATGTCCTGAAGGCAAGAAGTAGCCACAGTAGCAGGGCAGAGGGCAACTCACTTTGGTCATCCCTCTCAGAGAGACATCCAGCGAGCCCAGGATGTCCATGCACAGGGCTCGAAGAGCTCCATCCTCCTGCGTTTCCCAGGCAAAAAGGCCTCCTGCCACCTGTAAGACAGAGTTGGCAAAACCCCCGTTACTCTCAGCTCCTGACCGACGAGGCTCAGGCACGACTCACCAGTGCTCCTGTGCCAGCCTCCCAGCAGCACTGACCTCCTGAAGGAGGACAAGGACAGTCGGACCCGGCTTGAGGACCAGGTTCCGGACCCTGGGAAGGACTGGGAAGCCTGGGAGCAGAGAGCGCCGCTGCTTGTCTGCTCAGTCCCCCAGGGCCCAAATGCTGCTGTCATGACACCAAAGCAGAGGTGAGGAACTTGCCCTTCAGCAGGGCTGTGCTCGGTGCCAGCCCTGGCGGCAGCACGCCCAGCCCGACAGATGCGGAGGTGCAGCCGGAAGCCCTTTCCTTCGCCCTGCTCCCAAAGCAGAGCCTCCCCGAGCCTCAGAGCAAAGCGACACACAAGGATCTCTCAGCTGGAGGGAAGCTCCAGCCAGAGGGAAGATCCTCGGCAAGTCAGCAGGAGGCTTGGCCATCCCCAGCTTTCATCTCTTGGGCGCCCAGCTGGAAATGCTCAGTGAAGGGACTGCCAAATGGCCTGTCCCCTTGCCAGAAGGGATGTGGGCCCCCAGACTGTTATTGGATGGGCAGGGTGTGCTTTGGAGGGCCAGAGCACGAGAACACCACAGAAGGCTCTTCCAGCCAGGCCCACCTGTCTGCACTGGCTGTGTTTTGCTGATCGTCCATCAGCATTTAAGGATGGAGGATGTCCTGTCCCTACAAGCCCCTCCCTTTGCAAGGCAGCTTTGCTGGAGGCGCCTGTGGGCACAGCTCAGCCCGTGGGGTGCGCAGGCAGCCCCGCAGTCCCGGGCAGCATGCCCGGGTGTAAACCCACATCATCCACTGACATTTCCACCAACATCAGCACGCACACCCACAAGGAACAGCCATTTGGAGGCCGCTCCAATGGCAGTGCCAGCGCTGATGGCCCTGCAGCGTGGAGCTCTCCATGGCCAAGGACACCTGCAGGAGCTCTCAGCACAGTCCAGGCACTGGTCAAAGCCCTGGGTGTCCTGCTCTGCCCTTACCAGTCTGCCCGAGGTCCGGCTGAACTCGATGAAGATGTGCCCCACCACATCCCATGCCCAGCAGCTCTGGGAGCCGGAGCTGAGCAGCTCTCTGATGAACTCCAGAACCGCCCTCCGCACCTGCCAGGGGAGAGTGCGGTTACGTTCCTCCTGTTCAAAACCCAAAGGGAAGCTGCCTTTGCTTGGGGGCAGCCTTTGTGGCTCGTGGAGAGATGACAAGGGCACCGCAGAAGCTTTCGCTTCTGGCGTCAGGGCTGGGCTTTAGCACCAGGCTGGACAGGCATTTGCCCCACAGAGCACAGCGACCTCCCTGCTCCACTCTGCCAGCTCTTCCCGGGGAGGAGCCATCACCCACTGCCTGGGCAACGCGCCGACGCTTCCCCGGGCACCCCAGCTCTGCCCCAAGGGAAAGGGTTTCTCTGCCTCCCCTGGCGGCACTGTCCCTTCCCAAACCAGCTCACCTGGGCACTCGGGTGGTTGCACACCTGAGGGGAATAGTTTGTCCAATCCTGGGGGAAACTCCAGTGAAGATAAGATAATTGAAAGAGATCTGTGGGAGCGCATGAAGAATGGGCCGCAGAAGAAAGAACATAATATGATACGATTAGTGGAGGCTTAGGCCACAAGGGCATTGCGACCTTGGGATCTGTGGTTACACGATGGCAGGGTGTGGACCCGGCTGTGACCGACGCTGTCAGCAGGTGCGGGGCTGGGGTGTGCAGCAGAAAGATACAAAAGTAGAACTTGCGACCCTTGGGAACAGCGTGAGGAGGAGCAGCGAATAGAGAGCTCAGGTTTTGCAATATGCATTAGGTAATTAAGATGTAGCCAATGAGTTTTGTACATGGTCGTTCTGAAACCGTATATAAGAAGTTCGTGTAGAGCAATAAAGTGAGATCTGATTTCCACCTGGCTGGGTCTCCGTCTCTCCATCGCGGCAAATTGGTGACCCCGACGTGATTTGGGGTCGTGAACCACCTAACTGCGTGGCAGGCTGCGAGTCCCACAGAACATTGAATGAGCTGCTGAAAGGAAGCAGGAGCCGGCCGGCAACCAATCCCTCCGGATTAGAGAGGTGAGCTGTGGGAAACATGGGGAATCAAGCGTCGTCCCCTGAGAGAGACGTGTATGAGCTTATGAAAGCTCTTCTTAAAAAACATGGGAAGAATATCTCTGGTCATGATCTTAAGACAATTCTTAAATGGGTGCAGGTTAAATTACCGGCTGTAACTGCATCCACTATTTTCACACGGGAACTTTGGGACGATGTGGGAGTAAAGTTATGGGATGCAGCGACTACGGGAAGTGTTGAAGCGCAGCGTATGCTCCCGTGGTGGAGAAATATCTTTGAAGTTTTAAAGGCCCAGGAGGAAAGTCATAAAGATGACCCAGATAAAAAGAAAGACACTCCCCCGGTGTCTGCATTGTTATCGGAGGTAAAGAGGCCCTCGGCTCCATTGACGATATGTACCGCAGGGTATCCCCCTGAGGAGGATCCCTTCGATCCGGGACCCGTGGACCCTGAAAAGGAGCCAGATCTCTACCCCCCCGACCCACACGATGTGTGGGCCAACATTAGGCGCCAAGCGTTAAAGGAGGGGGAACTAGAGATTGCTAGAATGATAGTGGCTCCTGTAGTCTATCAGAGAAGCGGAGGAGCCCAGTGGGAAGCTCTATCTTTTCCGGTGGTTAAGGAGCTGCGCCGTACTGTTACTGAACATGGACTTTCTTCACCATATTTTGCGAGCCTGTTATCCTCTGTCCTCGATACATTTGTTATGACTCCGCATGATTTGAAATCTTTAGCGCGATTACTCCTGACACCGACTCAGTATACTTTGTGGGAATCCCACTGGAAGGGGGGGCTTCAAGCGCTCCTCTCGACTTACGCAGGTCATAATAACAATGCAATTGCTGCATTGACCATAGAACACCTTACGGGCACGGGTCGCCATACTAACCCGGTAGATCAAGCCCGAATTCCACGAGAAGCCCTTGAGGCGACCCGCGAAGAAGCAAAAAAGGCCTTCTTTAAGGTTCCTGATTCTCAAAAACCGCAAAAGGCTTTTACCACCATTACACAAGACTCTCGAGAGCCTTATATGCAATTTATTGATAGATTAAAGCAAGCTCTGGAGCGTCAAGTAGACAATGCGGAGGCGCGAGAGATCCTGCTGTTGAAATTGGCTGTAGAGAACGCTAATGCAGATTGCAGGAAGCTTTTAAAATCTCTCCCGAATCAGAACCCTACTTTGGTCGAAATGATTGAGGCATGTAATAGATTCGGTACTACAGAGTATAAATATGAAGTCATGGCTGCTGCTTTCGCAGCCATGCGCGGTCCCTTAGCACCAGGCGTCTGCTATGGATGTGGTAAACCTGGCCATTTGAAAAAGAATTGTCTACTTTCTAGTAGTAATAATGGACCCCGAGCTCCGGGAATCTGTCCTAGGTGTAAGAAGGGTCGCCATTACGCTAATCAATGTCGATCCAAGTATGATTTACAGGGACAACCGATCCAGGGAAACCGATCTCGGAGCGCGGGACAGCGACGCGTGCGGACACAAATGACGCCGTCACCTTTCAAAAATCCCCAGAGAGGGGCAGCAGTGCCTCAAGTCTTCGCCCAGCAACAACAGGCAGCGCCGGACTGGACCTGGCAACCGCCCACACAGTAACGTTGCTTGATTCCTCGGTTCACTTATTGTTAACAGATGTCTCGGGACCTTTACCCTCTAAAACACAAGCCTTACTAATAGGAAGGTCCTCCACGACATTATCCGGACTCTTTGTATTACCGGGTGTTATTGACCCTGATAGTACCGAAAGTATTAAGATCATGGCATGGACTCCGTTTCCTCCTTGTACGGTGCCGGAAGGCAGCCGCATAGCGCAATTAATATTTATGCCCATAGGCACAAATTGTCCAAATTTGGATCAGCTCCAACAAAGACAGGGTGGATTTGGTTCAACAAGGAGCCCACAAACCTTATGGGTACAATCTCTTTCTCAAAAACGACCTATGTGCCAATGTACCCTAATTCGTGGAGAACAAAAAGTGGTCTTGAATGGGATTATTGATACTGGAGCTGATGTCACAGTAATATCTCAAGCTAAATGGCCGCCACTGTGGCCGCTAGCCAATGTTTCCCAGGCGCTAGCTGGGATTGGCGGGACTGGTAAGAGTCACCAGAGCCTGGAACTTATCCAAGTTCAAGGTCCCGAAGGGCACATTGCCTCAGTTAAACCTTTTGTATTGCCTATTCCTATGGTTTTATGGGGGCGGGATGTGCTGTCACAGTGGGGAATGACAATTCGTACTCCTTTTTAGGTGGGGCCATTGAAACGCGCGACACCCTAAAATTGACCTGGAAAACTGATGTTCCTATTTGGGTAGATCAATGGCCCCTACCTTTAGAAAAGCTTCGCGCTCTTCAAGAACTGATCACAGAGCAACTCCAAAAGGGACACATCGTGCCTTCTCTTAGCCCATGGAATTCTCCTGTTTTTGTTATCAGAAAACAAACTGGCAAATGGCGCTTGCTCCATGACCTCAGAAAAATTAATGACGCCATGGAAACTATGGGGGCCTTGCAACCTGGGCTCCCATCCCCTACGATGATTCCTCGAGATTGGTATTTAACTGTTATTGATCTTAAAGATTGCTTTTTCAATATTCCCTTGCATCCGGATGATGCTCCTAAATTCGCCTTTTCAGTTCCTAGCGTCAATATGCAAGCTCCATTGCAAAGATATCAGTGGGTTGTGCTGCCACAAGGAATGAAAAATAGCCCGACGATATGCCAATGGTATGTAGCCAAAGTACTTAGTCCTGTCCGTACTACAATGTCTAATGTCTTAGTGTACCACTACATGGATGATATCCTGGTGGCTGCACAACATCACGCGGTCATGGAGAAAGCTGTAGCCCTTGAAAAAATAGTTGTTATAATTATAGTAGTATTGTTGTTGATTTTGCTTTTGCCATGTGTTATGCAATGTTTACAAAGACTGATAACTAACTCTGTAAAGCGAGTGCTTATGGTGCAACAAGAAGGGGGAGATGAGGGGAATAGTTTGTCCAATCCTGGGGGAAACTCCAGTGAAGATAAGATAATTGAAAGAGATCTGTGGGAGCGCATGAAGAATGGGCCGCAGAAGAAAGAACATAATATGATACGATTAGTGGAGGCTTAGGCCACAAGGGCATTGCGACCTTGGGATCTGTGGTTACACGATGGCAGGGTGTGGACCCGGCTGTGACCGACGCTGTCAGCAGGTGCGGGGCTGGGGTGTGCAGCAGAAAGATACAAAAGTAGAACTTGCGACCCTTGGGAACAGCGTGAGGAGGAGCAGCGAATAGAGAGCTCAGGTTTTGCAATATGCATTAGGTAATTAAGATGTAGCCAATGAGTTTTGTACATGGTCGTTCTGAAACCGTATATAAGAAGTTCGTGTAGAGCAATAAAGTGAGATCTGATTTCCACCTGGCTGGGTCTCCGTCTCTCCATCGCGGCACACACCGACTGCACGGCCTCCACCACCTGGGGCAGCTTCTCTCTCGTCTCAGGTGCTGGAAGAGATACGGAGAGGTGTGCGTTGAGGCAAAGCCCTGATGGCAGAAGGGATCCCTTGAAGCTTCCAAGTTTTTTGCACACCAACAGGACAGAGAAGTGGGGCCTGACTCTGACTTCACAGGAGGCAGCGGCGTAGCCACAGAGGCACAGCTATTTTACAGGGATTGAAAGCCATGGCAATATGGTAACACAGAGGATGACACAAACAGCATGGGTACAAGCAGCTCCTGTGCAAACCAGCCCACCCGCCCGCCCACCAGCCTGTCTGTGTTACTGAGCTTGCAGCATTGTGCCTGGGGTGCCGCCATTTCTAACTGCCGGGGGAGAGCTCAATCCCTGTTGTGGGGTGTCAGCTCAGCTGGGGGACCTGCTCTTTGCAGCTCCTTTTGGGTGCAGGTGCACCACTTTCAGCCCG
This sequence comes from Calonectris borealis, assembly GCF_964195595.1. NCBI lineage: Eukaryota > Metazoa > Chordata > Aves > Procellariiformes > Procellariidae > Calonectris > Calonectris borealis. The sequence goes on along the minus strand of NW_027441476.1, from coordinate 201,053 downwards.
TTCCTGCTCTCAGCCCAGCAGCCCCAACCCCTGCCTCGTGTCCCTGGTCCGGGCACTGACCGTCAGAGTGGGCCAGCGCTCCCAGCAGGCCCAGGGCTGCCACGCGACCGGCCTCGCTCCCACTGCTCAGCTGGGAGCGCAGAAACACGACCGTCTCCGCGGGGCACATTCGTGCTGTGGGGAAGAAATCGCATTCTGCATTAGCAGGCAGCTGCTCCTGACCACCAAGGACAGGGAGAGAGCTGCCACGGCACGGCGGGGCATCGCCCAGTCTCCTCTCCTTACCCTGCAGCACGATGCAGCGGGACAGCACTGCCCTATGGGCCGGGCCAGGCTCCTTGGTCGCATCGGAGAGCTGTGGGAACAAGGTGCGTTTTAGAGAAAGTCTCATCAGTGTTGAGAGGGACTGAAAAGAAACGGTGCTCTCTGCTCCCCTCTCCCTGAGCTCTCTGGGCACGGGACTCACAGCCAAAACCCAGCCCACCCAACGATGGCCCTGGGCACACACAGAGGTTTGCAGCAGCCCAGGCTGCCCAGGAGCTGAGGCTGAGCAGTGTCAAAAGGCTGCCCTTAGGGTGCCAGCACGCCAGAGTCCTCCTGCGACTTGGCCGAGAGGGAAATTGCTGTGGGAACAGGCTGCCCCTTGGGCCCGTTCCAAACAGCCCGGATCAGGCTTCCTGCAGCCTTAAGGTGGCACCTGGATCACAAATCCTGGTGTGCTCCTGGCCTGCAGGAAGGTCCCGGTGGAGGGACGCCCTGCCCTGCCCTGCCCTGCCCTGCCAGCTGGCAGGTCTTTCCCCTCCATGGCAATTAGGTGTGCGGGCCCCAGGCTGGCAGCAGGGCGCAGGCTCCCCTTACCTGGCGATGCACAGCGGTGCTGATGGCAAGAGCCGTGCCCTGTGGGATTGGGGTCTGAACTCCCTCCAGCACGTCCAAGACATAACTTAGGCTCTACAAGAGAACGGGGGAGGAAGAAGAGGCTAAAGGCACCTAAAGGCACTTCGGAAAGGAAAATCCAGCACATCTGGGATAAGGGGAGTCCCTAACACCAGCTCCCAGGGAAAACCCTAAACCCTCCTGCATGGGACTCCTTGATTGCCCTCCCCTCAGAGCAACATCAGGAGGGTCTCCTTCCTCTGAACAGAGCCCGCGGTTGACAACTCAGTTTCCCGGCACTTCCCACTCATCAGACCTCGCCCCTCATGGACGGGGCCGGACACGGCCCTGGGCATTAGGGCAAAGCTCTTCCCGCACACAGAGCCCCAGGGAGGTGGCAATGCCTTCCTTCCTGAGAAGATGAGCCCCAGGGACTCTTGCCTCCCTCCTGCCCCGCCCCGCGTTTCTTTTTTCTTGCCCAAAGAGCCCGGGAAGCTTCAGGCCTCCTCTGCTCTCCCTGTTCCTTCTCTAAGGGCTTCCCAGCTCCTCCTGGCACCCCACAGCTCCCCAGCTCCTCGCATAGACCATATGGCACTCGCATAGACCCACCCCAGCAGCCATTGCCAGGCCCTGCGCAACACCTCACCTTGCTGACCCGGGAGGTGTCTCGGATCTCCTGATATTGGTGCAGGAGCCAGAAGACCTGCTCCCAGGCATGCTCTCGGTGCTGCTCCTCATGCAGAAGGACCTCCATCATGGCAGACACTGCCCCGAGGACAGCCTGCTTGTCCTGAAGAGGGAAGGGAGAGGCACTGCTTGGAGGGCCGAAGGTCTGCCTAGCGCTCAGCACCCCCTGGACACCAGTCTGCCCTTCCCGCTGGGAGGGGTTTCCCTCTCCCTTCTGCCCTGCAGGAGAAGGGCTCACTCCAGAGGAGAGCGAGCGTTTCCCCAAGCTGGTACCCCAGCCCTCCCTGCAGAAAGGCCCCAGGACTCAGCTGTTTCCCATCACGAAGACCCCTCCCCTCCCCCTTCTGCTCGCACCCCACTGGGCACAGACGGAGATCTCTGCTGCAGCCCCAGGTGTGGAAAGCAGCACTTCTCACCTCTTCCTCCTTGCAGTCCAGCCAATTTGCCATCGCATAGCGGAAGACCGGGTAAATGGCTTCACAGGACTGTGCTACCCCCTTGCGAGGGAAGGGGCATTGCTCCTGGTTGCCAAAGTAGGTATTGACTCCTTTGGACCATTGCTCCAGAACTGCACCAGGAGAAAGGAAAAGGGAGCATGTGAGAGTCTGCAGCAGGGATGGTACCTTGCACCCTCACCCAAGCCTGCTTTGAGGACAGTCCCATGCTTGGCAGGGCTCAGCCCAGGACCAGATCTGGATCTGAGGGCAATGTGTGCTCTTGAGGTGTCTGGATTCAAACACCTCGCTGTTTCTCTCCTCCTCCCCATCACACCTTCTCCTCGTCAATGGCCTATTCCCCTCCAGCATTTCTCACTGCAGCCTCTTCCCCTCCCCTCCCCTCCCCTCCCCTTCCCTTCCCTTCCCTCCCCTTCTCTTCCCTCCCCTCCCCTTCCCTTCCCTTCCCTCCCCTTCCCTTCCCTTCCCTTCCCTTCCCTTCCCTTCCCTTCCCTTCCCTTCCCTTCCCACATACACGCCCTTTCAGAGCAGGCATTTTAAGCCCAGAGGAACGCAGGGGAACAGAAGCCGTTGGAAGGGACCCGGGAGTACCTCCCTGCAGCACTGCCGCGTCCTGCCCGCGGAAACCTCCTGGGCTTCCCCCTCTCTTCTACGCACTCACAGCAGTTTGGGATCATCGAGGCCTGACCTCACTGCGGGCTGACACCCACCACGTTCCCTCTGAGATCACATGGAGGCATCGAAGGCCCCCACAGCCCCGGTCCCTGGGACCCCGGCCAAGGAGCCAACACTCACCACTGCAGACGGCGCGCAGGATCCGGCCACTCCCCACCCGGCTCAGCACGGCGCGCAGGGCGAGCAGCGTCATTCCCACAAAGGGGATGCACCGCAGAGCTGCAGAGCAGGCAGGGACAGAGGGACCGAGAGGGTCAGTGAGAGACGTGGGAGACTGGGGTCCGTCCCTGGCAGGGCTGGGGCTGCTGGGCCATGCACGACATGCCAGAGGGCGTGGGGAGGGCTGCCTTCCCCAAGGGGGACACAGGAAGCCCTTTGGAGAAATGGGGAGGACAGTGGGGGGCAGAGACCCCACGGCTTTGTCTCCAACGGGTTCCCACCCTTCAGAAACTGGGATCGGGCTGGTAAGGCAGAGCTGCCAGCCGGCCCTGGCACGGAGCAAGGAGGCACGGCAACTCCATAGCCCCCCCGTTCAACACAGAGCACTTAGGGAGGGGGAGCATCCCCTCTCCCCATTAGCACAGACCCCTACCCAAACCAGTACCGTACCGTAGCTGCGGGCCATTTTGCCCACGGTGAGGAGCACAATCTCATCAGGGACCTTCCCCATGGCCTTCAGGTGGCTCTGGAGCTCGGACATGACAAAGTGGAAGTGGGAGCGGGCCAGCGCCACCAGGACGTCGCTAGCGGCCGTCTTCACATCACCTGTCACACCCTGCAAAAACGTCACAGGTTAAACACTCCCAAGAAAAACGGCTGAGGCACTCGGACAGGCTGAATGACCCCATCTCTTCTGCGAGACCCCTCGGGGCAGTTGTGCTCGGGGCCAGGCAGCTGCCACCTCTTGTACCCTGGGGTAGGCGAGCAGCTCCCCGGCGAGACGAGGGAGGCTTTTCCCCGGCACAACCCTGTGCTGCTGGCCCCTCTCCCTCTCCATGGAGATGCCAGGAACAAACTGTCGCAGGCTCGACACCCCCCTGGGACCTCTCCGTGGGGCTGGTGGGTTCCCATGGCTCCTCCTCAAGGCAGGAGAAATAACCTTGAGCTTGAACCCAGCTCTCGCTCAGTTAGAAACAGCCCCGAGTCCGCTTCTCTGCAGAGCTCTCTGCGTCCCCTCTCCAAATTCCCTGTAATGACGAGTCCCCAGAGCCTCTCCCTTAGGACCTCCGCTGGGTCTGAATAACCGAGGAACATCTCTGCGCCACTCTCTATTTCCCCAAAACCAGGGCCGGAGGCAGGCTGCTTTGGTGGCCCTGAAAGAGAACAAGCTCACCTGGGCTGCTCGCATGTCCCTGGACGCCTCCGCTATCAGGCGGTTCACGACACCGCTCGTCAAGCAGCCGTCGTCTCCCTGCAAGACGCTCTCCAGCTCCCGGTATGTCTCCACTCGGTCACCCTGGGGACAGACCACGAAGGGGAGTGATGGGACTTGCTCTGCCCTCATTCCCAGGGAGCCACGAGAGAGACCTGCTGCCCCCCAAATCATCTGTGTGACACGGACACGAGGTACGAGCTGCAGGCATCGGTCAGGACAGCCACGGGGAACAGCAAGATCTTCCGCGGCGCCTCTGACATCAGCAGAGAGCCAGACAGGGAGATCGACTCCGCCAGGGTAAAAGGCCGTGCGGGAGCCTCGGAAGTCACTCCCGAGGACGGGAGACGGCGGAGGTCAGAGGGAAAGTGCCAGGCGAGGAAGGGTGTGACTGTTCACTCAACTCCTGCCTAGATTTTGGCTAACCCAGCTCATGCGAAGGCCTGATGTGTGCTGGGAGCAGTGCCATTAGGTCAAAGCAAGAGCCCCACGTAGGCAGGGCAGGTGGCCAGAAAGAGCTGCAGGGCCATGATGCAGCCATTATCACTGCAGATTGCTGTCTGCGGCAGCATTATCTTTTGTCTGGCAGTTTCCTCAGAAACCTTAGAATCCACTAACTTATGGAAATGGTATAGACCAAACCTCCAAGCTGGAGGGTTTAAAACATCAGCTTGCTCAGAAAACTTTTGAAGCGGATCCAACAGCAGCTGAACTGCTGAGGCTTTCGTGCTTCCCGGTGTGATACAGGGGACGCCCGCACCGTGACGGAGGAGGAAGGATGAGCCCTCTCACCGTCGGCTAGCTAACTAATTCTCTTTTTTGCTCATAGGTGCACGATATTAAGAGCTACGGGTTGTAAGTTATGAAACCTTATGACTTGACTGGCAAAGAAGTGAATTCACGTCACAGACTAGTCTGGGCAAAAGGTGATTGAACCCCTGTTTATCGTGTTTGATTATCGTATTTCCTAATGAGCTCATGAAATAAAGTTTAAAGAGAACGTTGTCCTGTAAATTTGAGAGATCCAAATGGACCATGACAAAGGGGAAGGTGTGGGAACGAGACCAGGCCCTGAGGAGGGGAAGCCACCAGCACCCTGCCCCTTGGGGCACAGGCAGGAGCCCCGGTGATGGGACAGTTCCCAAACCAAAGCTAAGGAGGGGCCTCGGGCACTTGGGCAAAGGCGCTGGGAGATGCTGGGATTTATGCCAGAGGCTTTGCCTTGCCCAGGAGAGTGCTGCGAGCTCCTGGGGAAAGGAGTGGGGAGCGGTGGCATTAGTCCAGCTTGAGCGGCAGGATCGGCGCTGGGGGACAAAGCGCCTGCAGGAGGGCAGAGGTGCCGTTCTGCCGCAGCACCCAGGGAAGCCAGCGGCATGGAGGGGAGCCCTCACCCCCCCGCCTCACCTCATTGTCTTGCAGCCGCTTCAGCAGAGAAGTCCCGACAGCCGCAAAGGTAGTGACGGCTGCAGGGACAGTCCCCGTTGCCCCGCCTCTGTCCTCAGAACGCGCGGGTCTGGACTGGGAACCCAGGCATGGGCAGAGAGCTGGAAGAAAAAAAATAGGGTTTTACTGGGTGCAGGGCTTCGCACCAGGGAGGGGTGAGGATCTCCCCAGCCTCCCCCAGCACTAACAGCCTGTGCTGGACTGCACTGGCAAGAGGGCAGTCAGTGGGATGAGGGGAGGGAGTCTTCCCCTCACTGCAGCAGTGGGAAGACCACTTTGGGGGACTGGGCCCATTCTGGGCTCCCCAGTGACAGAAGGGCAGCAACGCGCTGCAGCGAGTCCAGCGCGGGGGCCCTGAGCTGGGCAGGGGATGGACATGGGGCTCCGCGAGGAGAGGCCAGGGGGGCTGCGGCTGGGCAGCCCCAACAAGAGCCGGCCGGGCCAGGTTGTCTGAGCGGTCCCCAGCTGCCCCGCGGAGGGCAGGGAGAGGATGGAGCCAGAGCCCTCTCAGAGGTGCCTGGCAGCAGGATGAGAGGTGATGGGGACGCAGCCCCCAGCACCCGGCTGGGGTGGACACTGCCTCCAGCAGGCATCAGCCCCCAACCTCCCGCCAGCCCCTCACCTCTGAGTGCTCTCATCCTCCTCATGGCCGCAGGATCTCCCGGATCGATGCACTGCTCTCTCCGGGCAAAAACCGCGAGAAACTGGGGCAGCACCAGCCCCAGGAGCAAGATATAGAGCCCGGCCATTGTGACACCCCTGTGGGGCGTGGCACCCCACAGGGCTGCTGTGACACGGGGACACGGGGACACATGCTGGGGACACACCATGGGGCGGGGACCGGACATTGCAGCACCCTGGGGACCCCCACAGGCCCAGAAATGCAGGATTTCCCCATTCTCCATCTTGAATTTGCTCGTGGTCCTCAAACAGTTTTAGCAAAGACTTTCTCCAGACAGCCCTTCCCAGCTCTGTCCCCAATCCACGTCCCCCTCCAGGGACCCATCCCTGGCAACATCCAAGGTCAGGTGTGACGGGGCTCTGAGCAACCTGATCTAGTTGAAGATGTCCCTGCTCATTGCAGGGGGCTGGACTAGGTGACCTTTAAAGGTCCCTTCCAACCCAAACTATTCTATGGTTCTATGATTCTATGATTCTATGATGCGAGGCAACGTGGTCTCGAGGGGACTGACCTGGCCTTTGCCCTCTGCGTTTTCTTGTCCTCGTTTTCTCCAAAGAGGAGGCTCCTGCCTGTGTCTGTGTGTGCCTACCCCTATGTCTCCTCCAAGAACATTTGCTCCCATTCTCCAGCCAGGACCGAGCTGGGCAGAAACTGGAGACCTCCAACCCTTCAGACCCAACTGCGTCACGAAAAGACAAAGGAGACTCATATTCAAATGGAAGACCCTTTTGCTGTTTGCTGGACTGTGGATGAGCATGGGAAAGCTGACCTTCCTAGAAGGTTTCTCAGCTCAAATCCAGATGATGAAAGGATGACCAGAACTCTGGTTCCTACTCTGCCATCTCTACCACAGTAGGAAATGCACACATAGCCAAGCCCTTCATGCTACTAGGCAGGCATAGGATTGCATGTGGGTTCAGAAAGAAATTTCCATACGGTCCTCCGGTCTTTATGAAAGGCTGGATATGTGCTCATCTGTTGGTTTTTTGGGTGTGGGGCTGTTACCGCTTCAGTCAGGACGCAGGTGAATTGAGACAACTTTGTTATTTGGTCGTAGTTTTCCATGCTGGTTTGTCTGACTGCCTAAAGAATAAGGGAGGTGCTGCACCCTGCAAGAGAGGTTGGTCTGCAGATGACAGTTTTGGAGCTTGTGAGTAACAGGAGGAGAAACTGGCCCGTCATTGGATACCGTGTGGGCCACAGCTTGCCCGGTGTTTTCTGTGTTTAGACTGGCCTTTTAGGCAAGCTGTGGTTTGCCTTCTGGGCAGCACGATCCAGGTGACATTTCTGTGCAGCGTATTCAGCTTTTTGGAGATGGCCCCCGAGGGCACGTGAAACAACTGCTTCTTTGCAGGACTATTGGTTTAGAGTATTTTCATCAGTCTGTTTTGGTGTGTGCACCTGGGGAGAGCAGCAGTCTCTGTAACAGACCTTTCCCCCTACATGGAGAAACACCACCCCATGATCACAGCATGCGATACGTCACAACACCCACACCGTGCTGCGGGTGCTAGCGGCTTTGGGCACAGACTGACCCTGATCAGGAGGGTGACCAGTGAACTTGGCACCGGATCCAAAAGGCATGCGATTCTCAGACTACACAAGGGGGTTTCTTGTCTTGCTGCAGGCTGCACGGAGCAGGTACAGGGCTTCTGACTGGCACCCCGGGCATCCCCAGCTCATTAACAGCTGCACCTTCTATTCCCTCCTTCACCCTTTTATCCTGACGCTCTGCTTCCGTGTCTTTTGTCTGGCAGTTTTTCCCTTTATTGTCTCACTAGTTTAACTTAACTAGGCCAACCAGTTTTCTCCTTTCATGGTCTGCCATCTCCAACAGTTTCTCACTTTGTCACATGGTTAGTTTAACCTCGAGCCAGGCTTGGTGAATGAGAGCTTCTATAAGCAATGAGACACCATCAAAAAAAAGTCTATCCTCCCCACTGCCCACCTTAGAAATCTCTAGAAATCTCTAACGGCACAAATAAGGAGCAGCTTAGGTGCTCTTCAACTCAGTCAACCTCGGTTGGGGCACCAATGAGGTCCATATGTTTAGAGAAGACCTGTCTGAACGTCACTTCAAGCTCAAGTGATATGTCCTGCACCTGGGGAGGAACAACCCCCTGCACCAATATATGCTGGGGGCCACCTGGCTGGAAAGCAGCTCGACAGAATAGGCCCTGAGGGACCTGGGGGACACCAGCAATGTGTCCTTCCTGCAAAACCGGTGAATGGGCTGCATTAGGTGAAGTATTGCCAGCAGGTGGAGGGAGGTGATCCTTCCCCTCTCTCTCCTCAGCACTGGTGAGGCCACACCTGGCGCGCTGTGTCCAGTTCTGGGCTCCCCAGTACAAGAGAGACATGGACGTACTGGAGACAATCCAACGAAGGACCACGGAGGAGAAGGAGGAGACAAGAGGTGGAAGAAGAGCAATAAAAGGAGTAGTAACTTGAGGAACCAGTGGAAAAACAGTGGAAAAGCACAGAAGAAGGAAAAGGAGGCAGAAGAACAGAAGGAACAGGGGAACGGGAAAAGAAGGCAGAAGAGGAGGAGGAGAAGGGTAAAGAGGAAGATGAGGAGGAGACGGGTAAACAAAAGGAACAGGAAGAACGAGGTGAGAAGGAGGAGGAAAAAAGAGGAAGAGGAGAAGGAGGTAGAACAGAAGTACTAGAAAGAACAAGCCACTAACTAGCAGTGTACCCTCAATAACTGGGTCCAATCCTGCTCAAAATCTTCATGAATGATCCAGATGATGGAGCAGAGTGTACCCTCAGCAGTTTGCTGATGACACCAAACTGGGAGGAGTGGCTGATACACCAGAGGGGTGTGTTGCCATCCAGAGGGACCTCGACAGGCTGGAGAAATGGGCTGACAGGAACCTCATGAAGTTCAACAAGGAGAAGTGCAAAGTCCTGCCCCTGGGGAGGAACAAGCCCATGCACTGGGGGTCCATGCACATGGGGACCCCCATGTGCTGGGGGTCTCCCAGCTGGAAAGCAGCTTAGCAGAAAAGGCCCTGGGTGTCCTGGTGGACAAATATTTAAATGAAAGTAATACATATTAAACATTCAAAAGAATATCCATATTGTATGGAGAGGAGAGAAATTTTATTATTATACAAACATATATGTATATGTAATGTGGGGATGGGGAAGGAGAACACCCGAGTGTCATCCTGAATTATCATGTGGACCCCCAGGGTGGTCCCTCAGCTGCTGTGGGGCTGGGGGGGGACGCAGGGACATCTCAGATGGTTCCCAGGTCAACATGGGGATGGGGCAGGAGAACACCAAGGGACGTCATGGGCTGTAGTGGGGTGTCACGGGACCCCTGGGTGGTCCCTGAGCTGCCCTGGGGTTGAAGAGGACATCTCTGACCATAGTGGGGGCACACAGGGACGCTGGTGGTCCCCGAGTTGCCCTGGGGCTGGGGGGGCACAGGAACATCTCAGCGAGCTCCCAAGTTGATGTGGGGATGGAGAAGGAGGACACCAAGGGACATCCTGGATTATCATGGGGGGATGTAGGGACCCCTTGGTGGTCCCTGAGCTGCCGTGGGGCTGGGGGGGACCTGGGGACATCCCTGACCATGCTGGGGGGGGGGCATGGTGACCCCTTGGTGGTCCCTGAGCTGCCGTGGGGCTGGGGGGGACCTGGGGACATCCCTGACCACGCTGGGGGGGGGGCATGGTGACCCCTTGGTGGTCCCTGAGCTGCCGTGGGGCTCTGGGGCTGACACAGGGACATCTCAGAGGGTTCCCAAGTCAACACGGGGATGGGGAGGGAGGACACCAAGGGACATCCTGGATTATTGTGGGGGGGTGTGGGGACCCTTTGGGTGGTCCCTGAGCTGCCGTGGGGCTGGGGGGGGGGACATGGGGACATCTCAGAAGGTTCCCAAGCCAACATGGGGATGGGAAGGAGGACACCAAGGGATGTCCTGGATTATCATAGAGGGACATGGGTGGTCCCTGAGCTGCCCTGGGGCTGGAGGGGACCTGGGGACTGCCCCTTCCCCAGGGGGGGCCGTGGTGACCCCCGGGTGGTCCCCACAGCGGATCCGGGAGGGCAGCGTCATCGACCAGATCCCGGTGATCAGCGTCGGGGACATGATCGAGGCCATCGACGGGCAGAGCCTGGTGGGCGCCCGTCACTATGAGGTGGCCAAGATGCTGAAGGAGCTGCCCCGGGGTCGCACCTTCGCCCTCCAGCTCACCGAGCCCCACAAGGCCTTCGGTGAGCCCCAACTGGGAGCACTGGGAGCCCACTGAGAGACTGAGGGGGGTCCCCATGCCCTCCCCCCCCTCCCCAGGGCAGCCCCCCCCCATGGGGTGGGGGGGACCCGGGCACCCGGGGCTTTGCTGTCCCCCACCTGGACTGAAGGGCGGTGCCCTGGATTACTGGGAGCACTGGGAGCCCCACCAGTAAGGGCGGTGGGGGAGATCCAGGCATCCAATGATGCTGCTCCCCCCCCAGTGGGGGGGAAAGCCCCACTGCTGGGACCCCCAAAACCTGGGGAGGTGGAGGGGGCACCTTAGAGTCCCCCCAGAATGGAGGGGGACCCCATAGCCCTGAGGGGATCCCTGGGATCCAAGGGGGGGGCTGGTGCAGAGCCAACAGCCTGGGGGGCACCCCAAAACCTGGGGGGGGGACTGGTGGGGACCCACAGTGCTGGGGGGAGCCCCAAAAGCCAAAGGGAGGCTGGTGGAGACCCCATAACTCAGCAGGGGCTGATGGGGACCCATGGTGCTGGGGGCAACACCCCAAAATCTAAGAGGGTGCTGATGGAGACGCATAGTGCTGGGGGGGCATGGGGGAGCCCCAAAACCCAAGGGGGGTCTGTTGGGGACCCATAGTGCTGGGGGGGCAAGAGGGAACCCCAAAACCTGGGGGGGGCTGATGGGAATATGTAGTGCTGGGGGGAACCCCAAAACCCAAGAGGAGGGGGCTGTATCCCCGGGGAGTGGCAGAGGGGATCCCCCAAACCAAGGGGGAGCTGAGGGGTCCCCCCATAACCCCAGGAACCCCAATACCCAAAGGAGGAACTGGGGGGCCCCCCAAGACTGATGGAGGGCACTACGGAGCCCCCCCCCAAACCTTCCCACTCCCACCCCTTGGGTCCTATGGGTGGTTTTGAGCCCCCCCCTCCATGCTGGGGGGCCCCCAGTAATTCGCATCCCCCCCTAATCCCCCCCTCCGTTACCTTTCAGACATGGTCGGCCCGCGGGCGGGCGGGGGCCGCGGCGGGGGCACCCAGCTCGGGGACCCGCCACCGTCGAGGAGCAGGTAGGGGACCCCGCGGGGAAGTGACGGGGGGGGGACGCGGGGACCCCCCCACATCCCCGTGACCCCCCTGTTGTGTCCCCCCCCCAGCCCTCCGCCTTCGAGGAGCGGGCGGTGGCCAAGGTGGACGATCTGCTGGAGAGCTACATGGGCATCCGGGACAGCAAGCTGGGTGAGCAGGGGCTGGGGACCCCCCCAGAACCCCCCCAGGACCCCCTGGCCTGAGGGGACCCCCCCCGCGGTGTTGGGGACCCTTCTCACCCACCCCCCTGCAGGTTCCCCCCACCACCAGGGTGCTGGGGACCCCCGTCCCGCTGCAGGTTGCCCCTTTTGGGGTGCTGGGGACCAACTCTGCCCCTCCCTGGGGTGTTGGGGAACCCCCCCACCCTGGCCCACTGCAGGACCCCCCGCGGGGGTGCTGGGGACCCCCCGACCCACCCCCCTGCAGGGCACCCTCCTCCCAGGGTGCTGGGGATCCCCCTGGGCCCCTCCAGGGAGCTGAGGTCCCCCACCCCACTGCAAGGCCCCCCCCCAGGGTGCTGGAGACCCCCACCCTGCCCCAGCCCAGGCCCCGTCCCCCCCCGGGGAGCTGGGGACCCTCCCGGACCCTCTCAGGGTGCTGGGGTCCCCCCCGCCACTGCAGAGACCCCCCCCGCCAGGGATGATACAGGTCCCCTGGGCTGTGACCCCCCCCCGTGGTGCTGGCTGTCCCCTGAGTGTCCCCGTGTCCCCACAGCCACCACCATGGTGGAGCTGGGCTGGGACCGCCAGGACCCCCCCCCCGAGGTGCTGGCTGTCCCCCAAGTGTCCCCATTGTCCCCTGAGTGTCCCCATGTCCCCACAGCCGCCACCATGGTGGAGCTGGGCCGGGACCCCCCCGAGTGTCCCCATTGTCCCCTGAGTGTCCCCGTGTCCCCACAGCCGCCACCATGGTGGAGCTGGGCTGGGACCGCCAGGACCCCCCCCCCGAGGTGCTGGCTGTCCCCCAAGTGTCCCCATTGTCCCCTGAGTGTCCCCATGTCCCCACAGCCGCCACCATGGTGGAGCTGGGCTGGGACCGCCAGGACCCCCCCCCCGAGGTGCTGGCTGTCCCCCAAGTGTCCCCATTGTCCCCTGAGTGTCCCCATGTCCCCACAGCCGCCACCATGGTGGCGCTGGGCTGGGACCGCCCCTAAGGTGCTGGCTGTCCCCCAAGTGTCCCCATTATCCCCTGAGTGTCCCCATGTCCCCACAGCCGCCACCATGGTGGAGCTGGGCCAGGACCCCCCCTGAGTGTCCCCATTGACCCCTGAGTGTCCCCGTGTCCCCACAGCTGCCACCATGGTGGAGCTGGGCCGGGACCCCCCCTGAGTGTCCCTCTGTCCCCACAGCTGCCACCATGGTGGAGCTGGGCCAGGACCCCTGGGACCGCCCCCCCCGTGGTGCTGGCTGTCCCCTGAGTGTCCCCATGTCCCCTGAGTGTCCCCATGTCCCCACAGCTGGCACCATGGTGGAGCTGGGCCGGGACCCCCCCGAGTGTCCCTGTTGTCCCCTCAGTGTCCCCATGTCCCCACAGCTGCCACCATGGTGGAGCTGGGCCGGGACCCCCCCTGAGTGTCCCCATTGTCCCCTGAGTGTCCCCATGTCCCCACAGCTGCCACCATGGTGGAGCTGGGCCGGGACCCCCAGGACCCCCCGCCCGAGGTGCTGGCTGTCCCCTGAGTGTCCCCATTGTCCCCTGAGTGTCCCTGTGTCCCCACAGCTGCCACCATGGTGGAGCTGAGCCGGGACCCCTGGGACCCCCCGCCCGAGATGCTGGCTGTCCCCTGAGTGTCCCCATTGTCCCCTGAGTGTCCCCGTGTCCCCACAGCTGCCACCATGGTGGAGATGGGCCAGGACCCCCCCTGAGTGTCCCCATTGTCCCCTGAGTGTCCCCATTGTCCCCACAGCTGCCACCATGGTGGAGCTGGGCCGGGACCCCCCCTGAGTGTCCCCATTGTCCCCTGAGTGTCCCCGTGTCCCCACAGCCGCCACCATGGTGGAGCTGGGCCGGGACCCCCCCTGAGTGTCCCCATTGTCCCCTGAGTGTCCCCATGTCCCCACAGCCGCCACCATGGTGGAGCTGGGCCGGGACCCCCCCTGAGTGTCCCCATTGTCCCCTGAGTGTCCCCATGTCCCCACAGCTGGCACCATGGTGGAGCTGGGCCGGGACCCCCCCTGAATGTCCCCATTGTCCCCTGAGTGTCCCCGTGTCCCCACAGCTGCCACCATGGTGGAGCTGGGCCGCGACGCCCGGGACCCCGACGCGCTGGCCCAGGCCCTTGACTCCCAGCTCGGGGACTTCGCTTTCCCCGACGAGTTCGTCTTCGACGTCTGGGGGGCCATCGGCGACGCCAAGGTGGGGCGCTGCTAGGGACCCCCCCTGCTGTGGGGGACCCCCAGGACCGGTGACCCCTCCTCTGGACCTGGGACGCCCCTGGGATTGGGGGATCCCCCCCACCCACCGACCGCCACGGACTGGGCCCCCCCGGCTCTGTCCCATGATTGGAGACCCCCCATACTTGCAAATGGGGCCCCCCCAAAAAGCTGGACCCCCCCCCCCGAAAACTGCTGGAGATGGGGGACCCCCATGGCATCCCCCAAGGGACACGGTGCCCTCACCCCAGCTGGGGAGCGCCCCATGAAGCCCCCCCCTCACTAGGACCCCCTAATAGACCTGGGTGCCCCCGCTCCAACTCCAGATACCCCCCCTCCCCCCCAAATTACCTGCCTCCCCCATTCTCAGCCACAGCCCCCCAGCCTGGGACCACCACTACATCCTGGGAACCCCCCAAGGGACCTGGGTGCCCCCCCCCTTTAGACTCCCCCATTACTTGCCCCCCCCCATGTCAGCCAGGGCCCCCCCCAACATGGGACCACCACTACAACCTGGGACCCCCCCCAAGGGACCTGGGTGCCACCGCCCCAAACAGAGGTGGGTGCCCCCCCACCATTTCCTGCCCCCCAAATGTGGGTCCTCGCCCATCCAGGCCCCCCCCCCATTCCTGGGGTGCCCCTCCATGGACCTAGGTGCCCTCCCCATTTTTTGCGACCCCCTCCTCAACCAGGGCACCCCGCCACATAGCTTGGGTGCCCCCCCCCAAACATGGGACCCCTCTAAAGCTCCCCTGGCCCTGAAGACCCCCCAATCCCCCCCTGCCTTACCCAGGGCTGTACCCCACTACCAGGGGGTGCCCCAGCCCCCCCCCATGACACTAATGCCCCCCCGCAGGGTGAGCTATGAGGGTCCCCCACTTTACCCCCCCCAGGGGGCTTTTTTGGGCGAGGGGGGGACCGGAGCAGCCCTGTGTCCCCCCAAAATATGAGACAGACCAGCCCCCCCCGCTGTCCCCCCCCGGTGCCAATCTGAGCCTGTCACACACTGTCACCCCCCCAAAACACACTGGGCTCCCCTCCCCCCCCGTGACACGCTGTCCCCCCCCCCATCGCACTGACTACCTCGGGGGGGTGGGGGGGGACACACAGCACAGCCCCCCCCCGTCACCCTGTCCCGTGTCCCCTGGGGGGTCCCCTGGAGCCGGGGGGGGTCACGGGGGAGGGGGGCTCCCCTCCCCCCCCCCGCCCGGGGCATATTTTTGTATTTTACGTGTAAAGTGATTTTAACATAAACGAACTCTGAACATGAGCCGGCCGTGTGCCCAGGTGGCCAAGGAGGCCAACGGCATCCTGGCCTGTATCAGAAGTCGTGTGGCCAGCAGGAGCAGGGAGGTGATCGTGCCCCTGTGCTGGGCACTGGTGAGGCCGCACCTCGAATACTGTGTTCAGTGTTGGGCCCCTCACTACAAGAAGGACATGGAGGTGCTGGAGCGTGTCCAGAGGAGGGCAATGAAGCTGGTGAAGGGCCTGGAGCACAAGTCTGATGGGGAGCGGCTGAGGGAACTGGGGTTGTTTAGCCTGGAGAAGAGGAGGCTGAGGGGAGACCTCATCGCGCTCTACAACTGCCTGAAAGGAGGTTGTAGCGAGGTGGGTGTTGGTCTCTTCTGCCAAGTAACCAGCGATAGGACGAGAGGAAATGGCCTCAAGTTGCGCCAAGGGAGGTTCAGATTGGACATTAGGAGAAATTTCTTTACTGAAAGAGTGGTCACGCCTTGGAACAGGCTGCCCAGGGAAGTGGTGGAGTCACCATCCCTGGAAGTATTTAAAAGACGTGTAGGTGAGGCCCTTAGGGACGTGGTTTAGTGGGCATGGTGTGTTGGGTTGACGGTTGGACACGATGATCTTAGAGGTCTTTTCCAACCTGTATGATTCTATGATTCTATGAGAGAGAAATTGCGACTGGTCGCTGCTGGGGGGGGGCACGGGGGGGGGTGGCCTCGGCTTGGGGACCGCTGAACTGCGCCTCACCCGCGCCCCACGGCACCGGGGGGGAGGGGCATTTGCACACGCGTGTGCCCCCTCCCTCCCCCCCCCTCACCCGGCGTTTGCACCGGGGCTCGGGGCTCGTGTGGGGCTCAGGGCGCGGGCAGCCTGGGGGGGGAGGGGCGGCAGCCCGGGGGGTCCCCGGGGGGGGGGGAGGGGCGGCAGCCCCGGGGTCCCCGGCGGGGGGGAGGGGCGGCAGCCCGGGGGGTCCCCGGGGTGGGGGGGAGGGGCGGCAGCCCGGGGGTCCCCGGGGTGGGGGGGAGGGGCGGCAGCCCGGGCCCTGGGTCCCGGGAGGGGGGAGGGGCGGCAGCCCGGGGGGTCCCCGGCGGGGGGGAGGGGCGCGGTGCTCCCGTCGGTGCTAGAGCGCCCCCGTGCGGCCGCCGGTGGCGCTGCGGCTCCGCGGGTTGCGGGGGTCTGCGGGAGGGGGGGGTGGGGGAGGGGAAGGCAAGGGGGGAGGGGGGCACTACCCCAGGAGGGGGGTCAGGGGTCACCGCGGGGTGACCCCGGGGGGGAGGGTTAGGGTCAGGGCTAGGTTAGTGTCGGGATTAGGGTTCGGGTCAGGGTCAGGGCTGGGGTCAGGGTCAGGGTTAGGATTAGGATTGGGATTAGGATTAGGGTCAGGGTCAGGGTCAGGGTCAGGGTCAGGGTTAGGATTAGGATTAGGATTAGGGTCAGGGTCAGGGTCAGGGCTAGGTTAGTGTTGGGATTAGGGTTTGGGTCAGGGTCAGGGCTGGGGTCAGGGTCAGGGTTAGGATTAGGATTGGGATTAGGATTAGGGTCAGGGTCAGGGTCAGGGCTAGGTTAGTGTTGGGATTAGGGTTTGGGTCAGGGTCAGGGTCAGGGTCAGGGTTAGGGTTAGGATTAGGGTCAGGGTCAGGGCTGGGATCAGGGTCAGGTTTAGAGTTAGGATTAGGATTAGGATTAGGGTCAGGGTTCAGGCCGGGGTCAGGGTCAGGGGTAGAGTTAGGATTCGGGTCAGGTCAGGGTCAGGGCTCAGTTTAGGGTTTGGGTTAGGGCTTGGATTGGAATTTGGGTTAGGCTTAGGGTTAGGCCGCGCCCCAGGAGGTGATCCCTCCGGCAGGGAAGGGCCTTCCCACAGGCCCCCCGGCGCCGCCCCCCCGCACCGTCCCCCCAGCCGCCCCTTCTCCCGCGGGAGCTCCCCGCTGCCCCCCGCCCCCCACGTCCTCGCCGCGTCTCCACGTTCCTCCCCGAAAGTCGCCTTCGAGCCTGGCTTGGGGCAGGCGGAGGCGGCCAGGGTGGGGAGGGTGCGAGGGCCGGCCGGCCGCCGGGAGGGAGGTCCACGAAGTCAAGGAGCCGCGCGGGGGAAGGGGTTGGGTGCTCACCACCCCTCCGGAGACACGGGGAGGCAAACCTGGAGCTGCGTGGTCATGGAGACGTGGGGAAGGGTTTCTCCTCACAGGTTCCTCTGCAGCCCTGGGGTTAAACCAGACCTCCCTGCGGCTGTGGCTGGAGGCTCAGCCCAGCTCCTCCACCTCAGCACAGAGGTCATCTCCATCCTGGAGGTCTGTGCGGAAGGGGGGGACTCCCGGGGGAATCCCGACATCTCTGCCGGAGCCGGTGCTGCAGCGATGAAGGCACCTTCCAAAAACCGCTCGCTGGGACGGAGGTGATCTTGCAGGTCCCACGGAGACGGACCCTGCTAAGCCAACCTTTGAGAAGCTCTGAGGGTGTCCTACACCTGGCAGAGCACCGGACAACTAAATCCAGTCCCAGAGAGCTTGACCAGAAGCCCTGGCTGACACTGGAGGACATGGGATTAGAGGCTTGTTCCATGCACAACATCTGCTTTTGAGCTGGTCACCCGGGCTCTCTGGGTGGTCACCGAGGGGCGGATTGGAGCCTGAGACCCTCCAAGTGGCCACCTGTATCTTGGAGATGTTTTGTGCCTCAGACTCCTTGGCCCAGATTCTTCTCCAGCTCTCTGAAGATCTGAGGAACCAGCTCAGGTGGAGATACCTCCACAGAGGACTTGTGGAGTTAGAGGTGAGTCCTGGCCTGACACCCTGAGAAGGAAACACAAGAGGCCATGGGTTTCCACTGGAGACCTGGGTAGCCCAGCCAACCCCCTCGTGGTTTTGGGTCCATCATTGCATTTTTCAGAATTAACCTTAAAACGCAACATTAAACCATCTCAGCCCCACGGAGAGGTCCGGTGCCACCCCAGGAGACCCTGTGCTCTGTGTGACGATGGCAAGGGCTGGGAGGTGGCACCTCCCGCCTGGGCCATACGAGTGCGGTCCTGGAGGAGAGCTGGTTGTCCCCGGCGTGCGTGGAAGGTGACGTTGTGCCAGGAGCTGCGTGCGCACCCCCCTCCCTTCCACTCTTTGCACAAAACCATGGATTTTTCGAGCTAAAAGGTCTCAACCCTTGAGGTCTTCCAGAAAACCGAGGCAGTCCTGTCCGCAGGAGCTGCAGCAATGCTTCTCCTCGGGGGACAGCGTCACCTCCAGACCCCGTGCAGATGTTTAATCCTCTTCACGGCGAGCAGACGGAGCCGCACGTCGCCAAGCCTGGAGAAGCACCGGGATCCCTGTTGGCCTGACCCCACGTGAGACGTTTCACCTCTGGCAGGGAGCCGTGTCTCCGCCTCCCCCCAGGCTGGTTCTCTGAGCTCCGGTGCCAGGCTGAGCTCCTACAGGTCCCTACGCTTCTGCGCCAAGGGAGCACGAGATCTTCAGCCCCTGCTGCCACCGGGGACCTCTGGAAGAGCCCGGCGTCATCTGACCTTGGGTGACGGCACTCAACCCAGCGCCCACGCCTGCCCCCATGCCCGCACGCTATTTAAGTCCCTCTGTACGAGCCACGTTGGTGGCCGGACACCGAGGGAAAAGGCAGTCGGGATCACGGCGGGGCTGATCAGGCTGTTGCCTGGTGTGTCCGTCCTTCCTGGCAGGGCGAGTGCTCGTCACCTGCCATCGGGCTGGGTGGCCGAGTCCTGCTGAAGGTTGGGGAACAGCTTCTCCTCCCCGAAGCCTGGGGGTTGACAGCAGCAGCCGGAAAAAACAGTTTTAAAGGTATTAAGGAATTCCTACAGTTCCAAGGCCATCAAACTGCACCTCCTCTAATTTCCAGCATCCCCCATGCCTAGAGACACCCTCAGGCTGGACCTCCCGGAGCATGAGGACCCCCGGAGCAGCGTGAGCCGCCCCCTCTGAAGGTGAGTGACTGAGGCGATTGGACAAGTTCCTGCGAGAAATGCCCATTCCCCTCTAGAAGGAGAGAAGTGGTGGGCATCCAGAGTTACGTGAGACATCCCCTTAAGAGGTAGCTCTGTTGACTCTCCTAGGGACTGCTGACCGTGCTGCTCTTCCCCGGCGTTGTCCCACCCCTTGCCCAGATCTGCTGATGGGGTGAAGGATCCAAGTTCATCCCGGTGCAGAAGCAGCAGGGTGTCTACCCGCCTCCAGAAAGCCCCAGGAGCAGCTACGGTGGGTGCAGATCCCAGGTGAGAGCAGGGGGAGCGCGGAGAGGCTGATGGGGTCTGCAGCCGGCAGCGATGAACCCAACCTTCTCGCCGCTGCGTCCCCTGACCCTGCCGAGGACCTAACGCCCTTCCTGCTCTTCTGTCTTCTTCTTTCCAGTTGCAGTCGGTGACCGCGCACGGGGGACCCAGCGCACCCCCCCAGCTACCGGGGCACAGCCCCTCAAGCAGTGGAGAAGGAGAAGATGCTGCGTGCTTGACGCAGGATCGAGTGTCCCCAGGGAAATCCAGCCTTAAGAGGGGAACATCCCCACATCGGTCCTCCCACCAGGCTGCAGCTCGCCAGGCTCCTCTTCTGCCGACGTAAAGCAGCCCCCCCTGCTCTCAGGGTTGGTCCTCGCAGAGGTATTGGAGTATCTCTGTTAGCTGCAAAGTCCTGGTGCCAACCGTCACGGAGACACCGGGGGTTGGGCTAAAGGTGACCACGGAGGTATTTAAAAGACCTGTAGAGGTGGCGCTTAGGGACCTGGTTTAGTGGTGGACTTGGCAGTGTTAGGTTTACGGTTGGACTCGGTGATCTTAAGGGTCTTTTCCCACCTAAACAATTCGATGATTGTCTGCTGTTCCTGGCTTGGCCATTGAGGGTCAGCATGGGCCAGGACTCAGTTTAATGTAAATCAGTGACGTTACCGAGGTCTTCTCAGCTGTGCCAGGACAGAAACTCTGAAGGTACGTGAGATATTGCTGGGCAAAGAAGAGGTTTGGTAGAGCTCAGACGTGCAGATCGATTTCTGTTGGAGAAAGTTAGCCAGACTAGGCCGTGGTGGGAAAATTCTGAGTCATGCTGACAAGGGAGAAAAGAAAGTTATGCTGACCTTGCTCTGTGCAGATAAGCAACTTTGAGAAAGTACAGTATAAGAAAAACAGGATGGAACCCGGACCACGTAGCAGTAACCGAAAGTAGGAGGAATATGATAATGTAATTTTTAGAGCTAAGCCAATGATTGTGAGACAAGTATGCATAAGGTAGAACTTAGTGTATAAATATGTGTAGGGTTTTACAATAAAGTTGAAGCTGGCCTTATCACTCACATTGAGTCGACTGCCTGCCTTCCCTCGCTCGTCGCAAGTGGCGCCCGAACAGGGACCCCCCATCCCTGTTTTCCACCGGACAGCGAGATCGGAGAAGCACTGGTAGCAGCGACCAGGGAGCAGAAGATCAGTAGACGCTGTCGCGGCGTGCCTGATCCGTGCTTGAACCCAGGAAAATTAAGAAGGGGTTCGCCGTCCGATAGAAGGCTACCCGTGGGAAAAGGCTGCAAACGACCGGATAATTAAGAGGGTCAGGAGAAGCGCGCAATGGAAGTAGAGGTAGCCTTCGATATTTTAAAATGCTTTTTAGAAGAGCGGGGAGTAAGCCAATTAAAAGACCTGGCTGGGTTAATTGCGTTAGGGAAAGCGAAAGGGTTTTTTAAAGACCCTGAAAGTATGTTTGAAGTAGACGAGTGGCGTTCTTATGGAGATTGTTTGTGGGATCTAGTAATTGATGATGATAAATCAGCAAGAAAATTAATGAAATCTTGGAGAGATGTTATTAATTGTATAAAAAGATATAAAACTGAAAGGCGAATAGCTACAGCCGCCTCCGATCGGCTTGAGCAGTCCGATCCTGCCGCTGGATGTCTCACAGCAGGGGGTGACTACTTTTCACCTCCGCCTTCGGGAATTCCTGTTCCCGTTGTTCGCCGACCCTCTCGTCCCCCTCCTGATCCACCGACAGAAAGGGCTTGTCCCTCCGCACCGCCGGGGGAAAGGGAGGGGGAGAGGGACAGTCCAAGTGAAAATGAGAGGGTAGACGGTAGCAGACAGGAGACTGCTCAAGCTGAAAGTCTTCTAAAGGCCTCACCCCCCCCACCCCCCCACCCCTCACCCCCCCCACCCCCCCACCCCCATCCCCCCCACCCCCCCCACCCCCCCATCCCCCCCCCCCCGTCCCAAGCTTATCAACAGCCGCGTTTAGTGCGGGTTGGTTGGGACAAAATAGCACAAGAAGCTGTTGAGCAAAAAGATTTTGATTTATTAGATCAAATTAGCCCTCAAGCCTTCCCGGTAATCTACCAGGTAGATAACGTGGGGGCTATGACTGGGGTGCATCAGGCCCTAGATTGGAAAATATTAAATCAATTGCGAAACACGGTTAATGAATCGGGAGTGCATAGTGAGCCTGCAAGGCAAATGCTAAACTATATCTGGGGTAGCGGAATGCTATGTCCAGAAGATATTAAGAACATAATGAGGCTTATTTTGAAGCAATCACAACAATTACTTTGGCAAGCTCACTGGCAAAGACTCTGTGAAATATCTGCGCACTCGCCCCGAGCCCCAAATGATCGTTTAGCTGGAGTAACTGTAGAACAACTAATGGGTATAGGTCCTTTTGCCTCTGTAGAAATGCAGATGCAAACTGGCCCAGACGTGTTGTTAGAATCTATGAAATTAGCACGAGAAGCCTTGCAGAAAGTTAAAACTACACCAGCTCCTCCCTCATATATGTCAATTAAACAAGGAAGAGAGGAGCCTTTTGCATCTTTTGTAGACAGAGTCACAGACGCTATTGACCACGCAGATATGGCAGATTTTATGAAAGGACCTTTGCTGAGACAGTGTGTATTAGAGAATTGTAATACTTATATGAAGGGCATCCTTGTCACCTTACCCTTAGACGCCACCATAGAAGTCATGTTAGAGCGAATGAGTAGAGTTCCTGTAGGAGCTCAAGCCATGTTAGTTGAAACAACCAGAGAACTAGGGGAAAAATTAGTCAAGGCGCAGGGACAGGCGTTTGCAGCTCTTGCCCCACTGAAGCCTCCGGATGCCCACCAAAGTAAGACGACTGGCCGACGAGAGTATAAGTGCTTCCGATGTGGCTACCCAGGACATCTGCGTCGACAATGTCGGGAGCTGCCAGAACTGTCAAATGAATAATCATAATACTACGGTCTGCCGGCATTCGGGAAACGGGAAACCGAGCGCCAAGAGCCGCAGCGCGCCGACACCAATCGCGGCTCCGGTCACCTTCAGGCCAACGGCAGCCCCCAACCAAACGACAGTGCAGAGATACCAGACGCCATTGCCCAGCTTCGACCAGCAACCCAACTTCGACCAGCAACCAGGGGGAGCCTCGGACTGGATCTGGCAACAGCAGTAGATGTCACGCTAATTGACGACCGGCCGCGAAAAATTGCTACAGGAATTAAAGGGCCCATAGTTATCAATGGACAATCTCATGGAGCGTTGTTGTTGGGGCGATCATCCAGTGGTCTCCAAGGACTTTTTATATTACGAGGACTTATTGATTGTGATTCAAAAACTCAGTACCCACATCGTTGACCGAGCAGTGGATCGTATTGACCCTGACTTACCTGTGGACTTAACCGTTTTGCACGGCCCCACACATTTTATTGGTGCACTCACGCAGTGCAAAAAGAAAAAGGGGGAGACTGTGAGAGTATTAGAATGGATATTTACCGGAATGCAACCAAAGACTACAATTCAAGATAACGACACGTTTGATTGGAATGTGCTAGATTGAATTTATAGCTGTTACTGCTGTTTAGCTATTAATTCGCAGGCTCTTGTGCTTGCCATGGGGCTTGCTTGCCTTAATGTGTATTAGAGTCTTGTGCTCGTTAGTGGCTGCTTTTTTGCTCTCGCTGCTTGCTGTACTGCTGCACTGCTGATCGTCTTACTGTGCTGTGCCTGGGAACGTTCTGATAACAGCAATAGGGATGCGCCTGGGCCGGCAGATGGCCAGGGCATCGCTGCTGCTTCTGTGCTGCTGTGCTGGACAGGCTGGAACTGCAGCGTGAACTCGAATCAAAGGGACTGTGACCTGTGTCTGAGTCCATGCGGGACAGGACACCCCGAGGCGTCTGTGACTGTGGATAAGCCCATGCCCAAGCAGCAGGAACCACCTGAACCAACGGAGGACAAACTTTACAAGGAGCAGCGCAAGTGCAGCAGTGACCCGACCTGAGCCAACTTTGGTGCCCAGTAACTCCACGCAACGCACCACCTCTGCTGACCTGAGTGACCACCATAACAGATGGAGCCCAAAGTCATGGACTAAATGAATGCAGTGGACATTTTGTGTACATTTATGGATATTTTATGGACATTTTACAGGGGATTGTGCGGGCCTGTCCTACGTGTAGCCACCATGGGCCTGGTCTCGGAATCGGCGTGAATCCCAGGGGACTCGAGGCCAGAGAATTGTGGCAAGTGGATGTGACTCACGTTGCTGACTTTGGCAGACTGAGATATATACATGTTACGATTGACACCTATAGCAAATTTATATGGGCCACGGCACAAACAGGAGAACGAGCACTCCACGTAATGCGACATTTGACTAGTTGTTTTGCAGTTATGGGAGTGCCACAAACGATAAAAACTGACAATGGCCCTGCATACACAAGCGCCAAAGTGAAACGTTTTTTCCAAACATGGGGAGTGCGACATACTGCTGGTATTCCGCACTCACCCACGGGACAAGCTATCATTGAAAGGGCGCATCAAACGCTGAAACAATATTTGCAAAAATTTAGGGAAATCTCAGATGTACAAGAAAGACTTGTTAAGACTCTTTTTGTGCTAAATCATTTATGTATTTTTGCAGATCAGAAAGAGCCACCAGCATGGGTGCATGGTTATCCTAAAGAAAATAAGGATGACAAGCCAGTTTTCGTTATGTATAGAGATCCAGCAACCGGACTGTGGAAAGGTCCAGCAGAAGTGAAGTATATGGGTAGAGGTTATATGTGTGTACTTACTCCCACAGGGCCGAAGTGGATTCCAAGCCACTGGACCAAAGCTGCTGTTGCTGATGATGATCAATGCAGCTCTGTCTGTACTGATCCCAGCGATGCCGTTGCCCAGCCGTGCGAACTTATGGGTGGCGTGGGCGAATAAAACTGGGATGACAGATTTTTGCCTGAGTTCAGCTACGGCAACTGAGCCCTTTAAAACATGTCTGATAGGCTTTCCTGAAATTATTGCCAGAGATTTTGATAATTGGACGTCTGTAACAGTTAATTGTATAAATGTTACTGTAGCAAATTGCTCGGTACAACTAATAAGAGCCCTGAATCACACTCTCCCTTGGGACCCCCAAGAAATTGACCTTTTGGGGTCAGAAAAAACTGGAAATGCAACTGATAATGTTACTACTCAGACATGTTTTGTGTTTGGCAGCTTTAGCCGCTTTGCCGCACAGGCCCAGACCTTTCAGTCATTGATCGGCATAAGCAGCCGCACTGATGATAACAACCCTTTTGTTAATACCACCGGTTGGACTGTTGTTTCACCTTTTACGAAAGGATTCGAAATAGGCCAATATTGTGGGAATTATAACGCTTCCAAAACACTCAGTGCCTATGGACGGAGTATGAAGGGAACCAGTAACTCTTTGTGGAACAATGATATGGCCAAAGCTCTTCCCCCCGGATATTTTTTGATCTGTGGGGATCGAGCATGGCCTGGCATTCCAAAGAACGCCTTTGGAGGGCCTTGTTATGTAGGTAAATTAACTCTGCTCACAGTTAGCCGACAAAGTTGGCTTAATATAACTACAGTAGCGACAAATCGACACAAAAGGTCTATACATCAATTGCAGGCAGATTGTAACGACAATATAGAATTATGGTCAACCACAGCCAATGTATTTGCTTCCCTAGTGCCTAACATAGGCACTACGCAAGCACTGGCTTGGTATTTTATTAACAATTATAGTTATAGTAAAAATAGCATATCACTGTATTTTAGATAATGTTGTAAAAATGAACCACAATGTATTGGTGGTCCAAAAAGAAAAAGGAGGAAATGTTGGAGAAAGTTAGCCAGACTAGGCCGCGGTGGGAAAATTCTGAGTCATGCTGACAAGGGAGAAAAGAAAGTTATGCTGACCTTGCTCTGTGCAGATAAGCAACTTTGAGAAAGTACAGTATAAGAAAAACAGGATGGAACCCGGACCACATAACAGTAACCGAAAGTAGGAGGAATATGATAATGTAATTTTTAGAGCTAAGCCAATGATTGTGAGACAAGTATGCATAAGGTAGAACTTAGTGTATAAATATGTGTAGGGTTTTACAATAAAGTTGAAGCTGGCCTTATCACTCACATTGAGTCGACTGCCTGCCTTCCCTCGCTCGTCGCAGATTTCCACCTTGTTTCTCATGGGAGATAGAAAGCAAGAATTTAAGTCTGATGTAGGTGCCGTTTCCTCCATGGGAGGCCAAGCTGCCCGTTAAAATGTTCTGCTCTTCTCAGACAAAGCACAAATGCAAAGGGACAACCAAACCACCCCGAGAGGGTTCATTTTGACCGGGTTTTCCCAATTACCTGAGCTCCAGGTTGTGTTGTTTGTGCTATTTCTCCTCATGCACGTGGTGACCGTGGCTGGAAATATAGCGATCATGGTTGTTATCAGGGTGGACCGCGGGCTGCACACGCCCATGTATCTCTTCCTAGGTGCCCTGTCCTTCTCAGAGCTCTTTTACACCTTCTCCATCATCCCAAAGATGCTGTCGGGGTTAGTGCCGGGAACTCGAGCCATTTCTTTCCTGGGCTGTGCTGCACAAATGAATTTCTCCTTCACGTTTGGCTTCATGCACTCTTTCCTCCTGACGGTGATGGGGTACGACCGGTACGTGGCCATCTGTCACCCCTTGCGTTACAACACCCTCATGACCTCCCGTGTCTGTACGCAGCTGGTGGTTGCCTCCTGGCTGGGTGGGTGTCTCCTGGGGCTGCTGGTGACTTGCGCCGTCTTCCAGTTACCCTTCTGCCAGTCCCACCAGATCGACCATTTCTTCTGCCATGTGCCCCCCCTGCTCCAGCTGGCTTGTGCTGGTGGCGAGAAGGCTGCCATCGTGGTCAATGTCTTCTGCTTGACTGCCTTGTTGGGTTGCTTGCTGCTCATCCTTCTCTCCTACGCCTTCATCCTTGGCCGCATCCTGCAGATACCTTCAGCGGAGGGGAGGCACAAAACCTTCTCCACCTGCGCCTCCCACATCACCGTAGTGGTGGTGCATTACGGCTGCGCCTCCGTTATCTACCTGCAACGCAAATCGCCCCACGCTGCGGGAGCGAACGCTCTCATTGATGTGTCCTACACTGTCTTCACCCCCTTCCTCAGCCCCATCATTTTTAGTCTGCGAAGCAAAGACTTAAAAAATGCCTTTCGGAAATCCCTGCGGAAAAGCTTCATCGTCAGGAATGCGAGTTTCTGGCCAGGGTTTCCTTTCAGCCATGGGAGTGGTTATCAGTAGGGTTTTTTTCTTGTTTTCGTTTGACAATTCCTCACTGCTTTCCAAAAATAGCCGTACTTCCTCCAGGAAAATGAGTCATTCCCGTGGCTCTCACGTCTTTTACACTCCCTGGGGATGGCAGGCCTTGCTTGGCTGGAGTGTTTCGGTTTAACTTTTAGTGCTGCAAACTCAATATCATGCAGAAACAAGCGTGACGGCAGCTGCGGTGCCCTCGAAGTGGAGACACGGGCAACTCCTCGAGAAGCAGCGGGTGAATCGGTCTGAGACCTGGTGCAGAAAACTGTTGTCCCCACCGTAGGGACATCAACCGGTCTTCTAATCGTGACTTTGCCTCTTCCACTGATGACTTTGGGGCTGGTCCAAGAAGGTCTTGGATCGATTCCCTTTCGATTTGTTCCTCTTTTGACAAATTGCAACCTCAAAACCACTTGGGGACAAACACAACTTACTGCTCTGCTGTTTTCAGAGTCCCGCTTGTCCAAGGCAATTAAAGGTGGCTTTAAAAAGGTTGTTTACAATGAAAGTATTTTGTTTGATTTCACACTTCACGTATTTGCAGTCCTGTTTAGACAAAATATACGTGTGGGTGATGAAGCACCTGGAGAAGCCCTTGAGAAGCAGAGACTTGGAGGCCTCTCACGGGGCAGTCGTGAGCGTCCCAGCGCTGTTCTGGGCTTCCTAGCAGATGAAAGGTGACAGACAGAAATATTTATCCCTTACATCCGTACAGATAACTGTGGCATAAGCGCAGGTTTGTTGTTTTGGGGATTTTGGGGGCTCTTTTTTTGTTTTTTTTTGTTTTTTTTTTTAACAGCTTTCTGTTCATTTCTGCCTGCAGAGCAATCCACAGCAAGGCACGGGCTGGTCACTCCAGCTCTGAACAGGCACCAACTGTCTGTATTTTTCATTTTAAGTGGATTTTAGGACCACAAACCACTCCTCCTCCCTTCCTAACACATGCATCGCCGCAAGGGGGGGGACTGAGAGCAACGGTGGGCGTTGCTGATGGGGGTGGACACACATCCCTCTGCCCTTGGGAAGGCACTGGCGCAGGGACCGAGATACAGCCCTGTCTCTGGAGATGTCCTTTCCCTGAGACGCCGACGCTCACATGCACCTTAATGACCAATTTCCCACCCCCTCAAGGCGAATTTCGTCCTAATTTTGAAATTTTGTTTACATTTTGTGGAACTCCCAATGGACAGACTGAAAACCTCCCTGGTCCTTCAGTGGTGATGAGCAGATCCCAAGGTGTGTAACTGAGTCTGAAATTCAGACAATGAGTTTCCTTGCCAGGGAAACCAGAGGAGGTGGACACCTCCTTGCGACACTTCCAGGGTCTGACGTGGCAGCAGACCTCCTGTGTTATTTACATACATTTGCATGGCTTTGCAATCATGGGGCTCTTTCCCTTCGGGCTGGGAGGTGGATCTTCTCCTCCACACTAAGGAATTCAAAAGAAAAGGTTAAATTTTCTGGGTAGGGAAAAGGGCAGAGAAATACTGCAGAAATTCTGATGGAGTTTCAAGGGTCTTGGTGGGGCAGCTGGTGACCAAATCAGGTTGCAGGGGCTGAGCCAGGCAAGGGCTGGGACATCTCACTGCCAATATTCGGGGCGAGGACTGACAGGTGCTCTGGTGTGAAAAGGCAGAGCCAAACATCAGATAAATAATTTAGATTTCTTTTATGTCCTACATTTAAACCTCATTCCGAGTGACCAAGGAAAACCCTTTTGGGTGGAAGGCACATCTCATCCAAAGGCCGGCTTCTGTCCCATGCAGGACTCCATAAAAGACTCTGTGTCCACCAGGAGCTGCTGTGGAAGCAAGAAAGGCATTGCAGAAAGGGGAAATATCCTTCATATTTATATTCTAAATATCAGAGATATTCTCTGCTGATAGATGTTTTGCAGAACTTTCCCCCCCCGTTGTCCTCAAATTGCACCCACAAATCGTTAGGAACCTCCTTTCTCCTGATGTCATGGGGGGGCACAAGTCACAAGAGGGTCTCCGAAGTCTGCAAAAGTTGAGTAAATCTCATAAAACAATGCTGCAACCAGATGGTGCTCTTTACCAAAGCGGGGGCACTGCAGGAACGCTTGGAGGTGTCACCTCCTCGCAGCCCTCGATTTTATGGCCAAGTCCAAGCAGGATTTCAGTAAAATCCCCACTTGGCCCCATTTTCACCCTGACATCATCTGCATCATCGTGAACAAGGGGAGGTGACTGATATTCCTGGTAGGAAGCGTTAAATGCAGTTGTCCAGTGGGATTTGGCAGGTGACGCCAATGAGCTCAACGAGCTTTTCTCACCAACCCTCGTTTCTCACCAACCCTCGTTTCTCACCAACCCTCACTTCTCACCAACCCTCGTTTCTCACCAACCCTTGTTTCTCACCAACCCTCACTTCTCACCAACCCTTGTTTCTCACCAACCCTCGTTTCTCACCAACCCTCGTTTCTCACCAACCCTCATTGCTTTCCAGCTGGCAGTCCTTCACCAAAGCACAGATGGATGTCGAAGGCCCAGGCCTGAGTTTAAAGGAGCTCCTGGGACCATGGGCATGGGGTATGGGTGGGGGTCTCCAGCCGAGGCTGGTGAGGGCCATTAATGGAGGTGGTGACCCACCAGAGGAAGAGCAGCTCAGGAGGAGCCCTCAGTGAAGACATGAGGTGCAGGTGCTGTAAGGAACGGAAACGTTTGTCAGTGAGTCCTGGCGTTTGTCTCAAGGATTGCTTGGCTAAGCAGAGCCGCTGCAAAGTGGGAGAAACTGAACTACAAAACATTTGTCTGCGTACCTAAGAACTACAAAAGATCTGCTCAGAGATAAGAGCAGCTGCGAGGCCACCGAGGGCTGCGGTTTGCAGGGGATGCGCTCCGAGCAAGGCTCCGTGTTGCCTGGGAAGGTGGCGACTCTGAGACGGCGCGGATCCATGGTGGTGACTATTCTTGCAACTCTACCCCGAACGCTTGCTTGATTTCTGTCTTTATTCTAATCTATCCTATCACTACTCATTCTTACTTTTGATAATAGGATTTGTTTAGGACATACAGTATCGCTACTAACTTTTCCTTTTGATAATAGAATTTATTTAGGACATACAGTATCACTACTAACTTTTACTTTTGATAATAAAAGTTGTTTAGGACATATGGCATTTGACCTGGTTTGTGTCTTCATCTCGCTCTTGGGATCACATCGAAACCTCCCCCGATATTGGATCAGGAATTTAAATTGACAGGATCCCTCGAGCCGAGAGTGCCGCACTGTTTTACGTGAGACCTCTCAGGAAAGGGAGGGGTGCGGGGCTGTGTTTGTAACTTAGGAGCTGCCTTCCTGAGACGACCGCTTCCCCGCTTCGTTCTGCAAATACGTGAAACCTTTCGGGAGGGTGAAGGGGGGCGGGTTGGTGTTCGAAACTTGTGCACTTCCTTCCTGAGACGACCGCTTCCCCGCTTGGTATAGAGATGAGTGATACTAAAACTGTCCCTTCGGGGAGAGAAGTTTTGTTTGAGTTTTTGGAGAGACATAATGCACGACCCTCTGTGCCCGGAATGGACTGGGCTCAGGGAAATTGATATAATTTGCAGAGTGTGGTTGATCGGACGAGTGCTTTGCAAAAGGATGCGAGAGTGAGATCTGGAAGAGGAAAAGCGATTGTTTGTGCTGTTCTTGGTGCCAGTTCAGCCGCTGCTGTGGAGGCGAGGGAACGTTGTCGCGTTGAGGAATCCCTAATTGTTGAATCCCTCCAAAACCTCGTTCGGTCCCTTCAGGGGCAAGTGGCGGAATTAAAGGAACAGCTTGAAGGAGAGAGAGACCAGGTGAAATATCTGCAGATTGCTCTTAAGGAGCAACTCCTTGCGGGCACTGCCCACGAGGAAATACCCCCAAGATCGGAAACTGGTTATCCTTTTAACGACTTGCAGGCAGCGAGAGAAAAAGTAGAGAAATTGGAACCGCTCTCGCTGCGACCCTTGGTTAAGACCGAGTATATTTATGATGATGATCAGGATCAGTTCCCCTAAGTTACAACCAAGGAGGTCCCCTCTACTGCCCCCGAGTTGGCAAAGTTAAAAAAGGATTTTGGCCGAACCCCTAGGGAGTCGGAGACGGAGTGGGTGTGGAGAGTATTGTTATCTGGGGGGATCAGATTTTGTTAAGTGAAAGGAGGCAGAGGGGTATTGGGGACCGGGAGTATTTTTAACTCCCGGGAATTACCGCGCCCCTTGGTCTTTAACCCAGCAGGCACCTATTGGGCGGGGGTGTAAACCCCTTGGAGAGGGGGGACCCCCTCGCAATCACGGTTGATCAGTTGGTGGAAAGTGTGCAGAAGGCAGCTTGCTTGCAGATGATGTATGATCGGAAGTTGGAGCCTAGGCAGGAGTCCCCGATGCTGATGCCTGTAGATCCTGAGCGAATGACTCCCCTTACGAGGGGACTCCCCGATTCCTTAAAGCCGATGGGTATACAGTTACAGGGGAAATACAGGCAGTGCCTCAGAGCGGAAGAGTTGCGGCTGCTTTAGAAGGACTGACACCCGATCGGCACCGCCGGTCCCCGGATAGGAAGATGTGGACTTGGGGGGAGGTCGCCCAAGAATTGATCAATGACGGGCGCAAGTATGGCCCTGTAAACCTTCCGGCCATTGAAACAGACTCTAGAGGCCTGAGGCGAGCTGAAGTGAAAATGGTTCCACGCCCTGAGGGCGATGGAAAAACACCCCTCGCTAAACCACCTGGAGGGAGGGACATCCCAAAGAAGCGCAGCAGTCTGTGGGCAAAGGGGTGGCAAAAGGGGATCCCGCGTGACTTAATGGATGGATTGCCGACTGACAAGTTAGAAAAACTGGTGTCTGAATGGCCCGATAAATCGGCAGATAAAGACACGGGCTCTAAAAATACCACCCCGAGTGCACCCTCTTTAATTGACTTATCAGAAACAAATGTCCCCCCATTTTCGGCGGAAAACTCGATCCTTCGCCCTCCAATGGTGAGCCGGGGGGCGAAGGTTGGTTATATATCAGATGGCTCACTGGAAATGGCCAGGGTGACTTACTAATTACAAGCTTTGTGGGGCCAAAACAAATCCCGGTCACAGTTTTAGTAGATACTGGGGCTCAAATTTCAGCTATCAAAACAAAGGATGCTCCTAACTGTGGGGTTAAATTTTCTAAACAGAGGCTGTTTGTAGCAGACGCATTTGGCAATGTTCAGCCACAGGCGTTAGCAACAGTCAACCTACGACTGCTGGGAGAAGGTATTGCCACCACGGTGGAAATGGTTGTGGGAGAATTCCCACTCAACCTCCTGGATGTTCTGATAGGGAGAACCTGGACTGATAATAAAGGCAGACAGTGGTCGTTTGGCTCTCCCACAATAGACATTCGGCTGCTACAAGCCGCGCCGCCACTTCCCCCTTCAAAGCTTACGAATGTTAAGCCTTACCCCATACCCTTGGGGGCCAGAGAGGGAAGAACGCCTGTGATAGAGGATTTAAAAGAACGGGGCATTGTGGTTCCGGCCCACTCCCCTTTTAAGTCCCCGGTGTGGCCAGTACAAAAACCCAATGGCAAGTGGAGGCTGACCGTAGATTATCGCAGACTTAATGCAAACACTGGTCCGTTGACAGCCGCGGTACCGACTATTGCTGAGCTTATAGCTACAATCCAGGAACGAGCCCACCCGATCATGGTGACAGTGGACGTTAAGGACATGTTTTTGATGGTCCACCCACAACCTGAGGACCAAGATCACTTTGCTTTTACTTGGGAAGGGCAGCAATTTACTTTCACCCGACTCCCGCAGGGATATAGGCACTCCCCCACGTTAGCCCCCCATGCGCTGGCACAGGAGCTGGGAAGAGTTCAGGTAGAGAAGGGGGTCAGTATTTACCAACCCATTGATGATATTCTTGTGGGAGGGGATGAGGTAGAAAGGGTTCAGACAACCCAAGATAATATAATTTCCCACCTGGAAAGTTTGGGACTGAAGATTCCGCCTGAGAAAACACAAACACCCTCGAGTGAAGTCAAGTGTTTGGGGATCTGGTGGAAGGGAGGAATGACATGTGTCCCACCTCGTTTGTGTCTTCATCTCGCTCTTGGGATCACATGGAAACCTCTCCCGATATTGGATCGGGACAAAAGCCAGCTCAGGTCGGGTGACTGCTGCGCTGGCACTGCTTCTTGTGAGGCTTCTCCTCCGGTGGTTCGGGTGGTTCCTGCTATAGCCATCCCCGTAACATGCAACTCAAACCCTGGCTTACAACAACTTAAGGGTATTTCCATTACAATCTCCACCCCTGGTCCCTTTGGACCAGACCATCGGGTTTAACATTGCAACGCACTCCCCCCCTTGCCCTGCTCCAGCCGGGACCTACCCCAGACTGCAGCCCCCTGGGGGGGTTCCTGCCCGGCCAGCGATGGGGTTTCCTGCTCCCTCCTAGCCCCACTTTCACTGACACACCCTCGTTTCCCGGAATAGGAGGAGAGCTCTCTGACACACCCTCGTTTCCCGGAATAGGAGGAGAGCTCTCTGACACAGCCTCGTTTCCCGGAATAGGAGGAGAGGGGCCGGCCAAGGGCACAGGATAAACGGCAGGGCAGGAACCCGGCTGCAGCAGAGCTGTTGCAGCCCAGGGCGGGTGACGAAGACGACGGTGAGTCCCTTCCCCTAATCCCCCCTGCGCACCCCACGCGAGCAGCCCGGGGCTTTGGGGCTGGGAATGACTCCTGACCCCAGGCAGCGACAGGGACCCCGCCGGGTGGGAGGAGGAAGAGGTCCAAAGGTCTGCTGGGGCTCTGGGATGGAGCAAGGGGAATGGGTGGCTGGAGCCTGCCTTCACCCCCGAGGCTCTGCGTGCAAGTTAGGACTCGCCTGAGCTTGCACCCTATGGCCTCACCATTCCTCTCCTGCCCACGGCGCTGGCAGCGCCGTGGCACGAGGGGCAGCCTCCTGTCCCCAGGGGCGACCCCTCGCTGTTCCTGGAAGCGGGCAGGGCTTGTGAGGTCCCGCCAGAGGGTTCCAAGCCCAGAAGCGGGCAGTGCCGTCAGAGCTCCTCGCTGCCGGAGCAAGTCCCCGGGTGTCTGGGAGGTTGCAGTGGGGCAGCTCCTGGGTGTGGGCACGGCAGGAGCCGTTGTGCTGCCTCCACGTCCGTGGGGTTTAGCGGACCCTGGCAGGGGCCGGGCGATGGCTGGGGCTGTGCAGGGGAAGGGTCCGGATTCGGTGAGAGCCCCCCTGCCGCTGGCAGTCTCCCCATCGGGGCAGAAGGCGAGGAGGGGCGGGCGCTGAGCACTGGAGTGTGGGGAGGGGGTCACCCACCACCGCACGGGAGGAGGCGAGGAGGGAGGGGAGCCTTGCGAGGGCAGCACAAGCGTGTCCCTGTGCGGGGCACAGGGGGGTGAGAGGGCGTTTGATGGCGTCGGGCAGAAGAAATTAATGAAGAAATTAATAAGAAGCTCCCGAAGCTTCGATTTCACCCCCCAACCTCTCTTTCCTTAGCGCTGCTGCGGCTCTCCGGTCATTCCTCTTGCCCCGCAGCCCTGCCGGAGGCCGTTGCCATGTCCCACACCCGTTCTTGCATGGTTCACCCCCAGCAAACTTCCAGCGGGTGTTGAGGACACACTGCAGAGGACTCCCACTTTCCCACTGGGCTGTCAGAATCTGAGCTGTTCCTGTTGCAAGGCCAAGGGGAAGGGGCTGTGCACCTCTTGGGAGCGTCACCGTTGTCTTCACAGCAGCGCTTGCGAGGGGCCAAAAGAGGAGGCGCGGTGGAAGGAGTTTGGTGCAAAGCGCGATTTGCTTGGAAAAAGGAAGCAGGATGCTAACGACTGTCCCTGCTGGGACTGGGGGGTGTCCCCACCTTGCTAACCAGCCCGTCTCTCCGTCTCCTTTGCAGGCTGCGTTTGCTGCCAGCCATGGCATCCGAAATCCACGTGCCGGCGCCTGTCTGCCTCATCGAGAACACGCGGACGAAGGGGCTGGTGGTGCGGCAGGAGGCCCTGCAGGTGCTCTCGGAGGTCACCCAGCCGGTGGTGGTGGTGGCCATCACGGGGCCGTACCGCACGGGCAAGTCCTACCTCATGAACAGGCTGGCTGGCCAGAGGAAAGGTGAGGGAGGTCCCGGCCCTGCATGGCCAAGGTACCCGGGTTTGCCCACTCTGCAGTTACCGCCCTTGCGTCCTCCCCACAGGTTTCTCCCTGGGCTCCAGCGTGCAGCCCCACACCAAAGGTATCTGGATGTGGTGTGTGCCTCACCCCTGCCAGCCTGGACGCACCCTGGTGCTGCTGGACACCGAAGGGCTGGGCGACGTGGAGAAGGTGTGGAGGAAGCAGAAGCTCCATTTGGGCGTTCCCAGCACTTTGTGGAAGCTCTTGAGGGCCCAGCCATGGTGACCAGAGTGCAGGTGTTCCCACCGCCTATGGTGGGAAGAGGCCATGGGGAAGGAGGTCGGGGTAGACAAGTTGCCAAATTCCTCCGCTTTTCTAGAAAAGAGCAGCAGAGCGGGAATGAGGAGCTGAGGGAGCACTTTGGTAGAGGTCTGTGGGACCCTGAGAGTTAGGAGCTGAGGATCAGCCCAGCTTCAGAAAGACGTGGTGATGGCATGGGGTG
This sequence comes from Calonectris borealis, assembly GCF_964195595.1. NCBI lineage: Eukaryota > Metazoa > Chordata > Aves > Procellariiformes > Procellariidae > Calonectris > Calonectris borealis. The sequence goes on along the minus strand of NW_027441476.1, from coordinate 165,802 downwards.
GGTCTCTCCAAAGCCTGATCTTGCCATGGCCCGTGGGTTGGGGGCATTCAGGGCCTGGGGATCTGGGGCTTTGCTCATGCTTAGGGAGTCTTGTTGATAAGCGCCAAGGGTCGTTGTTGCAGGGCGACACCGAGAACGACACATGGATCTTCGTGCTATCCGTCCTGCTCTCCAGCACCCTGATCTACAACAGCAAAGGCACCATTGACCAGCAAGCCATGGAGCAGCTGCAGTATCCTTGGTGGACCGAGGCCCCAGGGATGGCCTCCTCTCCCTGTGTGGGGGGCTAGGGGTTGACAAATCCCAGTTCCTCAAGCAGCTGCAGAACCTTCTGGTGGTGCCCGGTGACGTGCTCTGAGTCCTGAGGAGTGCCACGTCGTGGACCTCAGGGCTGAGGGTTTTTCTCCCTCCTCCTTCTGGTGGTTCCAGGCTGTTCCCTGTCCCCGCAGGGTCTCCTCTCTTCCCCATGAAGTGCTGAGCGGTTGCAGGATGGCGATGCCCCTGCGTTCAGAGCTGAGGTCCCTCTTTCCTTAGCCAGCTCCCTAGCTATGTGATGAAGCTGACTGAGCACGTCAGGTTGAAAGCAGCAGTCGAGAAGAGCGAAGATGAACTGGAGGATTCAGAAAAACTTGTCCGCTTCTTCCCGACGTTCGTCTGGGCTGTGCGGGATTTCACACTGCAGCTGGAGGTGGATGGGAAGGAAATCACTGAGGATGAATACCTGGAGAACGCCCTGGAGTTAAAGGCCGGTAAGGGAACGGTGCCGTGCTGCCAGAGACGTTCAGCCCCAGACACAGCAGCCTTCCGGTGTAATTCAACAACAGCCCGAGCCCGGTGGACTTGCTCCGTCTCCTCTTCCCCACAGGCAGCAGCCCGGAGGCCCGAGGCTACAACGAGCTCCGGGAATGCATCCGCCGGTTCTTTCCCGCTCGCAAGTGCTTTGTTTTTGACCAGCCGGCCGGCAGGAGGGACCTGGTCCGCTTGGAGGAGCTTCCGGACGATGGGATCAACCCCGAGTTCCAGCAGCAGGTGGAGAAACTCTGCAGCCACGTCTGGGAAACGTCTCCAGCCAAGGCCATCCCTGGCGGGCGCATCGTAACGGGGAGCCGTGAGTCCTGCTGTCGAGAGGGCTGGGTGGCCAGCAGCTGGTGGGGCTGTGCCTGGGGAAGGACCACGTGCAGAGCCGGAGGGGCAGGTGGGGAAAGGGAGAGCTTTTCTGCCGGCTGCCGTCCCTGCCTCTGGATTTGGGGCTCCCGCACGTTGCAGGCGGGGTGGGAAAGAGTCAGGAAAAGAAGTTCCGGAAGAGTCCGGCAGGGAGGCAGCAGGGATACGGCAGGACCCAGGGCCGAAGGGGAGCCTGCGTTTGGCTCAGGCTGCAGCTCTCTCATGCCTGGTCCTCCTTGGCAGTGCTGGGGAAGCTGGCAGCGACCTACGTGGAGGCCATCCGGAGCGGGGCAGTGCCGTGTCTGCAGAGTGCGGCGCTGGCCCTGGCAGAGGCTGAGAACGCAGCGGCAGTGAAAGCGGCTGTGGCGTTGTACCGGGATCTGATGGAGCAGCGGGCGCAGCTGCCGACGGAGACCCTTCAGGAGCTACTGGGGCTGCACGCCCAGTGCGCGCAGGAGGCGCTGGAGCTGTTCGTGGCACGGGCATTTGAAGATGGCATCCGCTCTTTCCGGGCAGAGCTCCAAGTAGGTGGTCCCCAGCCCAGCTGGGGTTCCCCAGGGACACCACCACCCCCTCAGCTTTGGGGAAAGAGCACGGTCCTGGGGGGCAGGGGTCTCCCTGCCCCCTGCCAGAGGACGCTGCCGAGCCCTCTCCAGAGGGGCCTCGGTGCCCACGCCTGCTCTCACGCGCTGCAGACTGGCAGTTGTCCCCGAACCTGCCGCGGTTCCGAAGCTGTGCTGCAATGGGGACGGAGCTCAGCCCTGCCCCCTCTCCTGCTGCAGCCCAGACGCGTCTCTGCCCCGGCTGGAAGCCTGGAGCCTTCCACGCTTCCCCTGTCCTGCTGAGTGGTTCTTGCCCCTGTGTTTTGGGAAGCCCGTGGGCCCTCTCACGCTCTCTGCTCCCGTGCCCCTTGGCCCAGAGACGTCCGTGGGCACAGAACGCCCTCCCCATCGGTCACCTCCCGGCTGATTACCCCACAGACCGGAGAACCCAACCTCCATGTCGGCCTGGCTTGGTTTGTGCCCGGCATGAGAGCGGTGGATGCAGCTCCGCCTGGGCTGATGCCTTCCCCCCGCATCTTTCCGGACAGCGCCAGGTACAGGCACTCAAGGTGAAGTTCTGCAGGGACAACGAGCAGGCGTCCCGTGACAAGTGCGAGGCTGCTCTCAGGGACCTCTGCCAAGACATGGAGAGACGAATCGCTGATGGGGTCTATAGCGTGTCAGGGAGTTACCAGCTCTTCCAAGGAGACCAGCAGGCACTGGTGGAGAAATACTGGGAACTGCCTGGCAAGGGGGTGAAGGTAGGACCAAGAGCAGCTCCCCTTCAAGGGGAGAGGCTCCATGTCCCATCCCCTTCCCCCAAGAAACCATTTCCCCCCAGCTGCCGTTTCTCCTCTTGACTCCTCTTCTACCTGTGGTCCTCAGGCTGCTGCTGTCCTGCAGGAGTTCCTCCAAAGCAGAGAAACCCTGGCCAAGTTCATCCGCCAGATAGACCTCTCCCTGACAGAGCTGCAAAGTAACTTCTGGGCTGGAGAAATGCCACTGCCTGTAGAGGGCCAAGCTTGAGGGAGGGGGACAAGAGCACTCTTGGGGGCTTGTGCGCTCAGCTCCTGCCCTTGCAACACCTCTGTTTCTCTGTCGCCAGGTAAGCAAGAACAGTACGAGAGAGCTGAGCAGGAGAGGGCAGCCCGGGGGACGATGGAGACCACAGCATTGATACTGGGTGGCTTGGTAATCAGATTTGCTACTCGGAGACTACCAAGATTTCCTTTATAACCCCTGTCGTGGTTTAACGCCAGCCAGCAACTAAACACCACACAGCCGCTCGCTCACTCCCCCCTCCTCCACTTAGCCATCCTCTGCGGAGTAGCTATTCCCACCCTGGACCTTAGCAAGGCTCTCCTCACTTTGAACCTGTGAGGAAGTTCTCCCCCCAGGGCTGTTGTGCTCTCTGCTCGCGCACGCCCTCTCAGTGCTGCTCCCTCTTTCCTTTCTTCAGACCAAAAGATCCCCAAGTGCCCCTTCCTGACCCGTCTCTGGAGGAGGAGGTGGCTGTAGGGGGTTCACGGGAGGTGTGTGTCCCATCGTACTGGTTTTGGCTGGGAGAGGGTCAATGTTCTTCCTAGCAGCCGGTGGGGTTCTGTGTTTTGGATTGGTGACCGAACCAGTGCTGCTGACACCCCCCTGTTTGAGCTGTGGCTGAACAGCGCCTGCACAGCATCAAGACCTTTTCTGTTTCTCATCCACCAGCGAGTGGGCGGGGGGTGGGCAAGAAGTTGGGAGGGGACCCAGCCGGGACAGCTGACCCCCGCTGACCAAAGCGATATCCCAGACCCTAGGACACTGAGCTCAAGCAATAAAAACTGGGGGATAGAAGGAGGCAGGAGGATGTTTGGAGTTAGGGTGTTTGTCTTCCCAAGCCACCGTTACGTGTGATGGAGCCCTGCTTTCCTGGAGGGGGCTGAGCATCTGTCTGCCGATGGGCAGTAGGGAATGAATTCCTTATTTCGCTTTGGTTGCGCACGCAGCTTTCGTTTTACCTATTAAACTCTCTTGGTCTCGACCCACCAGTTGTCTCATTTTCACCCTTCCCGTTCCCTCCCCCATTCCCCAAGCTGTGTGGGGCTCAGCTGCCCACCGGGGTCAACCCACCACGCTCATGGACAAAGGGGTTTCCCTCCTCCCTACAGGGAGCTCAATCCTCAGCTGCTCCACGAGAAGAAGCAGGGACACTAAGCGTTCTAGTAACGAGAAGGTGTAGAGGTTTCTCAGTTCTTTACATACAGAGGGGCGGTCCAAGGCCGTCATCCCGGTGGCACTGGCCCCTGAAACGCCTTTCCTGCAGTGTGGGCACTCCATCCCTGCGGGAGAGGTCTGCTTGTGCCAGAGCGGGGTCTGCAGAGCACAGCCCCTGCTCACCCAGCGAGGGCCTGGGGAACCTGCTGAGGACAAAGCCCAGGCTCTTTCCTCCCCATGCTGCTGTGCCGGTGCTCTTTTCCCTCCCGAGCCCCCACACTGCGAGAGCCTGCGTCCCTCCACTGCAAGACCCCAGCCTCGGGAGCCATCCCACCACGTCTCCGTGACCCCAACAAGACCGTAGCCCTGCAACTGCACGCAGACCTCTAACTCCTCCTGTTTATTCCCCATACCCCGGCATTAATGTGCAGACACTTCAGAGAGGCCCCCCAGCCTGTTGAGTGCCTGGAGAGGGTTTGGGGGTTTTCCCATCGTGGTGCCCTGTTGGCGCTTCCTTGCTTACACACAAGTGCTGCAGGTGACCTGCTTAGGGTCTGTTTTGTTGGCTTTGTGACCCCTTCCCGTCACATCACCCCAGACCCTTTGCTCACCGACCCTGTCTGTCGCTCCCTCACTGGGCTGCTGGATGCTCTCTCCCTCTCCTCCTTAGTTTAAAGCCCCCTTACAAGGTCAACCAGCCTACGGACAAAGATTCCTTTGCCCCTCTGGTGAGGTGGATCCCGTCTCTCCCAGGCAGACCCTGAGCTGCATACAGGGTCCCGTGGTTGTAGAGCCCAAACCCCTCTTGCCAGCACCAGTTCCTCAGCCAACTGTTGACCTGCATCGGCACTGCTCTCCTCCTCGCACGCTTGCCCCTGGGGCTCGCAGGCGTTCCCTCCAAGCCGTGGAGACCTGGTACGTGGTGTGAGTTGAGTTGTCTTCAGGCTTTGCTTCTGAAATGAGAGGGCACCCAAATATAAGGTGAGCTGATCTACCGATATGCCCCCCATCACTCCGAACGTCCCCTTTTCCTCCTTCTTCCCCCAGCTTTACATGCTGAGCACGATGTCTCATGGTCTGGAACGTCCCCTTGGTCAGCTGGGGTCAGCTGTCCCGGCCGTGTCCCCTCCCAGCTCCTTGTGCAGCCCCAGCCTCCTCGCTGGTGGGGTGGGGTGAGGAGCAGAAGAGGTCTTGACCGTCTGTAAGCCCTGCTCAGCAGGAACGAAAACAGCCCTGTGTGACCAACGCTGTTTCCAGCACAAATCCAAGCCCTCGCCCCGTAGCAGCTTCTCTGGAGAAAATGACCTCTGTCCCTGCCAGACGCAGCACAACACATCACAGAGGCCTGGGAGACCTTGCTGCTGAAGGCACCGAGCAGCGTAGGGACACGCGGAGATGTTTGTTCTTTGAATGACCCGGCTAAGGGCCTCGCACGAGTTGGGAGAAGGAAAGGGAGGAACACGAACAAAAGCAGTGACACGAAACAACCCGCCCCAGCCTCGTTAACTGACAAGCAATTACAGGTGCCACTCGCAGGAAGACCAGCTTGGACTTTGCAACTGGTGGGGTCGTAAGTCAGGAGGGAGATCCTGAACACTGCTGGAAAGGGTGCCTGCTACTGGGGCTAATGGGGATCCCAGTGCCAGCTACTGGGGTGAATGGCGATCCAGTGCCAGCTAGTGGAGCTAATGGGGACCCCAGTACCAGCTACTGGGGCTAATGGGGATCCCAGTGCCAGCTACTGGGGTGAATGGGGATCCAGTGCCAGCTACTGGGGTGAATGGGGATCTAGTGCCACCTAGTAGAGCTAATGGGGACCCCAGTACCAGCTACTGGGGCTAATGGGGATCCCAGTGCCAGCTACTGGGGTGAATGGGGATCTAGTGCCAGCTAGTGGAGCAAATGGGGATGCCAGTACCAGCTACTGGGGCTAATGGGGATCCCAGTGCCAGCTACTGGAGCGAATGGGGATCCCAGTACCAGCTACTGGAGCGAATGGGGATCCCAGTACCAGCCACTGGGGTGAATGGGGATCCCAGTGCCAGCTACTGGGATGAATGGGGTTCCCAGTGCCAGCTAGTGGAGCTAATGGGGATCCCAGTGCCAGCTATTGGGGCTAATGGGGATCCCAGTGCCAGCTACTGGAGCGAATGGGGATCCCAGTACCAGCCACTGGGGTGAATGGGGATCCAGTGCCAGCTATTGGGGCTAATGGGGATCCCAGTGTCAGCTACTGGGGTGAATGGGGATCCAAGTGCCAGCTACTGGGGTGAATGGGGATCCCAGTGCCAGCTACTGGAGCCAGTGGAGTCCCAGTGCCAGCTACTGGGGTGAATGGGGATCCCAGTGCCAGCTACTGGGGCTAATGGGGATCCCAGTACCAGCCACTGGGGTGAATGGGGATCCAGTGCCAGCTACTGGGGCTAATGGGGATCCCAGTACCAGCCACTGGGGTGAATGGGGATCCAGTGCCAGCTACTGGGGTAAATGGGGATCCCAGTGCCAGCTACTGGGGCTAATGCGGATCCCAGTACCAGCTACTGGAGCCAGTGGAGTCCCAGTGCCAGCTACTGGGGCTAATGCGAATCCCAGTGCCAGCTACTGGGCTGAATGGGGATCCAGTGCCAGCTAGTGGAGCAAATGGGGATCCCAGTACCAGCTACTGGGGCTAATGGGGATCCCAGTGCCAGCTATTGGGGCTAATGGGGATCCCAGTACCAGCCACTGGGGTGAACGGGGATCCCAGTGACAGCTACTGGAGCCAGTGGAGTCCCAGTGCCAGCTACTGGAGCGAATGGGGATCCCAGTACCAGCTACTGGAGCGAATGGGGATCCCAGTAGCAGCTACTGCAGCCAGTGGAGTCTCAGTGCCCGCTACTGGGGTGAATGGAGATCCCGGTACCAGCTACTGTTGCAAATTGGGGTCCAGTGCCAGCTACTGGGGTGAGTGGGGACCCAGTGCCAGCTACTGGGGCAAGTGGGGTCCCAGTACCAGCCACTGGCGTGAGCGGGGGGTTCTCAGTGCAGCTACCGGGGCAGGTGGGGGTCTCGGCCCCCAGCCGTTGGGGTGGGCATGGTGCGTGACCCAAAAACCAGCTGCTGGGAGGGACTGGTGCGAGCGAGGGGCTCAGCGCCCGTGTCTGGAGCGGGACCACCAGCCCACGTCCCGGTGCTGGCGTGCGGGGGCAAACGTCCGTGCCCGCCCCAATCCCGGTGTGCGCTGACCAGCAAACGCCGAGCTGGACCGGCCGGCCAGGAGGGCTCCTTGGGCGCGGGCTGGGCTACCCGGGGTGACAGGGCCACCCGAGGGGACCCGGGCGCGGGGGTGCCTGTGGGATGAGCGTGTCGGTGCTGGGTGCTGGCAGCGAGCCTGGAGATGGCGCAGGGGAGCCGTGGGGTGGGTCAGAGGGCTGGGGTCTGGGCGCGGGAGGGCACCCTTGTGTGGGGGCACTGGGGAGCGGGCACCTCGATGGGAGAGCGGGGGGAAACGGGGACGGGGTGCCCGTGCGTCGGGGGGTGGTTCCTGCCCCTGGGTGCGAGAAAGGGGCACGGGGACCTGCGGAGGAGGGGGAGGGGAGGGGAAGGGGGACGTGGTGTTTCTGCAAGGGGAGGGTGGGCGCACCATGGGGGAGGGGATGTCTTTTCAAGGGGGCCGCGGCACCCCTTTGAGAGGGGAAGAGGGATGGGGTAGGGCTCCGTGAGGGAAATGGGGTGCAGGGCACGTCCGTGGGGGGATGCTGGGGCAGCGCGGTGCCCGTGGGAGATGGGGGCTGGGCGTGCGTGGGGGGAGGCTGAGGAGCATGCCCGCGTGTCAGTGGTGCGCGTCCTCGGGAGGGGGCGGCACGAGGGCCGTGGGTGCGAGGGGACCACGGCGCGTGTCCGCAGGAGGGGTCTCGGGGAGGGGGTATGCGTGCTGGGGCACCGGGGCTTCGGGGCGAGCAGGGCAATTCTTGGCAGGCCCTCAGGGGAGAGGCTCGTGGGGGTGGTGGCACGTCCACGAGGGGCATTTTGGGGGGACACACATGTGGGAGAGCAGCAGGGGCCCCGGCAGGGCTGCCGGGGTGTCGGGGACGTGTCCGTGGGTGGAGGAGAAGAGGAAGCACGTGAGTGGGTGCTCCAAGGGGGGCAGGGCGACGTGGGGGTCATGTTGGGGGGGTGGGGGGGGAGGTGAGGGACCCACCTGGTGGATACGAGAGGGAAGGGGGAACCGCAGCACAGCACCCGTGGCTGGGACAGAGTTAACCGTCTTCATCCAGCCCGTGGTGCTGGAAAGGTGTTGGTAACACACAAATGCTTTGGCTGCTGCTGAGCGGTGCGTGCACAAGGTCGGGGCCTTCTTTCCCCCTCTGCCCCCCGCAGCGAGCAGGCGGGGGGTGGGCAAACGGCCAGGACCCTCAGAGATCATCGAGGCCACCCCCCGTGTGGCGAGCAGGGACGTGCTGCACCAGGCCAGGCTGCTAAAGACCCTCCGAGCTGACCCAAAGCGCTTCCAGCAAGGGGCCACCCGCAGCTCCTCGGGGCGCCTGGTCCCCGTGTCCCACCGCCCCTTCTTGTTCCTCCACTGGTTAAACCGTCCTTATGTCAGCTGCCCCCAGTCTCCGTGCTCAGCTGCGGGCCAGGGCCAGACCCCCGGCCAGCGATGGGGTTTCCTGCTCCCTCCTAGCCCCACTTTCACTTTCGCTCTCTGACACACCCTCGTTTCCCGGAATAGGAGGAGAGGGGCCGGCCAAGGGCACGGGATAAACGGCAGGGCAGGACCCCGGCTGCAGCAGAGCTGTTGCAGCCCAGGGCGGGTGACGAAGACGACGGTGAGTCCCTTCCCCTAATCCCCCCTGCGCACCCCACGCGAGCAGCCCGGGGCTTTGGGGCTGGGAATGACTCCTGACCCCAGGCAGCGACAGGGACCCCGCCGGGTGGGAGGAGGAAGAGGTCCAAAGGTCTGCTGGGGCTCTGGGATGGAGCAAGGGGAATGGGTGGCTGGAGCCTGCCTTCACCCCCGAGGCTCTGCGTGCAAGTTAGGACTCGCCTGAGCTTGCACCCTATGGCCTCACCATTCCTCTCCTGCCCACGGCGCTGGCAGCGCCGTGGCACGAGGGGCAGCCTCCTGTCCCCAGGGGCGACCCCTCGCTGTTCCTGGAAGCGGGCAGGGCTTGTGAGGTCCCGCCAGAGGGTTCCAAGCCCAGAAGCGGGCAGTGCCGTCAGAGCTCCTCGCTGCCGGAGCAAGTCCCCGGGTGTCTGGGAGGTTGCAGTGGGGCAGCTCCTGGGTGTGGGCACGGCAGGAGCCGTTGTGCTGCCTCCACGTCCGTGGGGTTTAGCGGACCCTGGCAGGGGCCGGGCGATGGCTGGGGCTGTGCAGGGGAAGGGTCCGGATTCGGTGAGAGCCCCCCTGCCGCTGGCAGTCTCCCCATCGGGGCAGAAGGCGAGGAGGGGCGGGCGCTGAGCACTGGAGTGTGGGGAGGGGGTCACCCACCACCGCACGGGAGGAGGCGAGGAGGGAGGGGAGCCTTGCGAGGGCAGCACAAGCGTGTCCCTGTGCGGGGCACAGGGGGGTGAGAGGGCGTTTGATGGCGTCGGGCAGAAGAAATTAATGAAGAAATTAATAAGAAGCTCCCGAAGCTTCGATTTCACCCCCCAACCTCTCTTTCCTTAGCGCTGCTGCGGCTCTCCGGTCATTCCTCTTGCCCCGCAGCCCTGCCGGAGGCCGTTGCCATGTCCCACACCCGTTCTTGCATGGTTCACCCCCAGCAAACTTCCAGCGGGTGTTGAGGACACACTGCAGAGGACTCCCACTTTCCCACTGGGCTGTCAGAATCTGAGCTGTTCCTGTTGCAAGGCCAAGGGGAAGGGGCTGTGCACCTCTTGGGAGCGTCACCGTTGTCTTCACAGCAGCGCTTGCGAGGGGCCAAAAGAGGAGGCGCGGTGGAAGGAGTTTGGTGCTGTCGTGGTTTAACCTGGCAGGCAGCCAAATACCACGCAGCCGCTCACTCACTCCCCCCGCCCCCCAATGGGACGGGGAGAGAATCGGAAGGGTAAGAGTGAGAAAAACTCGTGGGTTGAGATAAAGACAGTTTAATAGAACAGAAAAGGGAGAATAATGATAATAAATAATGATAGAATATACAAAATGAGTGATGCACAATGCAATTGCTCACCACCCGCGCTGACCGATAACCAAGTAGCGATCGGTACTTCCTGGATCACGCCTACCATTCATATACTGAGCATGACGTCACATGGTATGGAATACTCCATTGGCCAGCTGGGCTGGCCGTCCTGATTATGTTCCCTCCCATCTTGTGTACCTAGCTCAGTCAGTAGGCACGGGAGCTGTCCTTGGACTAGGAGGGCACTTAGCAACAACTGAAAACATCAGTGTGTTATCAACATTCTCCTCATACTAAATCCAAAACACAGCACTAGGAAGAAATTTAACCCTATCCCAGCCGAAACCAGGACAGTATCCACCCCTTATTCCATACCATTTACGTTATGCTTAGGTCTCACATTTTTCGATACCTTTCAATTAATCACCACTATCTTTATATATATATACATATATAATACATATACATACATATATACATATAATACATATACATACATATATACACATAAATATATATAAATGTCCATTGAGTTCTTTTAGTCCACAACTTTGAGCTCCATCTGTCATAACAGTCTTTCAGGGCCAGAAGGATGGTGTGTGGTGTTGGGCTGTTGCATCCCGAAGCCAGTTCTCGTTTCGGTACTGCTGCACTCGTTCAGTTCTATCATCGTTGCACTTTGCTCGGTTTCATCGGAGTTAGTTCATTCTTCATTAATCTGGGTGACTTTCACTGCTACACCATTGATAGCAACCATAGAAATAATTATATACAATATCATATAACAATTGACATCATAAAATTCAGTTCATTGGCTATTTTCACCCAAAATCAAATCCCCTTGAGGTACACACCGGACTTGCCCATCCTTTCGCATCACCCACCAAGTGCACCCAGGTCCTTGAGCAAAAGCAATCCCATGGATGGGTTTTCCCTTGCCAGAGGCAGGAGTAACCCAGACTGTCTTCCCCAGGATATTTCTCATATGCACGACAGGGACTTTATCTCCATCTACAGTACGTAAAAGTCTTGACTGGGCAGGGCCAGCTCGATTAACAGACCCCCTAGTGTTGACTAACCAGGTGGCTTTTGCTAAATGTGTGTCCCAATGCTTGAATGTCCCACCGCCCATTGCCCTCAGTGTTGTCTTTAGCAGCCCGTTGTATCGTTCGATTTTCCCGGAGGCTGGTGCATGGTAGGGGATGTGATAGACCCACTCAATGCCGTGCTCTTTGGCCCAGGTGTCTATGAGGGTGTTTCGGAAATGAGTCCCGTTGTCTGACTCAATTCTTTCTGGGGTGCCATGTTGCCATAGGACTTGCTTTTCAAGGCCCAGGATGGTGTTCCGGGCAGTGGCATGAGGCACAGGGTATGTTTCTAGCCAGCCGGTGGTTGCTTCCACCATGGTGAGCACATAGCGTTTGCCATGCCGGGTTTGTGGGAGTGTGATATAATCAATCTGCCAGGCCTCCCCATATTTGTATTTCAACCATCGTCCCCCATACCAAAGAGGCTTTACTCGCTTGGCTTGTTTGATTGCAGCGCACGTTTCACATTCATGGATAACCTGTGCAATAGCGTCCATGGTTAAGTCCACCCCTCGATCACGAGCCCATCTATATGTTGCATCTCTTCCTTGATGGCCTGAGGCGTCATGGGCCCACCGAGCTATAAATAATTCACCCTTATGTTGCCAGTCCAGATCCACCTGAGCCACTTCAATCTTAGCAGCCTGGTCCACCTGCTGGTTGTTTTGATGTTCTTCAGTGGCTCGACTCTTGGGTACGTGAGCATCTACGTGACGTACTTTTACAACCAGGTTCTCTACCCGGGCAGCAATATCTTGCCACAATGCGGCAGCCCAGATGGGTTTACCTCTGCGCTGCCAGTTGTTCTGCTTCCACTGCTGCAACCACCCCCACAGGGCATTTGCCACCATCCATGAGTCAGTATAGAGATAAAGTACTGGCCATTTTTCTCGTTCAGCAATGTCCAAGGCCAGCTGGATGGCTTTTACCTCTGCAAACTGGCTCGATTCACCTTCTCCTTCAGCAGTTTCTGCAACTTGGCGTATAGGACTCCATACAGCAGCTTTCCATCTCCGATGTTTTCCCACAAGGCGACAGGACCCATCCGTGAACAGGGCATATTGCTTCTCGTTTTCTGGTAGTTTATTATACAGTGGGGCTTCTTCAGCACGTATCACCTCCTCCTCTGTGGATATGCCAATATCTTTGCCTTCTGGCCAGTTCGTGATCACCTCCAAGATTCCTGGGCGACTGGGGTTTCCTATTCGGGCCCGTTGTGTGATCAGTGCGACCCACTTACTCCACGTAGCATCGGTTGCATGATGTGTGGAGGGGACCCTCCCTTTGAACATCCAGCCCAGCACCGGCAGTCGGGGTGCCAGGAGGAGCTGTGCTTCAGTGCCAACCACTTCCGAAGCAGCTCGAACCCCTTCATATGCTGCCAATATCTCCTTCTCAGTTGGAGTGTAGCGGGCCTCGGATCCTCTGTATCCCCGACTCCAGAACCCTAAGGGTCGACCTCGAGTCTCCCCTGGTGCTTTCTGCCAGAGGCTCCAGGTAGGACCATTCTCCCCGGCTGCGGTGTAGAGCACATTCTTTACATCTTGTCCTGCCCGGACTGGCCCAAGGGCTACTGCATGAACTATCTCCTGGTTAATTTGTTCAAAGGCTTGTCGTTGCTCAGGGCCCCATCTGAAGTCGTTCTTCTTCCTGGTCACTTGATAGAGGGGGCTTACGATCTGACTGTAATTTGGAATATGCATTCTCCAAAAACCCACAACGCCTAAGAAAGCTTGTGTTTCCCTTTTGCTAGTTGGTGGGGACATGGCTGTTATTTTGTTGATCACATCCATTGGGATCTGACGACGTCCATCTTGCCATTTTATTCCTAAAAACTGGATCTCCTGTGCAGGTCCCTTGACCTTACTTTGTTTTATGGCAAAACCGGCTTTCAGAAGGATTTGAATTATTCTCTCCCCTTTCTCAAAAACTTCTTCTGCTGTGTTGCCCCACACGATGATGTCATCAATGTATTGCAGGTGTTCCGGAGCCTCACCCTGTTCCAGTGCGGTGTGGATCAGTCCATGGCAAATGGTAGGGCTGTGTTTCCACCCCTGGGGCAGTCGGTTCCAGGTGTACTGGACGCCCCTCCAAGTGAAAGCAAACTGTGGCCTGCACTCTGCCGCCAAAGGGATGGAGAAGAAGGCATTAGCAATGTCAATTGTGGCGTACCACTTGGCTGCCTTCGACTCCAGTTCGTATTGAAGTTCTAGCATGTCCGGCACGGCAGCACTCAGTGGCGGTGTGACTTCGTTCAGGCCACGGTAGTCTACTGTTAGTCTCCACTCTCCATTAGACTTTCGCACTGGCCATATGGGACTGTTGAAGGGTGAGCGAGTCTTGCTGATCACTCCTTGGCTCTCCAGTCGATGAATCAGCTCATGGATGGGGATCAGGGAGTCTCGGTTGGTGCGGTATTGCCGCCGGTGCACTGTTGTGGTAGCGATTGGTACCTGTTGTTCTTCAACCCTCAACAACCCCACAACAGAAGGGTCCTCTGAGAGACCTGGCAAGGTGGACAGCTGTTTAATTTCCTCTGTCTCCAGGGCAGCTATACCAAAAGCCCACCGATACCCTTTTGGGTCCTTAAAATACCCTCTCCTGAGGTAGTCTATGCCAAGGATGCACGGAGCCTCTGGGCCAGTCACAATGGGGTGCTTCTGCCACTCGTTCCCGGTTAGGCTCACTTCAGCCTCCAACACAGTTAACTCTTGGGATCCCCCTGTCACTCCAGAAATACAGATGGGTTCTGCCCCTTTATAGCTTGATGGCATTAGGGTGCACTGTGCACCAGTGTCTACGAGAGCCTTATACTCCTGTGGCTCTGATGTGCCAGGCCATCGAATCCACACAGTCCAGTAAACCCGGTTGTCCCTTTCCTCCACCTGGCCGGAGGCAGGGCCCCTCTAGTTCTGGTCATAGTATCCGCTTCTCACTTCTTGCAAACGTGAGTCAAGAATTCCTTCATTACAGTCCAAAGTAAGATCAGCCCTTCTACTCTGTCTGGGGAACTGTTCACTGGAAACTGGACCGTCATGAGACAGGGTTTTCCTGAAAACTGGAGCAGCATTTTTCCTGGGAGAACCCCCTTGTGTGATTGTTTTTCCTTGCAACTCACGTACACGTGCCTCTAGGATGAAGGTAGGTTTTCCATCCCACTGCCTCATGTCCTCTCCGTGGTCACGCAGGTAAAACCACAGGGTGCCCCGTGGTGTGTACTTTCGATATCCTCTCTCTTGAGGAGAAAAACGCTGACTCCTAATGGCTGAGATACTGGTCCGTACAGGTGGAGAATAGGACCTATTGTCTTTGAGTTGCTGGACCTCTCGGGACAGTTTCTCTACAGCCGAGACAAGGGAGGAGGAGATAGTTTCTTCAAAATCCCGAAGTCTGCTAACCACCTCATCCACCGTTGGTGCTTCTTCCTCTTTCCAGCACAGTACTGCCAACGAACTGGCGTACGATGCTGGTGCGCTCCGTACCAACTTCCGCCACATGGGTCGCGTGCACTGGACGTCATCTGGATCTTTGGGTGTTCGGACATCGTCCAGGTCACTATAAACCACCTCCAGCACGCCTAGTTCTCTCAGGTACTGGATACCTCTCTCCATAGTGGTCCATTTGCCTAGGCGATATATAACATCTTCCTTGAAGGGATACCTTTCCTTCACGCCTGACAGCAGTCGCCTCCAGAGGCTGAGGACCTGTGTCCCTTTTCCAATTGCTTTGTCAATGCCTCCTTCCCTAGCAAGGGATCCCAGCTGTTTGGCTTCCTTTCCCTCCAATTCCAGGCTACTGGCCCCATTATCCCAGCATCGGAGCAGCCAGGTAACAATATGCTCGCCTGGACGACGGCTAAAATCTTTCCGCATATCTCGCAGCTCACTCAGGGATAGGGATCGGGTGGTTTCCGTCTCGTTTATGAGTTCTTCCTCTTCCTCCTCCCCTCCTTGTGATGGCCCTGCTCTTTCATCATCTCTTTCTAAACGACCTGATCTCCGCTTCCAAGATTTCCTCTTCTGTACAGGGGCAACGGATACCAGCAAGGGTTGGTCCTCTGGTTCAGCTGGAGTGCCTGTTGCTGGGGTTTGGGTAGCTGCAGTGCTTGTCATGGGGGTTGGAGTAATTGTAGTGCCTGTTGCCGGAGCTTGAGTGGCTGCAGTGCCTGTCGCAGGGGTTGGAGAAGCTACGGTGACTGTTGCCGGGGTTTGAGTAGCCACAGGGGTTGTCATGGGGGTTGGAGTAGCCGCAGTGCCTGTCGTGGGGTTTTGAGTAGCCACCGTGTCTGTTGCCGCCCCCGAGACTCGCCGCTCCGCCCGCCCCGATGAGGCACCGCTGCTTGCCCTCCCTCTTTTCTTGTTCCTGAGGGTTGATCTCTGGACAGTATTCCTGAGTAGTTGTTTAACCCTAAACAAGGCCTGAACCACATTCAGGAGACATAGCAATATGAACATGCTTGTTTGAGCATCCCAAGGATATTCAAAATTCTCAGGGAATATTGTGGACATCTTTGTGAAGAGGATAGAAGAAAAAGGAGTTTCTGACGATATGGAAGGGAAGATGAACAAGTGGGAGAGAGTGTCCCATCCCGTCTCCCCCTTAAATTCATTCTCCGAGGAGAAACAAGTGCAATTACCAATAATGTCTAAGAGGTGGTTCCCGAGGTACAGAAATGACGGCAGTGCCGAGTACAGATACCAGATTAGACTTACGACCAATGATTTTATCACCTCATAAAACAGCAACAAAATGATAATCTTGGCCCAGTTCCGAATAATGATAAACAGCACAAAAGGGAACATATACTGCAAGCAAGGTATTACATGACCCAACATTGAGAGCCAGCCCCACAACTTTGACAGCCAATACATCAACATTGTGACCAATCAATATAATGGATGCTTATAACAATTTTGCCTTAACACACTTTGGTCAGATCTATCGTTATCTCAACCCTTCGTGCCCCACGTTGGGCGCCAAAAAGGACTGTCGTGGTTTAACCTGGCAGGCAGCCAAATACCACGCAGCCGCTCACTCACTCCCCCCGCCCCCCAATGGGACGGGGAGAGAATCGGAAGGGTAAGAGTGAGAAAAACTCATGGGTTGAGATAAAGACAGTTTAATAGAACAGAAAAGGGAGAATAATGATAATAAATAATGATAGAATATACAAAATGAGTGATGCACAATGCAATTGCTCACCACCCGCGCTGACCGATAACCAAGTAGCGATCGGTACTTCCTGGATCACGCCTACCATTCATATACTGAGCATGACGTCACATGGTATGGAATACTCCATTGGCCAGCTGGGCTGGCCGTCCTGATTATGTTCCCTCCCATCTTGTGTACCTAGCTCAGTCAGTAGGCACGGGAGCTGTCCTTGGACTAGGAGGGCACTTAGCAACAACTGAAAACATCAGTGTGTTATCAACATTCTCCTCATACTAAATCCAAAACACAGCACTAGGAAGAAATTTAACCCTATCCCAGCCGAAACCAGGACAGGTGCAAAGCGTGATTTGCTTGGAAAAAGGAAGCAGGATGCTAACGACTGTCCCTGCTGGGACTGGGGGGTGTCCCCACCTTGCTAACCAGCCCGTCTCTCCGTCTCCTTTGCAGGCTGCGTTTGCTGCCAGCCATGGCGTCCGAAATCCACGTGCCGGCGCCTGTCTGCCTCATCGAGAACACGCGGACGAAGGGGCTGGTGGTGCGGCAGGAGGCCCTGCAG
Source organism: Calonectris borealis (assembly GCF_964195595.1). Lineage (NCBI taxonomy): Eukaryota > Metazoa > Chordata > Aves > Procellariiformes > Procellariidae > Calonectris > Calonectris borealis. The sequence goes on along the minus strand of NW_027441476.1, from coordinate 148,977 downwards.
GTGCTCTCGGAGGTCACCCAGCCGGTGGTGGTGGTGGCCATCACGGGGCCGTACCGCACGGGCAAGTCCTACCTCATGAACAGGCTGGCTGGCCAGAGGAAAGGTGAGGGAGGTCCCGGCCCTGCATGGCCAAGGTACCCGGGTTTGCCCACTCTGCAGTTACCGCCCTTGCGTCCTCCCCACAGGTTTCTCCCTGGGCTCCAGCGTGCAGCCCCACACCAAAGGTATCTGGATGTGGTGTGTGCCTCACCCCTGCCAGCCTGGACGCACCCTGGTGCTGCTGGACACCGAAGGGCTGGGCGACGTGGAGAAGGTGTGGAGGAAGCAGAAGCTCCATTTGGGCGTTCCCAGCACTTTGTGGAAGCTCTTGAGGGCCCAGCCATGGTGACCAGAGTGCAGGTGTTCCCACCGCCTATGGTGGGAAGAGGCCATGGGGAAGGAGGTCGGGGTAGACAAGTTGCCAAATTCCTCCGCTTTTCTAGAAAAGAGCAGCAGAGCGGGAATGAGGAGCTGAGAGAGCACTTTGGTAGAGGTCTGTGGGACCCTGAGAGTTAGGAGCTGAGGATCAGCCCAGCTTCAGAAAGACGTGGTGATGGCATGGGGCGGGTCTCTCCAAAGCCTGATCTTGCCATGGCCCGTGGGTTGGGGGCATTCAGGGCCTGGGGATCTGGGGCTTTGCTCATGCTTAGAGAGTCTTGTTGATCAGCGCCAAGGGTCGTTGTTGCAGGGCGACACCGAGAACGACACATGGATCTTCGTGCTATCCGTCCTGCTCTCCAGCACCCTGATCTACAACAGCAAAGGCACCATTGACCAGCAAGCCATGGAGCAGCTGCAGTATCCTTGGTGGACCGAGGCCCCAGGGATGGCCTCCTCTCCCTGTGTGGGGGGCTAGGGGTTGACAAATCCCAGTTCCTCAAGCAGCTGCAGAACCTTCTGGTGGTGCCCGGTGACGTGCTCTGAGTCCTGAGGAGTGCCACGTCGTGGACCTCAGGGCTGAGGGTTTTTCTCCCTCCTCCTTCTGGTGGTTCCAGGCTGTTCCCTGTCCCCGCAGGGTCTCCTCTCTTCCCCATGAAGTGCTGAGCGGTTGCAGGATGGCGATGCCCCTGCGTTCAGAGCTGAGGTCCCTCTTTCCTTAGCCAGCTCCCTAGCTATGTGATGAAGCTGACTGAGCACGTCAGGTTGAACGCAACAGCCGAGAAGAGCGAAGATGAACTGGAGGATTCAGAAAAACTTGTCCGCTTCTTCCCGACGTTCGTCTGGGCTGTGCGGGATTTCACACTGCAGCTGGAGGTGGATGGGAAGGAAATCACTGAAGATGAATACCTGGAGAACGCCCTGGAGTTAAAGGCCGGTAAGGGAACGGTGCCGTGCTGCCGGAGACGTTCAGCCCCAGACACAGCAGCCTTCCGGTGTAATTCAACAACAGCCCGAGCCCGGTGGACTTGCTCCGTCTCCTCTTCCCCACAGGCAGCAGCCCGGAGGCCCGAGGCTACAACGAGCTCCGGGAATGCATCCGCCGGTTCTTTCCCGCTCGCAAGTGCTTTGTTTTTGACCAGCCGGCCGGCAGGAGGGACCTGGTCCGCTTGGAGGAGCTTCCGGACGATGGGATCAACCCCGAGTTCCAGCAGCAGGTGGAGAAACTCTGCAGCCACGTCTGGGAAACGTCTCCAGCCAAGGCCATCCCTGGCGGGCGCATCGTAACGGGGAGCCGTGAGTCCTGCTGTCGAGAGGGCTGGGTGGCCAGCAGCTGGTGGGGCTGTGCCTGGGGAAGGACCACGTGCAGAGCCGGAGGGGCAGGTGGGGAAAGGGAGAGCTTTTCTGCCGGCTGCCGTCCCTGCCTCTGGATTTGGGGCTCCCGCACGTTGCAGGCGGGGTGGGAAAGAGTCAGGAAAAGAAGTTCCGGAAGAGTCCGGCAGGGAGGCAGCAGGGATACGGCAGGACCCAGGGCCGAAGGGGAGCCTGCGTTTGGCTCAGGCTGCAGCTCTCTCATGCCTGGTCCTCCTTGGCAGTGCTGGGGAAGCTGGCAGCGACCTACGTGGAGGCCATCCGGAGCGGGGCAGTGCCGTGTCTGCAGAGTGCGGCGCTGGCCCTGGCAGAGGCTGAGAACGCAGCGGCAGTGAAAGCGGCTGTGGCGTTGTACCGGGATATGATGGAGCAGTGGGCGCAGCTGCCGACGGAGACCGTTCAGGAGCTACTGGGGCTGCACGCCCAGTGCGCGCAGGAGGCGCTGGAGCTGTTCGTGGCACGGGCATTTGAAGATGGCATCCGCCCTTTCCGGGCAGAGCTCCAAGTAGGTGGTCCCCAGCCCAGCCGGGGCTCCCCAGGGACACCACCACCCCCTCAGCTTTGGGGAAAGAGCACGGTCCTGGGGGGCAGGGGTCTCCCTGCCCCCTGCCAGAGGACGCTGCCGAGCCCTCTCCAGAGGGGCCTCGGTGCCCACGCCTGCTCTCACGCGCTGCAGACTGGCAGTTGTCCCCGAACCTGCCGCGGTTCCGAAGCTGTGCTGCAATGGGGACGGAGCTCAGCCCTGCCCCCTCTCCTGCTGCAGCCCAGACGCGTCTCTGCCCCGGCTGGAAGCCTGGAGCCTTCCACGCTTCCCCTGTCCTGCTGAGTGGTTCTTGCCCCTGTGTTTTGGGAAGCCCGTGGGCCCTCTCACGCTCTCTGCTCCCGTGCCCCTTGGCCCAGAGACGTCCGTGGGCACAGAACGCCCTCCCCATCGGTCACCTCCCGGCTGATTACCCCACAGACCGGAGAACCCAACCTCCATGTCGGCCTGGCTTGGTTTGTGCCTGGCATGAGAGCGGTGGATGCAGCTCCGCCTGGGCTGATGCCTTCCCCCCGCATCTTTCCGGACAGCGCCAGGTACAGGCACTCAAGGTGAAGTTCTGCAGGGACAACGAGCAGGCGTCCCATGACAAGTGCGAGGCTGCTCTCAGGGACCTCTGCCAAGACATGGAGAGACGAATCGCTGATGGGGTCTACAGCGTGCCAGGGGGTTACCAGCTCTTCCAAGGAGACCAACAGACACTGGTGGAGAAATACTGGGGACTGCCTGGCAAGGGGGTGAAGGTAGGACCAAGAGCAGCTCCCCTTCAAGGGGAGAGGCTCCATGTCCCATCCCCTTCCCCCAAGAAACCATTTCCCCCCAGCTGCCGTTTCTCCTCTTGACTCCTCTTCTACCGGTGGTCCTCAGGCTGCTGCTGTCCTGCAGGAGTTCCTCCAAAGCAGAGAAACCCTGGCCAAGAGCATCCGCCAGATAGACCTCTACCTGACAGAGCTGCAAAGTAACTTCTGGGCTGGAGAAATGCCACTGCCTGTAGAGGGCCAAGCTTGAGGGAGGGGGACAAGAGCACTCTTGGGGGCTTGTGCGCTCAGCTCCTGCCCTTGCAACACCTCTGTTTCTCTGTCGCCAGGTAAGCAAGACCAGTACAAGAGAGCTGAGCGGGTGAGGGCGGCCCGGAGGATGATGGAGACCGCAGCATCGATACTGATTAACTTGGTAATCGCATTTGCTACTCGATTGTTACTACCAAGATTTCCTTTATTACAACTGTTACCACAGTTGTTACTACGAAGATTTCCGTTAAACCCCTGTCGTGGTTTAACGCCAGCCAGCAACTAAACACCACGCAGCCGCTCGCTCACTCCCCCCACCTCCACTTAGCCATCCTCTGCGGAGTAGCTATTCCCACCCTGGGCCTTAGCAAGGCTCTCCTCACTTTGAACCTGTGAGGAAGTTCTCCCCACAGGGCTGTTGTGCTCTCTGCTCGCGCACGCCCTCTCAGTGCTGCTCCCTCTTTCCTTTCTTCAGACCAAAAGATCCCCACGTGCCCCTTCCTGACCCGTCTCTGGAGGAGGAGGTGGCTGTAGGGGGTTCACGGGAGGTGTGTGTCCCATCGTACTGGTTTTGCCTGGGAGAGGGTCAATGTTCTTCCTAGCAGGCGGTGGGGTTCTGAGTTTTGGATTGGTGACCGAACCAGTGCTGCTGACACCCCCCTGTTTGAGCTGTGGCTGAACAGCGCCTGCACAGCATCAAGACCTTTTCTGTTTCTCATCCACCAGCGAGTGGGCGGGGGGTGGGCAAGAAGTTGGGAGGGGACCCAGCCGGGACAGCTGACCCCCGCTGACCAAAGCGATATCCCAGACCCTAGGACACGGCGCTCAAGCAATAAAAACTGGGGGATAGAAGGAGGCAGGGGGATGTTTGGAGTTAGGGTGTTTGTCTTCCCAAGCCACCGTTACGTGTGATGGAGCCCTGCTTTCCTGGAGGGGGCTGAGCATCTGTCTGCCGATGGGCAGTAGGGAATGAATTCCTTATTTCGCTTTGGTTGCGCACGCAGCTTTCGTTTTACCTATTAAACTCTCTTGGTCTCGACCCACCAGTTGTCTCATTTTCACCCTTCCCGTTCCCTCCCCCATTCCCCAAGCTGTGTGGGGCTCAGCTGCCCACCGGGGTCAACCCACCACGCTCATGGACAAAGGGGTTTCCCTCCTCCCTACAGGGAACTCAATCCTCAGCTGCTCCACGAGAAGAAGCAGGGACACTAAGCGTTCCAGTAACGAGAAGGTGTAGAGGTTTCTCAGTTCTTTACATACAGAGGGGCTGGTCCAAGGCCGTCATCCCGGTGGCACTGGCCCCTGAAATGCCTTTCCTGCAGTGTGGGCACTCCATCCCTGCGGGAGAGGTCTGCTTGTGCCAGAGGGGGGTCTGCAGAGCACAGCCCCTGCTCACCCAGCGAGGGCCTGGGGAACCTGCTGAGGACAAAGCCCAGGCTCTTTCCTCCCCATGCTGCTGTGCCGGTGCTCTTTTCCCTCCCGAGCCCCCACACTGCGAGAGCCTGCGTCCCTCCACTGCAAGACCCCAGCCTCGGGAGCCATCCCACCACGTCTCCGTGACCCCACAGGACCGTAGCCCTGCAACTGCACGCAGACCTCTAACTCCTCCTGTTTATTCCCCATACCCCGGCATTAATGTGCAGACATTTCAGAGAGGCCCCCCAGCCTGTTGAGTGCCTGGAGAGGGTTTGGGGGTTTTCCCATCGTGGTGCCCTGTTGGCGCTTCCTTGCTTACACACAAGTGCTGCAGGTGACCTGCTTAGGGTCTGTTTTGTTGGCTTTGTGACCCCTTCCCGTCACATCACCCCAGACCCTTTGCTCACCGACCCTGTCTGTCGCTCCCTCACTGGGCTGCTGGATGCTCTCTCCCTCTCCTCCTTAGTTTAAAGCCCCCTTACAAGGTCAACCAGCCTACGGACAAAGATTCCTTTGCCCCTCTGGTGAGGTGGATCCCGTCTCTCCCAGGCAGACCCTGAGCTGCATACAGGGTCCCGTGGTTGTAGAGCCCAAACCCCTCTTGCCAGCACCAGTTCCTCAGCCAACTGTTGACCTGCATCGGCACTGCTCTCCTCCTCGCACGCTTGCCCCTGGGGCTCGCAGGCGTTCCCTCCAAGCCGTGGAGACCTGGTACGTGGTGTGAGTTGAGTTGTCTTCAGGCTTTGCTTCTGAAATGAGAGGGCACCCAAATATAAGGTGAGCTGATCTACCGATATGCCCCCCATCACTCCGAACGTCCCCTTTTCCTCCTTCTTCCCCCAGCTTTACATGCTGAGCACGATGTCTCATGGTCTGGAACGTCCCCTTGGTCAGCTGGGGTCAGCTGTCCCGGCCGTGTCCCCTCCCAGCTCCTTGTGCAGCCCCAGCCTCCTCGCTGGTGGGGTGGGGTGAGGAGCAGAAGAGGTCTTGACCGTCTGTAAGCCCTGCTCAGCAGGAACGAAAACAGCCCTGTGTGACCAACGCTGTTTCCAGCACAAATCCAAGCCCTCGCCCCGTAGCAGCTTCTCTGGAGAAAATGACCTCTGTCCCTGCCAGACGCAGCACAACACATCACAGAGGCCTGGGAGACCTTGCTGCTGAAGGCACCGAGCAGCGTAGGGACACGCGGAGATGTTTGTTCTTTGAATGACCCGGCTAAGGGCCTCGCACGAGTTGGGAGAAGGAAAGGGAGGAACACGAACAAAAGCAGTGACACGAAACAACCCGCCCAGGCCTCGTTAACTGACAAGCAATTACAGGTGCCACTCGCAGGAAGACCAGCTTGGACTTTGCAACTGGTGGGGTCGTAAGTCAGGAGGGAGATCCTGAACACTGCTGGAAAGGGTGCCTGCTACTGGGGCTAATGGGGATCCCAGTGCCAGCTACTGGGGTGAATGGCGATCCAGTGCCAGCTAGTGGAGCTAATGGGGACCCCAGTACCAGCTACTGGGGCTAATGGGGATCCCAGTGCCAGCTAGTGGAGCTAATGGGGATCCAGTGCCAGCTATTGGGGCTAATGGGGATCCCAGTGCCAGCTACTGGAGCGAATGGGGATCCCAGTACCAGCCACTGGGGTGAATGGGGATCCAGTGCCAACTAGTGGAGTTAATGGGGATCCCAGTGCCAGCTACTGGGGTGAATGGGGATCCAAGTGCCAGCTACTGGGGTGAATGGGGATCCCAGTGCCAGCTACTGGAGCCAGTGGAGTCCCAGTGCCAGCTACTGGGGTGAATGGGGATCCCAGTGCCAGCTACTGGGGCTAATGGGGATCCCAGTACCAGCCACTGGGGTGAATGGGGATCCAGTGCCAGCTACTGGGGCTAATGGGGATCCCAGTACCAGCCACTGGGGTGAATGGGGATCCAGTGCCAGCTACTGGGGTAAATGGGGATGCCAGTACCAGCTACTGGGGCTAATGCGGATCCCAGTACCAGCTACTGGAGCCAGTGGAGTCCCAGTGCCAGCTACTGGGGCTAATGCGAATCCCAGTGCCAGCTACTGGGCTGAATGGGGATCCAGTGCCAGCTAGTGGAGCAAATGGGGATCCCAGTACCAGCTACTGGGGCTAATGGGGATCCCAGTGCCAGCTATTGGGGCTAATGGGGATCCCAGTACCAGCCACTGGGGTGAACGGGGATCCCAGTGACAGCTACTGGAGCCAGTGGAGTCCCAGTGCCAGCTACTGGAGCGAATGGGGATCCCAGTACCAGCTACTGGAGCGAATGGGGATCCCAGTAGCAGCTACTGCAGCCAGTGGAGTCTCAGTGCCCGCTACTGGGGTGAATGGAGATCCCGGTACCAGCTACTGTTGCAAATTGGGGTCCAGTGCCAGCTACTGGGGTGAGTGGGGACCCAGTGCCAGCTACTGGGGCAAGTGGGGTCCCAGTACCAGCCACTGGCGTGAGCGGGGGGTTCTCAGTGCAGCTACCGGGGCAGGTGGGGGTCTCGGCCCCCAGCAGTTGGGGTGGGCATGGTGCGTGACCCAAAAACCAGCTGCTGGGAGGGACTGGTGCGAGCGAGGGGCTCAGCGCCCGTGTCTGGAGCGGGACCACCAGCCCACGTCCCGGTGCTGGCGCGCGGGAGCAAACGTCCGTGCCCGCCCCAATCCCGGTGTGCGCTGACCAGCAAACGCCGAGCTGGACCGGCCGGCCAGGAGGGCTCCTTGGGCGCGGGCTGGGCTACCCGGGGTGACAGGGCCACCCGAGGGGACCCGGGCGCGGGGGTGCCTGTGGGATGAGCGTGTCGGTGCTGGGTGCTGGCAGCGAGCCTGGAGATGGCGCAGGGGAGCCGTGGGGTGGGTCAGAGGGCTGGGGTCTGGGCGCGGGAGGGCACCCTTGTGTGGGGGCACTGGGGAGCGGGCACCTCGATGGGAGAGCGGGGGGAAACGGGGACGGGGTGCCCGTGCGTCGGGGGGTGGTTCCTGCCCCTGGGTGCGAGAAAGGGGCACGGGGACCTGCGGAGGAGGGGGAGGGGAGGGGAAGGGGGACGTGGTGTTTCTGCAAGGGGAGGGTGGGCGCACCATGGGGGAGGGGATGTCTTTTCAAGGGGGCCGCGGCACCCCTTTGAGAGGGGAAGAGGGATGGGGTAGGGCTCCGTGAGGGAAATGGGGTGCAGGGCACGTCCGTGGGGGGATGCTGGGGCAGCGCGGTGCCCGTGGGAGATGGGGGCTGGGCGTGCGTGGGGGGAGGCTGAGGAGCATGCCCGCGTGTCAGCGGTGCGCGTCCTCGGGAGGGGGCGGCACGAGGGCCGTGGGTGCGAGGGGACCACGGCGCGTGTCCGCAGGAGGGGTCTCGGGGAGGGGGTGTGCGTGCTGGGGCACCGGGGCTTCGGGGCGAGCAGGGCAATTCTTGGCAGGCCCTCAGGGGAGAGGCTCGTGGGGGTGGTGGCACGTCCACGAGGGGCATTTTGGGGGGACACAAATGTGGGAGAGCAGCAGGGGCCCCGGCAGGGCTGCCGGGGTGTCGGGGACGTGTCCGTGGGTGGAGGAGAAGAGGAAGCACGTGAGTGGGTGCTCCAAGGGGGGCAGGGCGACGTGGGGGTCATGTTGGGGGGGTGGGGGGGGAGGTGAGGGACCCACCTGGTGGATACGAGAGGGAAGGGGGAACCGCAGCACAGCACCCGTGGCTGGGACAGAGTTAACCGTCTTCATCCAGCCCGTGGTGCTGGAAAGGTGTTGGTAACACACAAATGCTTTGGCTGCTGCTGAGCGGTGCGTGCACAAGGTCGGGGCCTTCTTTCCCCCTCTGCCCCCCGCAGCGAGCAGGCGGGGGGTGGGCAAACGGCCAGGACCCTCAGAGATCATCGAGGCCACCCCCCGTGTGGCGAGCAGGGACGTGCTGCACCAGGCCAGGCTGCTAAAGACCCTCCGAGCTGACCCAAAGCGCTTCCAGCGAGGGGCCACCCGCAGCTCCTCGGGGCGCCTGGTCCCCGTGTCCCACCGCCCCTTCTTGTTCCTCTACTGGTTAAACCGTCCTTATGTCAGCTGCCCCCAGTCTCCGTGCTCAGCTGCGGGCCAGGGCCAGACCCCCGGCCAGCGATGGGGTTTCCTGCTCCCTCCTAGCCCCACTTTCACTTTCGCTCTCTGACACACCCTCGTTTCCCGGAATAGGAGGAGAGGGGCCGGCCAAGGGCACAGGATAAACGGCAGGGCAGGACCCCGGCTGCAGCAGAGCTGTTGCAGCCCAGGGCGGGTGACGAAGACGACGGTGAGTCCCTTCCCCTAATCCCCCCTGCGCACCCCACGCGAGCAGCCCGGGGCTTTGGGGCTGGGAATGACTCCTGACCCCAGGCAGCGACAGGGACCCCGCCAGGTGGGAGGAGGAAGAGGTCCAAAGGTCTGCTGGGGCTCTGGGATGGAGCAAGGGGAATGGGTGGCTGGAGCCTGCCTTCACCCCCGAGGCTCTGCGTGCAAGTTAGGACTCGCCTGAGCTTGCACCCTATGGCCTCACCATTCCTCTCCTGCCCACGGCGCTGGCAGCGCCGTGGCACGAGGGGCAGCCTCCTGTCCCCAGGGGCGACCCCTCGCTGTTCCTGGAAGCGGGCAGGGCTTGTGAGGTCCCGCCAGAGGGTTCCAAGCCCAGAAGCGGGCAGTGCCGTCGGAGCTCCTCGCTGCCGGAGCAAGTCCCCGGGTGTCTGGGAGGTTGCAGTGGGGCAGCTCCTGGGTGTGGGCACGGCAGGAGCCGTTGTGCTGCCTCCACGTCCGTGGGGTTTAGCGGACCCTGGCAGGGGCCGGGCGATGGCTGGGGCTGTGCAGGGGAAGGGTCCGGATTCGGTGAGAGCCCCCCTGCCGCTGGCAGTCTCCCCATCGGGGCAGAAGGCGAGGAGGGGCGGGCGCTGAGCACTGGAGTGTGGGGAGGGGGTCACCCACCACCGCACGGGAGGAGGCGAGGAGGGAGGGGAGCCTTGCGAGGGCAGCACAAGCGTGTCCCTGTGCGGGGCACAGGGGGGTGAGAGGGCGTTTGATGGCGTCGGGCAGAAGAAATTAATGAAGAAATTAATAAGAAGCTCCCGAAGCTTCGATTTCACCCCCCAACCTCTCTTTCCTTAGCGCTGCTGCGGCTCTCCGGTCATTCCTCTTGCCCCGCAGCCCTGCCGGAGGCCGTTGCCATGTCCCACACCCGTTCTTGCATGGTTCACCCCCAGCAAACTTCCAGCGGGTGTTGAGGACACACTGCAGAGGACTCCCACTTTCCCACTGGGCTTTCAGAATCTGAGCTGTTCCTGTTGCAAGGCCAAGGGGAAGGGGCTGTGCACCTCTTGGGAGCGTCACCGTTGTCTTCACAGCAGCGCTTGCGAGGGGCCAAAAGAGGAGGCGCGGTGGAAGGAGTTTGGTGCAAAGCGTGATTTGCTTGGAAAAAGGAAGCAGGATGCTAACGACTGTCCCTGCTGGGACTGGGGGGTGTCCCCACCTTGCTAACCAGCCCGTCTCTCCGTCTCCTTTGCAGGCTGCGTTTGCTGCCAGCCATGGCGTCCGAAATCCACGTGCCGGCGCCTGTCTGCCTCATCGAGAACACGCGGACGAAGGGGCTGGTGGTGCGGCAGGAGGCCCTGCAGGTGCTCTCGGAGGTCACCCAGCCGGTGGTGGTGGTGGCCATCACGGGGCCGTACCGCACGGGCAAGTCCTACCTCATGAACAGGCTGGCTGGCCAGAGGAAAGGTGAGGGAGGTCCCGGCCCTGCATGGCCAAGGTACCCGGGTTTGCCCACTCTGCAGTTACCGCCCTTGCGTCCTCCCCACAGGTTTCTCCCTGGGCTCCAGCGTGCAGCCCCACACCAAAGGTATCTGGATGTGGTGTGTGCCTCACCCCTGCCAGCCTGGACGCACCCTGGTGCTGCTGGACACCGAAGGGCTGGGCGACGTGGAGAAGGTGTGGAGGAAGCAGAAGCTCCATTTGGGCGTTCCCAGCACTTTGTGGAAGCTCTTGAGGGCCCAGCCATGGTGACCAGAGTGCAGGTGTTCCCACCGCCTATGGTGGGAAGAGGCCATGGGGAAGGAGGTCGGGGTAGACAAGTTGCCAAATTCCTCCGCTTTTCTAGAAAAGAGCAGCAGAGCGGGAATGAGGAGCTGAGAGAGCACTTTGGTAGAGGTCTGTGGGACCCTGAGAGTTAGGAGCTGAGGATCAGCCCAGCTTCAGAAAGACGTGGTGATGGCATGGGGCGGGTCTCTCCAAAGCCTGATCTTGCCATGGCCCGTGGGTTGGGGGCATTCAGGGCCTGGGGATCTGGGGCTTTGCTCATGCTTAGGGAGTCTTGTTGATAAGCGCCAAGGGTCGTTGTTGCAGGGCGACACCGAGAACGACACATGGATCTTCGTGCTATCCGTCCTGCTCTCCAGCACCCTGATCTACAACAGCAAAGGCACCATTGACCAGCAAGCCATGGAGCAGCTGCAGTATCCTTGGTGGGACCGAGGCCCCAGGGATGGCCTCCTCTCCCTGTGTGGGGGGCTAGGGGTTGACAAATCCCAGTTCCTCAAGCAGCTGCAGAACCTTCTGGTGGTGCCCGGTGACGTGCTCTGAGTCCTGAGGAGTGCCACGTCGTGGACCTCAGGGCTGAGGGTTTTTCTCCCTCCTCCTTCTGGTGGTTCCAGGCTGTTCCCTGTCCCCGCAGGGTCTCCTCTCTTCCCCATGAAGTGCTGAGCGGTTGCAGGATGGCGATGCCCCTGCGTTCAGAGCTGAGGTCCCTCTTTCCTTAGCCAGCTCCCTAGCTATGTGATGAAGCTGACTGAGCACGTCAGGTTGAACGCAGCAGCCGAGAAGAGCGAAGATGAACTGGAGGATTCAGAAAAACTTGTCCGCTTCTTCCCGACGTTCGTCTGGGCTGTGCGGGATTTCACACTGCAGCTGGAGGTGGATGGGAAGGAAATCACTGAAGATGAATACCTGGAGAACGCCCTGGAGTTAAAGGCCGGTAAGGGAACGGTGCCGTGCTGCCGGAGACGTTCAGCCCCAGACACAGCAGCCTTCCGGTGTAATTCAACAACAGCCCGAGCCCGGTGGACTTGCTCCGTCTCCTCTTCCCCACAGGCAGCAGCCCGGAGGCCCGAGGCTACAACGAGCTCCGGGAATGCATCCGCCGGTTCTTTCCCGCTCGCAAGTGCTTTGTTTTTGACCAGCCGGCCGGCAGGAGGGACCTGGTCCGCTTGGAGGAGCTTCCGGACGATGGGATCAACCCCGAGTTCCAGCAGCAGGTGGAGAAACTCTGCAGCCACGTCTGGGAAACGTCTCCAGCCAAGGCCATCCCTGGCGGGCGCATCGTAACAGGGAGCCGTGAGTCCTGCTGTCGAGAGGGCTGGGTGGCCAGCAGCTGGTGGGGCTGTGCCTGGGGAAGGACCACGAGCAGAGCCGGAGGGGCAGGTGGGGAAAGGGAGAGCTTTTCTGCCGGCTGCCGTCCCTGCCTCTGGATTTGGGGCTCCCGCACGTTGCAGGCGGGGTGGGAAAGAGTCAGGAAAAGAAGTTCCGGAAGAGTCCGGCAGGGAGGCAGCAGGGATACGGCAGGACCCAGGGCCGAAGGGGAGCCTGCGTTTGGCTCAGGCTGCAGCTCTCTCATGCCTGGTCCTCCTTGGCAGTGCTGGGGAAGCTGGCAGCGACCTACGTGGAGGCCATCCGGAGCGGGGCAGTGCCGTGTCTGCAGAGTGCGGCGCTGGCCCCGGCAGAGGCTGAGAACGCAGCGGCAGTGAAAGCGGCTGTGGCGTTGTACCGGGATATGATGGAGCAGCGGGCGCAGCTGCCGACGGAGACCGTTCAGGAGCTACTGGGGCTGCACGCCCAGTGCGCGCAGGAGGCGCTGGAGCTGTTCGTGGCACGGGCATTTGAAGATGGCATCCGCCCTTTCCGGGCAGAGCTCCAAGTAGGTGGTCCCCAGCCCAGCTGGGGTTCCCCAGGGACACCACCACCCCCTCAGCTTTGGGGAAAGAGCACGGTCCTGGGGGGCAGGGGTCTCCCTGCCCCCTGCCAGAGGACGCTGCCGAGCCCTCTCCAGAGGGGCCTCGGTGCCCACGCCTGCTCTCACGCGCTGCAGACTGGCAGTTGTCCCCGAACCTGCCGCGGTTCCGAAGCTGTGCTGCAATGGGGACGGAGCTCAGCCCTGCCCCCTCTCTGCTGCAGCCCAGACGCGTCTCTGCCCCGGCTGGAAGCCTGGAGCCTTCCACGCTTCCCCTGTCCTGCTGAGTGGTTCTTGCCCCTGTGTTTTGGGAAGCCCGTGGGCCCTCTCACGCTCTCTGCTCCCGTGCCCCTTGGCCCAGAGACGTCCGTGGGCACAGAACGCCCTCCCCATCGGTCACCTCCCGGCTGATTACCCCACAGACCGGAGAACCCAACCTCCATGTCGGCCTGGCTTGGTTTGTGCCTGGCATGAGAGCGGTGGATGCAGCTCCGCCTGGGCTGATGCCTTCCCCCCGCATCTTTCCGGACAGCGCCAGGTACAGGCACTCAAGGTGAAGTTCTGCAGGGACAACGAGCAGGCGTCCCATGACAAGTGCGAGGCTGCTCTCAGGGACCTCTGCCAAGACATGGAGAGACGAATCGCTGATGGGGTCTACAGCGTGCCAGGGGGTTACCAGCTCTTCCAAGGAGACCAACAGACACTGGTGGAGAAATACTGGGGACTGCCTGGCAAGGGGGTGAAGGTAGGACCAAGAGCAGCTCCCCTTCAAGGGGAGAGGCTCCATGTCCCATCCCCTTCCCCCAAGAAACCATTTCCCCCCAGCTGCCGTTTCTCCTCTTGACTCCTCTTCTACCGGTGGTCCTCAGGCTGCTGCTGTCCTGCAGGAGTTCCTCCAAAGCAGAGAAACCCTGGCCAAGAGCATCCGCCAGATAGACCTCTACCTGACAGAGCTGCAAAGTAACTTCTGGGCTGGAGAAATGCCACTGCCTGTAGAGGGCCAAGCTTGAGGGAGGGGGACAAGAGCACTCTTGGGGGCTTGTGCGCTCAGCTCCTGCCCTTGCAAGACCTCTATTTCTCTGTCGCCAGGTAAGCAAGACCAGTACAAGAGAGCTGAGCGGGTGAGGGCGGCCCGGAGGATGATGGAGACCGCAGCATCGATACTGATTAACTTGGTAATCGCATTTGCTACTCGATTGTTACTACCAAGATTTCCTTTATTACAACTGTTACTACAGTTGTTACTACGAAGATTTCCGTTAAACCCCTGTCGTGGTTTAACGCCAGCCAGCAACTAAACACCACGCAGCCGCTCGCTCACTCCCCCCTCCTCCACTTAGCCATCCTCTGCAGAGTAGCTATTCCCACCCTGGGCCTTAGCAAGGCTCTCCTCACTTTGAACCTGTGAGGAAGTTCTCCCCACAGGGCTGTTGTGCTCTCTGCTCGCGCACGCCCTCTCAGTGCTGCTCCCTCTTTCCTTTCTTCAGACCAAAAGATCCCCACGTGCCCCTTCCTGACCCGTCTCTGGAGGAGGAGGTGGCTGTAGGGGGTTCACGGGAGGTGTGTGTCCCATCGTACTGGTTTTGCCTGGGAGAGGGTCAATGTTCTTCCTAGCAGGCGGTGGGGTTCTGAGTTTTGGATTGGTGACCGAACCAGTGCTGCTGACACCCCCCTGTTTGAGCTGTGGCTGAACAGCGCCTGCACAGCATCAAGACCTTTTCTGTTTCTCATCCACCAGCGAGTGGGCGGGGGGTGGGCAAGAAGTTGGGAGGGGACCCAGCCGGGACAGCTGACCCCCGCTGACCAAAGCGATATCCCAGACCCTAGGACACGGCGCTCAAGCAATAAAAACTGGGGGATAGAAGGAGGCAGGGGGATGTTTGGAGTTAGGGTGTTTGTCTTCCCAAGCCACCGTTACGTGTGATGGAGCCCTGCTTTCCTGGAGGGGGCTGAGCATCTGTCTGCCGATGGGCAGTAGGGAATGAATTCCTTATTTCGCTTTGGTTGCGCACGCAGCTTTCGTTTTACCTATTAAACTCTCTTGGTCTCGACCCACCAGTTGTCTCATTTTCACCCTTCCCGTTCCCTCCCCCATTCCCCAAGCTGTGTGGGGCTCAGCTGCCCACCGGGGTCAACCCACCACGCTCATGGACAAAGGGGTTTCCCTCCTCCCTACAGGGAACTCAATCCTCAGCTGCTCCACGAGAAGAAGCAGGGACACTAAGCGTTCCAGTAACGAGAAGGTGTAGAGGTTTCTCAGTTCTTTACATACAGAGGGGCTGGTCCAAGGCCGTCATCCCGGTGGCACTGGCCCCTGAAATGCCTTTCCTGCAGTGTGGGCACTCCATCCCTGCGGGAGAGGTCTGCTTGTGCCAGAGGGGGGTCTGCAGAGCACAGCCCCTGCTCACCCAGCGAGGGCCTGGGGAACCTGCTGAGGACAAAGCCCAGGCTCTTTCCTCCCCATGCTGCTGTGCCGGTGCTCTTTTCCCTCCCGAGCCCCCACACTGCGAGAGCCTGCGTCCCTCCACTGCAAGACCCCAGCCTCGGGAGCCATCCCACCACGTCTCCGTGACCCCACAGGACCGTAGCCCTGCAACTGCACGCAGACCTCTAACTCCTCCTGTTTATTCCCCATACCCCGGCATTAATGTGCAGACACTTCAGAGAGGCCCCCCAGCCTGTTGAGTGCCTGGAGAGGGTTTGGGGGTTTTCCCATCGTGGTGCCCTGTTGGCGCTTCCTTGCTTACACACAAGTGCTGCAGGTGACCTGCTTAGGGTCTGTTTTGTTGGCTTTGTGACCCCTTCCCGTCACATCACCCCAGACCCTTTGCTCACCGACCCTGTCTGTCGCTCCCTCACTGGGCTGCTGGATGCTCTCTCCCTCTCCTCCTTAGTTTAAAGCCCCCTTACAAGGTCAACCAGCCTACGGACAAAGATTCCTTTGCCCCTCTGGTGAGGTGGATCCCGTCTCTCCCAGGCAGACCCTGAGCTGCATACAGGGTCCCGTGGTTGTAGAGCCCAAACCCCTCTTGCCAGCACCAGTTCCTCAGCCAACTGTTGACCTGCATCGGCACTGCTCTCCTCCTCGCACGCTTGCCCCTGGGGCTCGCAGGCATTCCCTCCAAGCCGTGGAGACCTGGTACGTGGTGTGAGTTGAGTTGTCTTCAGGCTTTGCTTCTGAAATGAGAGGGCACCCAAATATAAGGTGAGCTGATCTACCGATATGCCCCCCATCACTCCGAACGTCCCCTTTTCCTCCTTCTTCCCCCAGCTTTACATGCTGAGCACGATGTCTCATGGTCTGGAACGTCCCCTTGGTCAGCTGGGGTCAGCTGTCCCGGCCGTGTCCCCTCCCAGCTCCTTGTGCAGCCCCAGCCTCCTCGCTGGTGGGGTGGGGTGAGGAGCAGAAGAGGTCTTGACCGTCTGTAAGCCCTGCTCAGCAGGAACGAAAACAGCCCTGTGTGACCAACGCTGTTTCCAGCACAAATCCAAGCCCTCGCCCCGTAGCAGCTTCTCTGGAGAAAATGACCTCTGTCCCTGCCAGACGCAGCACAACACATCACAGAGGCCTGGGAGACCTTGCTGCTGAAGGCACCGAGCAGCGTAGGGACACGCGGAGATGTTTGTTCTTTGAATGACCCGGCTAAGGGCCTCGCACGAGTTGGGAGAAGGAAAGGGAGGAACACGACTTGGACTTTGCAACTGGTGGGGTCGTAAGTCGGGAGGGAGATCCTGAACACTGCTGGAAAGGGTGCCTGCTACTGGGGCTAATGGGGATCCCAGTGCCAGCTACTGGGGTGAATGGGGATCCAGTGCCAGCTACTGGGGTGAATGGCGATCCAGTGCCAGCTAGTGGAGCAAATGGGGATGCCAGTACCAGCTACAGGGGCTAATGGGGATTCCAGTGCCAGCTACTGGGGCTAATGGGGATCCCAGTGCCAGCTACTGGGGTGAATGGGGATCTAGTGCCAGCTAGTGGAGCAAATGGGGATGCCAGTGCCAGCTAGTGGAGCTAATGGGGATCCCAGTGCCAGCAACTGGGGCTAATGGGGATCCCAGTACCAGCTACTGGAGCGAATGGGGATCCCAGTACCAGCCACTGGGGTGAATGGGGATCCCAGTGCCAGCTACTGGGATGAATGGGGTTCCCAGTGCCAGCTAGTGGAGCTAACGGGGATCCCAGTGCCAGCTATTGGGGCTAATGGGGTTCCCAGTGCCAGCTACTGGGGTGAATGGGGATCCCAGTGCCAGCTACTGGAGCAAATGGGGATCCCAGTGCCAGCCACTGGGGTGAATGGGGATCCAGTGCCAACTAGTGGAGTTAATGGGGATCCCAGTGCCAGCTACTGGGGTGAATGGGGATCCAGTGCCAGCTACTGGGGTGAATGGGGATCCCAGTACCAGCCACTGGGGTGAATGGGGATCCAGTGCCAGCTACTGGGGCTAATGGGGATCCCAGTACCAGCCACTGGGGTGAATGGGGATCCAGTGCCAGCTACTGGGTTGAATGGGGATCCCAGTGCCAGCTACTGGGGCTAATGCGAATCCCAGTACCAGCTACTGGGGCTAATGGGGATCCCAGTGCCAGCTACTGGGGCTAATGCGAATCCCAGTGCCAGCTACTGGGCTGAATGGGGATCCAGTGCCAGCTAGTGGAGCAAATGGGGATCCCAGTGCCAGCTACTGGGGCTAATGCGAATCCCAGTGCCAGCTACTGGGCTGAATGGGGATCCAGTGCCAGCTAGTGGAGCAAATGGGGATCCCAGTACCAGCTACTGGGGCTAATGGGGATCCCAGTGCCAGCTACTGGGGCTAATGGGGATCCCAGTACCAGCCACTGGGGTGAACGGGGATCCCAGTGACAGCTACTGGAGCCAGTGGAGTCCCAGTGCCAGCTACTGGAGCGAATGGGGATCCCAGTACCAGCTACTGGAGCGAATGGGGATCCCAGTAGCAGCTACTGCAGCCAGTGGAGTCTCAGTGCCCGCTACTGGGGTGAATGGAGATCCCGGTACCAGCTACTGTTGCAAATTGGGGTCCAGTGCCAGCTACTGGGGTGAGTGGGGTCCCAGTGCCAGGTACTGGGGCAAGTGGGGTCCCAGTACCACCCACTGGCGTGAGCGGGGGGTTCTCAGTGCAGCTACCGGGGCAGGTGGGGGTCTCGGCCCCCAGCAGTTGGGGTGGGCATGGTGCGTGACCCAAAAACCAGCTGCTGGGAAGGACTGGTGCGAGCGAGGGGCTCAGCACCCGTGTCTGGAGCGGGACCACGGGTGACAGCCCACGTCCCGGTGCTGGCGTGCGGGGGCAAACGTCCGTGCCCACCCCAATCCCGGTGTGCGCTGACCAGCAAATGCCGAGCTGGACCGGCCGGCCAGGAGGGCTCCTTGGGCGCGGGCTGGGCTACCCGGGGTGACAGGGCCACCCGAGGGGACCCGGGCGCGGGGGTGCCTGTGGGATGAGCGTGTCGGTGCTGGGTGCTGGCAGCGAGCCTGGAGATGGCGCAGGGGAGCCGTGGGGTGGGTCAGAGGGCTGGGGTCTGGGCGCGGGAGGGCACCCTTGTGTGGGGGCACTGGGGAGCGGGCACCTCGATGGGAGAGCGGGGGGAAACGGGGACGGGGTGCCCGTGCGTCGGGGGGTGGTTCCTGCCCCTGGGTGCGAGAAAGGGGCACGGGGACCTGCGGAGGAGGGGGAGGGGAGGGGAAGGGGGACGTGGTGTTTCTGCAAGGGGAGGGTGGGCGCACCATGGGGGAGGGGATGTCTTTTCAAGGGGGCCGCGGCACCCCTTTGAGAGGGGAAGAGGGATGGGGTAGGGCTCCGTGAGGGAAATGGGGTGCAGGGCACGTCCGTGGGGGGATGCTGGGGCAGCGCGGTGCCCGTGGGAGATGGGGGCTGGGCGTGCGTGGGGGGAGGCTGAGGAGCATGCCCGCGTGTCAGCGGTGCGCGTCCTCGGGAGGGGGCGGCACGAGGGCCGTGGGTGCGAGGGGACCACGGCGCGTGTCCGCAGGAGGGGTCTCGGGGAGGGGGTGTTCGTGCTGGGGCACCGGGGCTTCGGGGCGAGCAGGGCAATTCTTGGCAGGCCCTCAGGGGAGAGGCTCGTGGGGGTGGTGGCACGTCCACGAGGGGCATTTTGGGGGGACGCACGTGTGGGAGAGCAGCAGGGGCCCCGGCAGGGCTGCCGGGGTGTCGGGGACGTGTCCGTGGGTGGAGGAGAAGAGGAAGCACGTGAGTGGGTGCTCCAAGGGGGGCAGGGCGACGTGGGGTCATGTTGGGGGGGTGGGGGGGGAGGTGAGGGACCCACCTGGTGGATACGAGAGGGAAGGGGGAACCGCAGCACAGCACCCGTGGCTGGGACAGAGTTAACCGTCTTCATCCAGCCCGTGGTGCTGGAAAGGTGTTGGTAACACACAAATGCTTTGGCTGCTGCTGAGCGGTGCGTGCACAAGGTCGGGGCCTTCTTTCCCCCTCTGCCCCCCGCAGCGAGCAGGCGGGGGGTGGGCAAACGGCCAGGACCCTCAGAGATCATCGAGGCCACCCCCCGTGTGGCGAGCAGGGACGTGCTGCACCAGGCCAGGCTGCTAAAGACCCTCCGAGCTGACCCAAAGCGCTTCCAGCGAGGGGCCACCCGCAGCTCCTCGGGGCGCCTGGTCCCCGTGTCCCACCGCCCCTTCTTGTTCCTCCACTGGTTAAACCGTCCTTATGTCAGCTGCCCCCAGTCTCCGTGCTCAGCTGCGGGCCAGGGCCAGACCCCCGGCCAGCGATGGGGTTTCCTGCTCCCTCCTAGCCCCACTTTCACTTTCGCTCTCTGACACACCCTCGTTTCCCGGAATAGGAGGAGAGGGGCCGGCCAAGGGCACGGGATAAACGGCAGGGCAGGACCCCGGCTGCAGCAGAGCTGTTGCAGCCCAGGGCGGGTGACGAAGACGACGGTGAGTCCCTTCCCCTAATCCCCCCTGCGCACCCCACGCGAGCAGCCCGGGGCTTTGGGGCTGGGAATGACTCCTGACCCCAGGCAGTGACAGGGACCCCGCCAGGTGGGAGGAGGAAGAGGTCCAAAGGTCTGCTGGGGCTCTGGGATGGAGCAAGGGGAATGGGTGGCTGGAGCCTGCCTTCACCCCCGAGGCTCTGCGTGCAAGTTAGGACTCGCCTGAGCTTGCACCCTATGGCCTCACCATTCCTCTCCTGCCCACGGCGCTGGCAGCGCCGTGGCACGAGGGGCAGCCTCCTGTCCCCAGGGGCGACCCCTCGCTGTTCCTGGAAGCGGGCAGGGCTTGTGAGGTCCCGCCAGAGGGTTCCAAGCCCAGAAGCGGGCAGTGCCGTCGGAGCTCCTCGCTGCCGGAGCAAGTCCCCGGGTGTCTGGGAGGTTGCAGTGGGGCAGCTCCTGGGTGTGGGCACGGCAGGAGCCGTTGTGCTGCCTCCACGTCCGTGGGGTTTAGCGGACCCTGGCAGGGGCCGGGCGATGGCTGGGGCTGTGCAGGGGAAGGGTCCGGATTCGGTGAGAGCCCCCCTGCCGCTGGCAGTCTCCCCATCGGGGCAGAAGGCGAGGAGGGGCGGGCGCTGAGCACTGGAGTGTGGGGAGGGGGTCACCCACCACCGCACGGGAGGAGGCGAGGAGGGAGGGGAGCCTTGCGAGGGCAGCACAAGCGTGTCCCTGTGCGGGGCACAGGGGGGTGAGAGGGCGTTTGATGGCGTCGGGCAGAAGAAATTAATGAAGAAATGAATAAGAAGCTCCCGAAGCTTCGATTTCACCCCCCAACCTCTCTTTCCTTAGCGCTGCTGCGGCTCTCCGGTCATTCCTCTTGCCCCGCAGCCCTGCTGGAGGCCGTTGCCATGTCCCACACCCGTTCTTGCATGGTTCACCCCCAGCAAACTTCCAGCGGGTGTTGAGGACACACTGCAGAGGACTCCCACTTTCCCACTGGGCTTTCAGAATCTGAGCTGTTCCTGTTGCAAGGCCAAGGGGAAGGGGCTGTGCACCTCTTGGGAGCGTCACCGTTGTCTTCACAGCAGCGCTTGCGAGGGGCCAAAAGAGGAGGCGCGGTGGAAGGAGTTTGGTGCAAAGCGTGATTTGCTTGGAAAAAGGAAGCAGGATGCTAACGACTGTCCCTGCTGGGACTGGGGGGTGTCCCCACCTTGCTAACCAGCCCGTCTCTCCGTCTCCTTTGCAGGCTGCGTTTGCTGCCAGCCATGGCGTCCGAAATCCACGTGCCGGCGCCTGTCTGCCTCATCGAGAACACGCGGACGAAGGGGCTGGTGGTGCGGCAGGAGGCCCTGCAGGTGCTCTCGGAGGTCACCCAGCCGGTGGTGGTGGTGGCCATCACGGGGCCGTACCGCACGGGCAAGTCCTACCTCATGAACAGGCTGGCTGGCCAGAGGAAAGGTGAGGGAGGTCCCGGCCCTGCATGGCCAAGGTACCCGGGTTTGCCCACTCTGCAGTTACCGCCCTTGCGTCCTCCCCACAGGTTTCTCCCTGGGCTCCAGCGTGCAGCCCCACACCAAAGGTATCTGGATGTGGTGTGTGCCTCACCCCTGCCAGCCTGGACGCACCCTGGTGCTGCTGGACACCGAAGGGCTGGGCGACGTGGAGAAGGTGTGGAGGAAGCAGAAGCTCCATTTGGGCGTTCCCAGCACTTTGTGGAAGCTCTTGAGGGCCCAGCCATGGTGACCAGAGTGCAGGTGTTCCCACCGCCTATGGTGGGAAGAGGCCATGGGGAAGGAGGTCGGGGTAGACAAGTTGCCAAATTCCTCCGCTTTTCTAGAAAAGAGCAGCAGAGCGGGAATGAGGAGCTGAGGGAGCACTTTGGTAGAGGTCTGTGGGACCCTGAGAGTTAGGAGCTGAGGATCAGCCCAGCTTCAGAAAGACGTGGTGATGGCATGGGGCGGGTCTCTCCAAAGCCTGATCTTGCCATGGCCCGTGGGTTGGGGGCATTCAGGGCCTGGGGATTTGGGGCTTTGCTCATGCTTAGAGAGTCTTGTTGATAAGCATTTGCTTATGTTGATAAGCGCCAAGGGTCGTTGTTGCAGGGCGACACCGAGAACGACACATGGATCTTCGTGCTATCCGTCCTGCTCTCCAGCACCCTGATCTACAACAGCAAAGGCACCATTGACCAGCAAGCCATGGAGCAGCTCAGCTCTCTCATACTGTTCTTGCTTACCTGGCGACAGAGAAACAGAGGTGTTGCAAGGGCAGGAGCTGAGCGCACAAGCCCCCAAGAGTGCTCTTGTCCCCCTCCCTCAAGCTTGGCCCTCTACAGGCAGTGGCATTTCTCCAGCCCAGAAGTTACTTTGCAGCTCTGTCAGGTAGAGGTCTATCTGGCGGATGAACTCGGCCAGGGTTTCTCTGCTTTGGAGGAACTCCTGCAGGACAGCAGCAGCCTGAGGACCACCGGTAGAAGAGGAGTCAAGAGGAGAAACGGCAGCTGGGGGGAAATGGTTTCTTGGGGGAAGGGGATGGGACATGGAGCATCCCACCAGTGATGTTCTCCACCTTTCTTCACTCTTTCTAGGACGCAGTGTATCTGTCCGTTGTTCCGATCACCGCTCTCTGGGCCTAGACTTTCAGCCACTTTTGAATCCACCTCACTGTCTGCTCATCCAGCCCAGACTTCAACAGCTTGTCCATGAGGATCTTACGGCAGACAGTGTCAAAAGCGTTGCAGAAATCAAGGCAGACAATAACCACTGCTCTCCTCTTGTCTACAAAGGCAATCATGTAATTGGAGAAAGTTATCAGGTCAGTCAAGCATGACTTCCCCTTGGTGAATCCATGCTAATTAGGCCTGAAGATTTTCTTGTTGTTCATGTGCCTGGAAATGGTTTCCAGGATTAGCTGCTCCATCATGTTCCCATGGATCAAGATGAGGCTGAGCAGCCTGTAGTTCCAAGTTTGGCTGTGTCGTTGGTGCCTACATGGAAGAGCAGCAGGGAGTAACAGTCCAAGGGCTGGAAAAGTTTCTGCAGCCTCTCAAAAATGCATCTTTTGATCAAGGACAGCAGAAAGTGTTTGTTAGAAGCTGCTAGAGGTTGCTAGCAGCTTACTGGGAATTACAGAAACCTGTGGCTCTCTTCACCTGGCAGGAAAAGGCCCCTTCAGCTTTCTTGAGGATTCCTCCAGATGCCCCCAGAAAATGTTTTCAGGACACTGTTGGGTAAAGCCCTGAGGAACTTGGTGGGAATTCAGTGCTCATCCTGATGTGAGAAGAAGGTTGGTCCTCCCAAGGTCCCTTCCAACCTGAATGATTCAGTGTTTCTGTCACCACTGATGAGAGGCACAGCGGTTTTTGGAGCCATGAATTCCACCTGTGCATGTGGGTTAGCACCAAGCATGGCACCCCCATCACCAGCCTCTCCTAGTGGTGTGATGTTGGCTCTAGGGCCTGAAATATTTTGAGTTCAAAGTTTAATTGTGAATGGCTACTTGTTTAGCTTGGGCCCTCCTCACAGCCTGCAACACCTGTGCATGACATCATGATGACAAGAAAGCCATGGCAGGAGGGTGATGATATTCTCACATCCCTGAAGTCCTTTGCAGATCCAAGAAAATCCAACAGGATTGGAAGAGCCTTAAACATCTCAGGCATGCATTTATAAGGTCAACTTTCTCACTGTGGGAGGCTGAAAGAGCTGGATTTGTTCAGTCAGAAGAAAAGAAGGCTTTGGGGAGACCGAAGAACAGCCTTCTCACACCTTCTAGAGGGTAACCAGAAGAGTCAGGCTCTTCACTGTGGTGCATGATGGGAGGATGAGAGCCAATGAGCAAGGAGAAGGCTTCCCAGAGAGCTGGTACCATCTCCATCTTTGGAGGTTTTCAGGCCCCAAATTAATAAAGTTCTATGCAAGCTGGTGCGCCCTGATAGCTGACCCTGCTGTGAGCAGGAGATTGGGCTAGAGACCTCCTGAGGTGAGATCCAGCCTGAAGGATTCTGTGTTCCATCTGCTACAGGGCTCTTCATAGAATCGTAAGAATCGTTTAGGTTGGAAAAGACCTTTAAAATCATTGAGTCCAACCGTTAACCTAGCACTGCCAACTCCACCACTAAACCATGTCCCTAAGCGCCTCATCTACACGTCTTTTAAACACCTCTAGGGATGGTGACTCAACCGCTTCCCTGGGCAGCCTGTTCCAAGGCTTTCAGTGAAGAAATTTTTCCTAAGATCCAATCTAACCCTCCCCTGGCGCAGCTTGAAGCCATTTCCTCTCGTCCTATCACTGGTTCCTTGGGAAGAGACCAACACCCACCTCGCTACAACCTCCTTTCAGGTAGTTGTAGAGAGCGATGAGGTCTCCCCTCAGCCTCCTTTTCTTCAGGCTAAACAACCCCAGTTCCCTCAGCTGTTCCGCCTGAGACTTGTGCTCTAAACTCTTCACCAGCTTTGTTGCTCTTCTTTGGACATGCTCCAGCACCTCCATGTCTGTCTTGTAGTGAGGGACGGCTCACGGCCTACTGAACGTGTGGAGAAGAATTGTGGACTTGGGAGTTTCGGCCAAGATAAGACAGGACTTTGGCCTGTGCGCCGAGAACTAGCAGACGCGCACATAGGCCTGAGATAAGACCTGAACACCTGCCTTAGTTGTCTTCTCTGCAACGAAACTGAAAACATCAAGAGAATTGTGTAACTGGTTAACCGTGAGAATAAGCGGATCTGAGAGCAGTCGTGTGGATCCTTGCCAAAAGGAAGAGAGACTGTTTTTCTTAGTTAATAAGGGGTAAGAATTGGGTGATGATTGGGGGAGACAGCGGGACCTCCCCATTATGGTAAAGGATATATTCTCCTGTATTGTAACAATAAAGGATTCTGCGCATGCTTATGTGAGAGTCCGTGCAACCATACACCACATGAACGGTGTCAAAGGCTTTGCTAAAGTCCAGGTAGACCACATCCACAGCCTTTCCCTCATCCACTAAGCAAGTCACCTTGTCATAGAAGGAGATCTGGTTAGTCAAGCAAGACCTGCCTTTCATAAACCCATGCAGATTGGGCCTGATCACCTGGTTGTCCTGTACGTGCCGCATGATGGCACTCAAGATGATCTGCTCCATAACCTTCCCCGGCACTGAGGTCAGACTGAGAGGCCTGTAGTTCCCCAGATCCTCCTTCCGGCCCTTCTTGTAGATGGGCATCACATTTGGTAACCTCCAGTCAACTGGCACCTCCCCGGTTAGCCAGGACTGCTGATAAAGGATTAAAAGTGGCTTGGTGAGCACTTCTGCCAGCTCCCTCAGTACCCTTGGATGGATCCCATCCTGCCCCATAGACTTGTGTGTG
This sequence comes from Calonectris borealis, assembly GCF_964195595.1. Taxonomy (NCBI): domain Eukaryota; kingdom Metazoa; phylum Chordata; class Aves; order Procellariiformes; family Procellariidae; genus Calonectris; species Calonectris borealis. Next base: position 124,015 of record NW_027441476.1, on the reverse strand, counting down.
TCTAAATGGTGTAGTAGGTCGCTACCATTTCCCCTTGGATTATGGGGGCTTCATTCTGCTCCCCGTCCCTGTCTTCCAGCTCCGGGACTTGGGTACCTAGAGAACAACTGGTCTGACTGTTAAAGACTGAGGCAAAGAAGGCATTGAGTACCTCAGCCTTTTACTCAGCTGTTGTCACTGTGTTTCCCCCTGCATCCAATAAAGGATGGAGATTCTCCTTAGCTCTCCTTTTGTTGCTAATGTATTTATAGAAACATTTTTTATTGTCCTTTACAGCAGTACCCGGATTAAGTGCCAGATCAAGTTCTAGTTGGGCTTTGGCCCTTCTAATTTTCTGCCTGCATAACCTCATGACATCTCTGAGTTGCCTGCCCCTTCTTCTAAAGGTCATAAGCTCTCCTTTTTTTCCTGAGTTCCAGCCAAAGCTCTCTGTTCAGCCAGGCCAGTCGTCTTCCCCGCTGGCTCGTCTTTTGGCACATGGGGACAGCCCGCTCCTGCGCCTTTAAGACTTCCTTCCTGAAGAATGCCCAGCCTTCCTGGACTCCTTTGCCCTTCAGGACTGCTTCCCAAGGGACTCTGTCAACCAATCTCCTAAAGAGGCCAAAGTCTGCCCTCTGGAAGTCCAAGGTGGCAGTTCTGCTGACCCCCCTCCTTACTTCTCCAAGAATTGAAAACCCTATCATTTTGTGATCGCTGTGCCCGAGACAGCCTCCAACCATCACATCATCCACGAGTCCTTCTCTGTTCGCAAACAATAGGTCCGGCGGGGCCCCTTCCCTAGTCGGCTCCCTCACCAGCGGTGTCAGGAAGTTCTCTTCCACACACTCCAGGAACCTCCTAGACTGTTTCCTCTCCGCTGTATTGTATTTCCAGCAGACATCTGGTAAGTTGAAGTCCCCGCCAAGAACAAGGGCTAGCGATTGTGAGACTTATCCCAGCTACTTATAGAATATTTTGTCTGCCTCTTCATCCTGGTTGGGTGGTCTATAACAGACTCCCACCATATATCTGCCTTGTTGGCCTTCCCCTGATTCTTACCCATAAACACTCAATCCTATCGTCACCATCATTAAGCTCTAGACAATCAAAACACTCCTGACATACAGAGCTACCACACCGCCTCTCCTTCCTTGCCTATCCCTTCTGAAGAGTTTATAGCCATCCATTGCAGCACTCCAGTTGTGCGAGTCATCCCACCATGTTTCCCTGATGGCAACTATATCATAGTTTTCCTGCTGCACAATAGCTTCCAGCTCCTCCTGTTAGTTGCCCATGCTGCCCATTCCCTTGATGATGGTAGGGAGAGCACTCAGGTTCCCCATGACCATGGAAATAAGTCAGACCTAAGTATGGTCAGATCAGCTGCAGCTTTGTGTCCCGCTCCAGTCATCTTTCTCAGGTGAAGGGCTGCTTGGCAGATACCCGCAAACAGCCATGACCTTATCCTTGGCTTCACCTTGTATTTCCTTTTTCCCTCTTTTGTGCCTCACAGGTTCTTCCCTTTGATCATCCTCATGCCCTCCCATACAAACAGCCCACCCCTGTTTAACCTTTCCTCATCGGCCCTGGTTTTGCCTGCTTTGTACCCTCATTTGGTATTTCTGGGATGGTCACCATGGCAATACCTATCTTGGCTTGCAATGTCATTTAACTAGTATGTCCTCATCAAGGCAGGCTCCGACCTGACTGGGTAGGAGCAAGCTCGAGGAGAAGGGTCTGAGCGTTACGAGGGATGCCATCGGAGCCAGTAGTGCTAAACGCGAATATGGTCCTGTGCATATTGGGCTGCACTGGGAGGAGCGTGGCCACCCAGGCAAGGGGAGTAATCTCCACCTTGATTCAGCGCTGGTGTGGCCACATCTGCAATAGTGTGGCCTCAAGTGGGGCTCCCTGTTCTGGAGGAGTGGGGAGGAGCTGGAAAGGACCCAGAGGTCAGCTAAGGCAGGGTCAAGGGCTGTGTGTGGAGAGGCTAAGAGACGTGGGCTGCTTTGGCCTGGTGAAGTGGAGGCTCAGGAAAGTATAGTAGGAGCTCGAGACAGCTTGAAAGTTGTTTCAGTAACGATGGCACATTTTTTGGCAGTAGGAAAAAGCACGAGAAAGGAAAACCATCACAAACTGCAGATAGGGAGGTACAGACTGGACATGAGGAGACAGAAGTACCACTCTGAGGGTAGTGCTGTGGTGCAACAGGACACTCAGAGGGAGTCTGGATTAGCCCATGGTTTCAAGGAACAGCCAGAGAGGACGGAGAGACATCAGCAGGGACATGCCAGGGTGAGAAGAAGGCGAGGAAGTGGGTGAGATGCCTACAGCGTGCAGGGAACCGGGCACAGTCGTGGCACAGCATAGGACAGCTGATGGTGGAGATGGCCAAGGGTGCTGGCAAGGCTGAAAAGCGCCAACAGAACTGAGGCCTTTGTCTCCTTGTCTATGGCCGTCGTCTCTGCCACCGAGGTCTATGAGGACCCACATTGTCCTCATGGCACCGGGGCCTCATTTCCTCTTTGCATCCCCCGAGGGGGGTGGGAGGTGTCATACTGTTGTCCTTCACTCAGCATCGCACACCCCACATCCCACTGCCCCAGGAAGAGCCTTGAGCCACGCGTGATGGACAGGAGCTCCCTTCCCAGGCACTGGGGTCCGGGCTTGTCCTTCCTGCTTCGTAAAACACATCAAAACTTTACTCAGCATCAGAGCCACCAGCACTTTGCCTTTGCCTGCCTCTCATCACTGCCTCCAGTTTTCTGCTCTAACGAGTCCTTGCGGAGCTGTGTTGGTAATGGCCCTCAGTGGGGCCCATTAATACTCCACGAAACTTCAGCGTTTACTTCTGACTCTGACTCCTTGAGCAGTTTGTGCAATCTCCTCTCAGCATTGCAAGTCCACGGACTCGGCACCAAACACACCATGGGGCTCATTACAAGGCAGAAATCCCTCATGTGAGTTGTCTCTTCCCACAATTTTCTTCAAGTCTTCAGGACTTCTACAGCTAATTGGAGAGGTTTCAGGTCAATAGTTAAAGAGGAAGATTTCAATGAGTACTTAATAAAAAAAGGAGGTTTGCATTTTAAAGGCTTTTTTAAAAATTATTTTTCAGTTTGCTGAAGAAGTGATAGCAGCATTCTCCAATTGATATTGATCCAGAGGGTGACCTAAGCAGATATGGGCGGGTAGGAAAAGCAGTGCCTTGAGGCCGGGCACTCTATGGACAACCTTGCTGCTCGCCCCCCACCCCCACCATTTCTCTGATCGGCCCCCTGGGCCTTGCATCACTTGTCCTCACATCAGACTTCTCCACTGAAGGCTGGATGTTACAGCTCCTTGGCACCAATTCCCACCCGCTTTCCTCAGAGAAGCGGCTGCACACACGCACAGGAGGACTTCTTCTCACTGCCAAAAAAAACCAGTTACACGTGATGCGATTTAATAAGCTTGAAAACACTCTCCTCAACAGTATGCCAAGTCCAAGCTGCATCTAATGAGGTCCACCTTCCACAAGGGATACCTGTACAAGAACCGTTTTAGGCAGAGAGCTGGGAAAGGATAGATATAAACATAATTAAGCAGTTGACTTGAGTTAGTTAGACTTCTCAGAGATGCGGCAAGTGTCTAACTCCCTGAAGCTCAAAGCAGCCACCAGACAGAATGATCAAAGAGTAAGGGGAGGGGGAAATCTGGAGAGCCATGGGAAGGAAGTATATCCAGATAGTCTGCTGAAAAGATGTCCTTAGACATGGTCATTTAATCAGGAGAGATGGGAACACTGAAAGGTGAGGAAGATTAAAAACACAGTGTAAAAGACAGAGCAGTGGCAATGCAAGTACAGAGGGAGATCAATATTTCTTCTCCTATGATTAATGCACTTCCTGGAAATTCCCATTATAGCACGGTGGAAAAACATTGCCATATTACTAAAAGTACCCAGGTGTTTCAGCTTGAGCTTGAACCAGTTGTAGTTTGAAAACCTCCCAGAGACTGTACAACCTGATGAGGTCCCCCTAAGCCTTCCCTTCTTGGCCTCTTGGCCACTTGGCCTCTCCTCACAGGCCAAGTGCTCCAGCCCCTGACCATCTTGGGGGCCCTTTGCTGACCCCGCTCCAGCATGCTGACATCTTTCCTGGATGGGGGATCTGAAATATGGATGCAGTATTCTGGCTAATCCTTTCCCTCAATCCCCTGGCCATGCTCCGGGTCATACAGCCCAGGATGTTGTTGTTCTCCCTTGCTTCAGGGCACATGGCTGCCTCCTGTCCAGATTGCTGACCACCAAGATCTTCTCTGCAGGTTTGCTCCCAGCCCAGCAGCCCCCGGCCTGTGCCATGGCCAGGGTTAGTCCATTGCAGGGGCAGAAACTGGCATTTGTCCTTGTGGGATTTCATGAGGTTCCTGCCAATACATGCTCGCCTGCTCCTTGAGACCTTTCCCTAAGCACAGAGAGTCCTGGAGATCTTTTCAGTGAAGACTAAGGCAAAGGCAGCATTGAGTCCCTCAGCCCCATCTGTGCCTGCTGTTATTAAATCACCCTCCCCATGCAGCAGCAGCCCTGCGTTTTCCTTGTTCAGCCTTGGTCTGTAATGGGCAATCAAAGCTCTTCTTTTTGCTCTTGACTTTCCTTGCAACCAACCCCAGGTGAGCTTTGCCTTTCCCAAAATCATACCCACACAATCAAGGCAATGCACATAAATTCCTTGTTTGTACCTGTCTTTGCTGCCACCCTATGGACACTGCTTCGTGGCCCCATCACCACCCTTTCCGTTGGATGGCCAAGCAACGGAGCTGCAAATATTGCTCCAGACCGGCCTCCTCTCTCCTGTGCCTGCATGTCTCGAAGCCCTTCCACAAGCCGTGGCTCTACACCACAAACCCCCCGATGCGAGTCCTCACTCTGCATGGTCACACAGCTCAGCTAACTTTGGTGTTGTCCTCTCCCAGGCACTTTCCAGCCTGGCCCAGAACTTCTCAGCTCTTCTCATCTTGCCAGCAAAAGATCAGCCTGCCCCGAGTTGGTGCATGCAGAAATAGGTTTCTCTTGGTCATTTATTTCCCCCCCAGAAGCACAGAGCTTCTCCTCTGCTCTTCTCCAGGGACATCCCTGTCCCAGAGGACCTATACCCATGGGAATGTGTCTGTGCTGGTCTGGCCGGCCACTCCTGCCCCCTCCCCGTGCCCCCCGCAGAGCCCCGAGCTGGTGGAGCTGATCCACAGAGCGACCAGGCTGTGGTGCCTGAAAGCCACGGGCAGACAGTCCCAGGCAGATCCCTTCTATCATTCAACATCTCCAGGCGCAGTGGTCACCCACATGTGAAAGCTCAGCCCAGACCTCCTTCCCCAACACATGGCCCCATTCCCTCCTCCCCTGAGCCCATGGAGAACCCAAGAACAGAAACACAGCCTTGTAGGGGCAACCTCTTCAGCCTGTTCTTGACTTCAGCTTTGGAAGAAGAGTCCAACCTCCAGACACTGGCACTAAGAAAATCCCCTTTTATTACAGAGATGCAACACAGGAGACCAGCTGGAACAACATGCCAGAAACATGTAGAAAGGACTCTGGGTCAGACAGACTGGGTTCATGCCTCTGGAGAAGCAGAGTGGATGCAGACATTCCTGGACAACCATGATTATCACAAACCAAATGCCAAAAGCAGAGGATGTTCCTGAGATGAACAGGAAAGCCTTGTGAAGAGACACGGGCAGCTTATTGTTGCTGAAAGACAAGTGATTGAATCAGGGTCTTCAGTGTGTCTTTGAGCTCCTGGTTCCTCATGCTGTAGATGAGGGGGTTCACTGCTGGGGGCACCACCGAGTACAGAACTGCCACCACCAGGTCCAGAACTGGCGAGGAGATGGAGGGGGGCTTCAGGTAGGTGAACATGCCCGTGCTGATAAACAGTGAGACCACGGCCAGGTGAGGGAGGCACGTGGAGAAGGCTTTGTGCCGTCCCTGCTTGGAGGGGATCCTCAGCACGGCCCTGAAGATCTGCACGTAGGATAGAACAATGAAAACAAAACACCCGCAAAATACAAAAGCGCTAACCAAAAGAACCCCAACTTCCCTCAGGTAGGAGTGTGAGCAGGAGAGCTTGAGGATCTGGGGGATTTCACAGAAGAACTGGTTTATGGCATTGCCTTGGCAGAGGGGTAGTGAAAAGGTATTGGCAGTGTGCAGCATGGCGTAGAGGAAACCACTGCCCCAGGCCGCTGCTGCCATGTGGACACAAGCTCTGCTGCCCAGGAGGGTCCCGTAGTGCAGGGGGTTGCAGATGGCAACGTAGCGGTCATAGGCCATGATGGTGAGAAGAAAATATTCCCCTCCAATCAAGAAGAGAAAGAAAAAGACCTGGGCAACACATCCTGCATAGGAAATGGCCCTGCTGTCCCAAAGGGAATTGGCCATGGATTTGGGGACAGTGGTGGAGATGGAGCCCAGGTCGAGGATGGAGAGGTTGAGGAGGAAGAAGTACATGGGGGTGTGCAGGCAGTGGCCGCAGGCTATGGCGGTGATGATGAGGCCGTTGCCCAGGAGGGCAGCCAGGTAGATGCCCAGGAAGAGCCAGAAGTGCAAGAGCTGCAGCTCCCGCGTGTCTGCGAACGCCAGGAGGAGGAACTGGGTGATGGAGCTGCTGTTGGATATTTGCTGCCTCTGGGCAAGGGGACCTGTTCAAGAGAAAAAAGACAGTGAGAATTTATGGAGAAAATCAAAGGAATTTCTCATGGATCCACCTCCTGCTACACTCAATCCTTTTGCCTTTTCCAGGAGACCTTCCTTCAGTTCCATGGCTGGAGCTCTGGTTGGTGCCGGCTGAGTGTGCCATGAGGAGCAGAGCCTCTACTGACTGGCTGCCCAGGAGTCAGCCCCGCTCTGTAGCAGTGGGCTTATGGGAATGGTAGGGGCAGGTGCCAGACCTGAGATGGCGGGGAGATCACACTCTCATGCTTCTCTGAAAAGCCACCAGACCGTGCTGAGAGCTGAGGGATTCACTGCAGACCACTAAACGTCTCACCTCTTCTCAAGGTCTCAGCACCCCACTTCTAGCCAAGGATACACGTGGCTCATTTCATAGAATCATAGAATAGTTTGGGTTGGAAGGGTCCTTTAAAGGCCATCTAGTCCAACCTCCCTGCTGTGGGCAGGGACATCCTCAACTCGATCAGGTTGCTCAGAGCCCCGTCCAACCCGACCTTGAATGTTCCCAGGGATGGGGCATCTACCACCTCTCTGGGCAACCTGTGCCAGTGTTTCACCACCCTCATTGTAAAAGATTTCTTCCTTATATCTAGCCTAAATCTCCCCTCTTTTAGTTTAAAACCATTCCCCCTTGTCCTGTCACAACAGGCCCTGCCAAAAAGTTTGCCGCCATCTTTCTTATAAGCCCCCTTTAAGTACTGAAAGGTCTCCCCGAAGCCTTCTCTTCTCCAGGCTGAACAACCCCAACTCTCTCAGCCTTTCCTCATAGGAGAGGTGTTCCATCCCCCTGAACACTTCCGTGGCCTCCTCTGGACCCGCTCCAACAGGTCCATGTCTTTCCTGTGCTGAGGGCTCCAGAGCTGGATGCAGTATTGCAGGTTTGGTCTCACCAGAGCAGAGTAGAGGGGCAGAATCACCTCCCTCGACCCGCTGGCCACGCTGCTTTTGATGCAGCCCGGGATACAGTTGGCCGCCTGGGCTGCGAGCGCACATTGTCAGCCCATGTCCAGCTTTTCGTCCCCCCAAGTCCTTCTCGGCGGGGCTGCTCTCAATTCCTTCATCCCCCAGCCTGTATTGATACCGGGGGTTGCCCTGACCCAGATCAGGACCCTGCACTTGGCCTTGTTGAACCTCATGAGATTCACACGGGCCCACTTCTCGAGGTTGTCCAGGTCCCTCTGGATGGCATCCCGTCCCTCAAGCATGTCAACTGCACCACTCAGCTTGGTGTCATCTGCAAACTTGCTGAGACTGCACTCGATCCCACTGTCTATGTCATTGATGAAGATATTAAACAGTACTGGTCCCAGTATGGACCCCTGCGGGACACCACTTATCACCGACCTCCATCTGGACATTGCGCCGTTGACCATGTTGACCAACCCAACAGCATTTCTTCAGTCATAGCATCTCTGCACTTCTCCATGGGGCTTTCAGATAACACAAAGGTGCTATGGGGAGATCTGCATCCTGGAGGGCAGCTCACAGCTTGGAAGGACACCTCAAGGAGATAGACAAGTGTCCTAATGATGGTATCTCATTAAGGGATGACATAGAATCATAGAATCATTAAGGCTGGAAAAGACCTCTAAGATCATTGTGTCCAACCGTCAACCCAACACCACCATGCCCACTAAACCATGTCCCTAAGCGCCTCATCTCCACGTCTTTTAAATACTTCCAGGGATGGTGACTCCACCACTTCCCTGGGCAGCCTGTTCCAAGGCCTGACCACTCTTTCAGTAAAGAAATTTTTCCTAATGTCCAATCTAAACCTCCCTTGGTGCAACTTGAGGCCATTTCCTCTCGTCCTATCACTACTTGGCAGAAGAGACCAACCCCCACCTCACTACAACCTCCTTTCAGGTAGTTGTAGAGAGCAATAAGATCTCCCCTCAGCCTCCTTTCCCACACTAATCAGTCCCAGTTCCCTCAGCTGCTCCTCATAAGACTTGTTCTCCAGACCCTTCACCAGCTTCGTAGCCCTTCTCTGGACATGCTCCAGCCCCTCAATGTCCTCTTACATCAAGATAGCTGGGCAGCTGCTCTCAGCCTTTGTGCACTTCAGAGGGAAATGGGCAAGGTGCTGGAGAGCTGCACCACGGCTCTGCTGGAGCTCTGGCTGTAGAGGAGGTGGTTCGTGCTTTGGACCTCACAGCCCGGAGGGCAGAGCCCTGGGTGGGAGAGGAGGCAAGGGGGCTTGCTCAGAGGAAGGAGTCTGCGTTGGAGGGGATGATACGGAGTTTTCCGAATTCTCCCTCCCACAACATTTCTGGTTTTAGTTTCCTCTCATTCCCTTATCGTACACCTGCTGCCTGGAGATTTTCCTCCGGGGAGGTGTTTCCCTGTCCCATGTCTTTTCCCTGCCAGTGCTCACAGCCCCCATCCCAGGCTCTGTGCACTCATCTTAGCTCTACAGAAACTTGCCTGTTTGCAGGGCACTGGCTGGGCACACGTTCATGCCCACAGGTGGAAAGGGGCAGGTCAGAACAACCCTGATGGGTCCAGCGAAGGTGATGTTGGTGCTGCCCATAGGCAGAGTGGCTGAAGGCACTTTAGGAGGCTCCTAGCAGACCTACTGATCCCTCAGAGTTACAGTCCAGGAGTCTCAGTGACTTGTTCAAACTCGAGAGCTCCTTTTCCATTTCTTCCTCTCCCCCCACCCCCCAACAGTAGGAAACTAAAAAAGACCCCAGACCTGCAAAACCCTTTACCTTTATGGTAATCCCTCCTTTGACCGTCCTCTTGAAAAGTCCCCCAGGAAATGTCCTGGGGGTGATGTGGAGCTGTGAGCAGCCCTCACCCATGCATTATCCTCTCGACAGCAGAAGGACCCTGCCCTGCCGGAGGCCGCTCCTTCCACCCCCAGCTTCTCATCACCGCACTGTGGGGAGCTCCCCGGGCAGGCTGAGTGCTGACCCCGGCAGGCGGCAGAGTCCCTGCCCCAGCACACAGCCCCTGGGGGGTAGGGACCCTGCTCGCAAGGACAGCCCTGGGTATATACTTAGCTGCACACCCCTGCAGCCAGCCCTGGGAAAAGAGAGCTGTGACACCCTGTCCCTCCGAGGGTGCGGCAGGGAAGCCCTGCTCGGGAGCCCGTCCTCTGCCTCTGCACTAGAGAAACTCTGCAAGTCCTCCTGGTGATCCCAGAAGCTGCTGGATGTGCCAGCTTTAGGAGATCCCTCCAGGAACCGCAGCTTCACTGTTCTGCACCCACAGGCTTACCACGTAGAGGTCTTTGAAGATTTCTCCTCCAGTGAGCTCTCAGCACCCTCCCTCTCCTCATTGCCTTTAACCTCTCTCTGTTTCGTCTGTCTCCCCTCGCTGCCCGCAGGCAGTGCCCTCAGCCCTGCTCCTGGGCAGAGCTGTCTCTGCAGCGCTGCCCGCTTGCCATGAGCTCCCTCCATCCCAGGAGCCCAGCCCAGCTCCGCAGCAGAGGACCAGCCCAAGGCACCACTTGCTCTGCCCCCTCGGGGCTCCTCTAAGGTGTCCTTGGGGCTCCAGGGAACCTGCTGGGCACAGCCTGAAGCAATCCCTGATGTTCCCTCCCTCAGCCGGGGAGAGACACATATCCAGCAGCGGATTTCTCCTATCAGAGACAGAGCTGGGCATGCGAATCAACTTCTGTTTTCCCAGGATTAGGTAGGAAACCAGGAAGGTTACAAGGAGGGACATAATTTATCCAAACTGAGGGAAGTGATTCAGCTGAGTCAATCGAGGCATCTCACTCTGGGTTTGCCGTCCTGGGGCTAGAAGGGGACTCAGCTCCCTCCCATGCCTGCCACAAACCCTCAGGAGGTGGGATTCCTCTTGCCTCAGTTCAGGTGTGCACAAAATGGGCACCTGCAGGTGAGCTGCTTGTCTCCTCTGCCCTGCTAATTAATGGAGATGGAGGCCAGGAGTGAGCTGTTCAGATGAAACACCTGGTGACATTTGAGGTGCCAGAAGTGGTCCCAGACATGTGCAGGTAGCTGAAAGCTGTGATGGAGTAGTTCTTAGAGACAGGACAGCATCTGGGGGCACCTTCTTGGAGACTGGTGGGGCATTCCTTTGGCCAACTTAAAGGTACTTAAAGGGTGTCTACAAAGAGGACAGAGGCTCTCTCTTCACAAGGAGCCCATGGAGAAGATAAGGGGCAATGGATACAAGTTACACCGGCAGAAGTTTCACCTCGACATAAGTTTAGAGTGAGAACTATCATTGAGTGGAACGACCTCCCAAGGACGTGGTCGAGTTCCCATCACTGGAGGTTTTCAAGGTGTGGTTGGACAGGGTGCTAGCTAATCTCACCTAGGGTCCCTTTCCCATGAAAGGTTGGACCAGAAAATATTTCAAGGTCCTTTACAACCTGGACTGTTGATTGACCTGATAACCCTCTCCAATTACATGATTGCCTTTGTAGACAAGAGGAGAGCAGTGGTTATTGTCTGCCTTGATTTCTGCAATGCTTTTGACACTGTCTGCCGTAAGATCCTCATGGACAAGCTGTTGAAGTCTGGACTGGATGAGCAGACAGTGAGGTGGATTCAAAAGTGGCTGAAAATCTAGGCCCAAAGAGTGGTGATCAGTGACCTGTAGTCTCGTTGGAAGCCGCTAACTAGCAGTGTACCCTCAATAACTGGGTCCAATCCTGCTCAAAATCTTCATGAATGATCCAGATGATGGAGCAGAGTGTACCCTCAGCAGTTTGCTGATGACACCAAACTGGGAGGAGTGGCTGATACACCAGAGGGGTGTGTTGCCATCCAGAGGGACCTCGACAGGCTGGAGAAATGGGCTGACAGGAACCTCATGAAGTTCAACAAGGAGAAGTGCAAAGTCCTGCCCCTGGGGAGGAACAAGCCCATGCACTGGGGGTCCATGCACATGGGGACCCCCATGTGCTGGGGGTCTCCCAGCTGGAAAGCAGCTTAGCAGAAAAGGCCCTGGGTGTCCTGGTGGACACCAAGTTGAACATGAACCAGCGATGTGCCCTTGTGGGAAAGAAGGTGAACGCTATCCTGGGCTGTATTAGACAAATACTGCCAGCAGCTCGAGGGAGGTGATCCTTCCCCTCTCCTTGGCACTGGTGAGGCCACAGCTGGAGCACTGGGTCCAGTTCTGTGCTCCTCAGTACAAGAGAGACATGGACATACTGGAGAGACACAACAAAGGGACACGAAGATGATGAAGGGACTGGAGCACCTCTCCTATGAGAAGAAGCCCGGAGAGCTGGGTCTGTTCAGCCTGGGGAAGAGAAGGCTCAGGGGGCATCGTATCAATGTATATAAATACCTGAAGGCAAGGTTCAAAAAGGATGGAGCCAGGCTCTTTTCATGGTGCCCACTGACAGGACCAGAGGCAATGGGCACAAGCTGAAACACAGGAGGGTCCCTATGAACATCAGGAAACACTTTTTTTTTAACTGTGAGAGTGTCCAAGCACTAGCACAGGTTTCCCAGCGAGGTTGTGGAGTCTTCACCCTTGGAGACATTTAAAAGTCTTCTGGATATGTTCCTGGGCCACCAGCTCTGTGATTCTGTGAAAAGCTGTTATGATGTCTACATGATGATTCCCACAGGATGAGCAAGACTGCCTAAATGCAACTTCTAGATGGATGGGTCATGCCAGTAGTAATAAAAATCAAGTGCCATTGGAGACCAATGAGGAAAGCCAATGTTCTGGACTGAGAACTTCCTGGGAAGAGCAAAAAGGAAAGGTTATGTCCCTGGGTGAAAAGTACCCCGTACTCTCAGGGTTAGTATCTGGTTCGGGACAGCTTCCTGAACAACATGTGGAGGGTGATTCCCTGGACCTGCACAGATAGCAGCCAGGTTTCCCAGCAGGGCTTTCCATCCCCCCTTCCAGAAATGGCCATGTCTCTCCATTCAGCATTCATGGATCCCAAAATGCCAATTTAGGAAAGAATTCTATGTGAGGGGAAGGCCTCCCTCAGGCACATCTGTCCTCCTTGAATCCAGGTCCTTGTGCAAGGCTGGGGTGGGTGGAGCTCACTTGGTGCCCACATTTGCCTGACAGATAGCTCGTTAGTGCCATCACCAAGCAGGGAGCGAGGACAAGTTCTGCCCAAGGCAGTCACAGCTCACAGCTGTGGTGTCTCAAGTCACTGACCCACGGATGGGGTCCTTTATAAATAAAGTCCCATACATGTAAATCACCACAGTTAATGTGGGTGTCATGATGCCATGATGCCAACGCGGACATTTCCAGCCCGTATACTACGTTCAGGAGAAGAAATATTGATTTTCCTCTGCACTGACTCTCACTACTCTTTCACATCTTTCCACATCCTGCATAAACTGACCCCTTCTCAACCTTGGGGAGTCTCTGTGGCGCAATCGGTTAGCGCGTTCGGCTGTTAACCGAAAGGTTGGTGGTTTGAGCCCACCCAGGGACGGGTCCCCCTTTCCCTGCCCATGTTGGGGGGGTTGGAACTAGATGACCTTTAAGGTCCCTTCCAACCCAAACCATTCTATCTGTTATAAAAAGAGGAGGCTATTCAGTCCCCTCAGCAAAGGCAGAGGAAGGAAAGCAAACGGATACGAATTCCTTATTCTGCTTTACTTGCGCATGTGGTTTTGCTTCACTTACTAAACTGTCTTTGTCTTGACCCATGAGTTTTTCTCACTTTGCCCTTCCAATGTTCCCCCCCATCCCGCTCGGGGGGAGTGAGCGAGCAGCTGGGTGGGGGCTTAGCTGCCAGCTGGGGGAGTCAACCCACCATGTAATTTGCCTTATTTCTACTTTCACTAAAAACAGTAACAGTAACATGCTCTAAAATAATTTCTTCTTCTTCTTGATGGTGATAAACTTAATTTCTTTAATGTTATGCCTTTCACCTGACTTGATCCCCATCCACTGCTGGTTGTTCTCCTCCAGAGTCCTGCCTTCAGGCACAAAGGCCTGGGAGACTCCACCTGTATCATTCTCCTGAGTAACTCAATGTCTTCTCCGCTGGAGCCCCAAGGCTCTGCTACTTGCCATCTTCACCCCCCTGGCATCTGGGACCCCACAATTTCATGGTCACTACAGCCAAGGCTGACACTGATTATCGCATTCCTGACCAGCTCTTCCTTTTTTGCCAGTACTGGATCCAGGCGGGCATCCAGGGCCCTTGTTGGCCCACTGGGCAGCTGTATCAAGAAGTTGTCCCAAGATCCTCCAGACTGTTTGCTCCTTGTTTTGCCTGGTCCGTGAATGCCAGGGCAATTACAGTCCCCCACAGGAACTGGCTTATTGACCTGCAGACTTCCTTGGGTTGCTGACAGAAGGCTTTTCCTGCTTCCTCACCCTCATTGAGTGGCTCATAACTGCCAACACGATGTCAGCCTTACTGGCTCCCCTAATCCCCAGCGACAGAAGCTAATCATCCGGGAAGAGCTCCATACATCTGAGCTGCCCCTTCACACTGGAGGCATCCCCCATCCTCACCTTCCCTGCCACTCTATTCTGCAGAGCCTCTATCCCTCCACCCAGGTGAGCAAGCTGTCCCACCACATCTAATTTGATCCAAAAAATCACAGTGCTGTGAGGCGCCAGCTCCTCCTGTCTGTTCTCCACCTCCTCCTGCCTGTGCACGTTTGGGCTGCAGCATCTCAGCCGTGGCACTGGGGCTGAGCACAGGCTCCTTGCAGGCAAACGTGGTAACAGGGACCCAGGACCCCACTCTGCTTCACATACTGGAGTGTTTGGCAGATGTTAACGTAACAAGGAAATGAGGTGCTCACAGACTGCCCTGAGGTCTCCAAGGCCAGAGAAACAAGGCTGGGCAGCAACACCTTGTCCAGGGAGACATTTGGTGACTGCAGAAACTCTGCAGGGCTGTGGGGCTTGCATACCATGCTCCCCATACCATCAGGCAGGTGAGTAGAGGTTCAGAGAGAGGAGAATAGTCAAGGGTGGAAAACACAATTACAGGGCTGGGCACTCTGGTGCGACCTACCTCCCAGTCCTACAGCACCAGCAAGGGATGGACCTTGCATCTGTGCCATGGTGTTGGTGTTGAGGTGACGGCATACAGGCACCAGACCCCTTTGGGAGGCCCTGGGATGTCTGCCCCACACCAGCTCCAACAGGGCATGGCTTTCCTAGAGGTCCTCTGCTGTGTTTGCCTGCTGAGTGGAGTTGTATTAGGCACTCCAGGCATCTGGTATGGCACTGGAGGCTTTTTTTTAAAATGAGAACCCTGAAATAAATAAGATGTCTTCAGTGCAGGGATGTGGACATAGCTTTGCAGTGACTGGTGCTCTAGTAAATGCAATGGATAGAGACCTGGGTCTCCTTCTGGGGCACTCCTCTGGTCAGCTCAAGAGCTCTGCCTGCTCCAGAGATATATGTGACAAGGTGCGCTCAGGTGCCCTAAACATACAGGTCTGGTGTCATTTAGGATGGCCAAGGAAATCCCTCTTTCCCTCCCAGCCCAGCGGATGCTTGGGAAGGATGCGGGTATTCTCAGAGGTTTTCCATCAGAGCTTGCAAACACTTGAAGACGTCTTGGACCATCCCGGCCCTTCAGTCGGGGGCAACTGTGTGTGAGCAACTGAGTGCCCACAGAATAAAGACCAGGGGCTCAGAGCAGGGACTTACCTGCAGGCAACGCTTTTGTGCACCCCTGTCCTGAAGCAAGAAGAATCCCAGCTCCTGTGGCTGTGTGGGGTGCATGGGGGGAGCTGAATCCTGCTTCTTCCAGCTGGGGATGAGATGCCTGCACGGCCTCAGCTGAACCCCCGGCACAGGGGAAGCCAACCCCTCCCTGTCCCTGTCTGTGCGCTTTTTGTTATGGGACAGGAACCGCGGTGTCCAGAGGGGAACATTTACACCTCTCGCAGACAACCACGCTCTGGTAGGACAATTTCTGCTGCAGGAATCAGTCCCCCTCCACTGTTTAGAGCGGGACCATTAGTGATTGCTTTTGATGACTCCAAATTAGACTCCGCAGGGATGATCCTGCTGCCTTTCAGGCTCTGTCAGCCCTGGAGCCCCAGGGACACCTTGAGGGAGCCCAGAGAGGGCAGAGCAAGTGCTGCCTTGGGCTGGTCCTCTGCTGCTGGGCTGGGCTGGGCTCCTGGGATGGAGGGAGCTCATGGCAAGCGGGCAGCGCTGCAGAGACAGCTCTGCCCAGGAGCAGCTCCTCTGCGAAGCCCAGCAGGGCTGAGGGCACTGCCTGCGGGCAGCGAGGGGAGAGGAGAGAAGCAAGAGAGAGGTTAAAGGCAGCGAAGAGTGGGAGGATGCTGAGAGCTCAGTGGAGGAGAAATCTTCACAGCCCTTGACACAGTAAGTCTCTGGCTGCAGGGCAATGTACCTGAGCATCCTGGAGGGATCTCCTAGCGCTGGCGCATCCCAGAGCAGATAGGATCTGGCAGGATGGCTCTCAGGGTTTCTTCCGTGTAGAGAAGGACGTGCTCCAGAGCAGGGCTTCTCTGCTGCACCCTCAGAGGGATAGGGCATGACCACCCCCTTCTTCCAGGGAGGGTTGCAAGGATGTGCAGCTGGGTGTGCACCCAGGGGTGCCCAGGGCTGTCCTTCTGAGCAGGGTCCCTGCACCCCAGGGGCTGTGTGCTGGGGCAGGGACTCTGCTACCTGCCAGGGTCAGCACTCAGCCTGCCCGGGGAGCTCCCCACAGCGCTGTGGGGAGAAGCTGGGGGTGGAAGGAGCAACCCCCAGCAGGGCAGGGTCCTTCTGCTGTCGAGAGGGTGCTGTATGGGTGAGGGCTGCTCACAGCTCCACATCACCCCCAGGACGTTTCTGAAGGGAGTTCTAAAGAGGAAGGTCAAGGCGGGGGTTACCTGAAAGGGAAGGTATCTGTGCTTTGAGGTTTTCCTCTTGGTTGTCTGGGTGAGCAGTGGGAGATGGGAATTTATTTCTCTGTTCCAGAGGAGGCACTGAGACCCCCAACTGTCATTAGGACTGGTCTGAGCTGCTCCTCAGGTCCTGCACACACAGAGATGCCCCTGGGCCGTGCCCGGCTGCCAGGAGGGGTCTGCAGGGCAGAGCTGAGCACACAGCGGGTGGGACGGGGTCTGGGAGCACTGACAGGGAGGAGACAGGGAAGCAGATCCCGGCAGGGACAGCTCCAGACAGCTGAGACATGGGCAGGGAATGGGAGGAGAGTGCTGACAGAATAGTCTGGCAGGGCAATGGGAGCACCCCCCCGACAGCTTTTTCATGTCAGGGTTTTCAGATCATGAGTCAGCTCCTCGTCAGCCAAACCTCCAGCAGAGCAGACTCTCCTGGCTGCCAGTATGTCCCTTCCCGGCCTTGCCTACCCTTGCAAAAGCACTGTGGAATTTCTCCTTGTGTCTCCAGTTGCAAGAACCCATGTTCTGGTTTTGAGGCTCTTTGGGGATGGGGGTTTCAGCTGCAGCTCAGACTCTCACCCTATGGGTCCTGCCATGCAGATGTCTCCATGGTAGGAAGATGTCCAAGAACCCTTCTAATCAGTGAGCTCTGGGCAATGCAGTGCACGGGGTGGGAAAAAGCTGACTCTCCCTTTAGGACATCCTAATGGAAGCGCACAGCTCTCCATCAAGGTCTTTGTCATATCTGGGAGACCAACAGAGAAGGCGGGGAGTAACTGGGCAGTGGCATGGGGGCAACTGGAATGAGTCCAAGACCAGGACTGATGGACAGACTGGCTGTCCTCACTCTGCACTGAGGGACAGTCCCTTTGCCTCCCAGCACCCTCAAGATTTCACATGGAGTGCAGTACAAATGCAATAAATGCTCCTAGTAATGAAACAGGCAACTAGAAGAAAATAAACAGCCAACACTCTTCTGCAGTCAAGTGAATGGAGAGTGAATGGATGAATATCCATCACGAGTTGATTTAACCAGAGGTCACTCCTTGTTCTTATTTACCTATTGCTGTAGGGCAGAACTAACTCCTCCAGAGCCCACTGCAGAGTCCTGTCTTCCCAGTGGCATCCTCAGCCACCACAACCCAGCGCTTGTGCAAGGGAGCTGCTCAAAAGTCTCTGAAAGGGGAGAGGCAATTTGGGGGGTTAAATGAAAAATGGCTTTGATTTTGCTCAGAGGAATCTTCCCTTATTTGTCACTGCCTTTTCCTCCTTGGACAGGTCCCCTTGCCCTGAGGCAGCAAAAGTCCAACAGCAGCTCCATCACCCAGTTCCTCCTCCTGGAGTTTGCAAATACATGGGAGCGGCAGCTCTTGTACTTCTGGCTCTTCCTGGGCATCTACCTGGCTGCCCTCCTGGGCAATGGTCTCATCATCACCGCCATAGCCTGCGGCCACCGCCTGCACACCCCCATGTACTTCTTCCTCCTCAACCTCTCCATCCTCGACCTGGGCTCCATCTCCATCACTGTCCCCAAATCCATGGCCAGTTCTCTCTGGGACAGCAGGGTCATCTCCTTCTCGGGATGTGCTGCACAGGTTTTTTTCTTTCTCTTTTTGATGTCAGCAGAATTTTATTTTCTCACCATCATGGCCTATGACCGCTACGTTGCCATCTGCAAACCCCTGCACTACGGGACCCTCCTGGGCAGCAGAGCTTGTGTCCACATGGCAGCAGCGGCCTGGGGCAGTGGTTTCCTCTACGCCATGCTGCACACTGCCAATACCTTTTCACTACCCCTCTGCCAAGGCAATGCCATAAACCAGTTCTTCTGTGAAATCCCCCAGATCCTCAAGCTCTCCTGCTCACACTCCTACCTGAGGGAAGTTGGGGTTCTTTTGGTTAGCGCTTTTGTATTTTGCGGGTGTTTTGTTTTCATTGTTCTATCCTACGTGCAGATCTTCAGGGCCGTGCTGAGGATCCCCTCCAAGCAGGGACGGCACAAAGCCTTCTCCACGTGCCTCCCTCACCTGGCCGTGGTCTCACTGTTTATCAGCACGGGCATGTTCACCTACCTGAAGCCCCCCTCCATCTCCTCGCCAGTTCTGGACCTGGTGGTGGCAGTTCTGTACTCGGTGGTGCCCCCAGCAGTGAACCCCCTCATCTACAGCATGAGGAACCAGGAGCTCAAGGTTGTCCTGAGGAAACTGGCTGGATTTATTTCAGCATCCATAGACTGCCTACCTTCCTCTGCAAATGGCTTCCTCTGTGTGTCGTGACAGGCCAAGCCTGTCTTCCCTTTTTTTGTTTGTTTTTTTAACTTCTTCCTCTTGTGATGATGTTGTCTACAAGGAAACGTCATTATTCATCCCCTCCTACTGATGTATCTACCTGTCTTGTGTGACCCAGAGACTTTGTGCAAATGAGGGGCCAGCTGTCTGTCTATTTAAGCAAAACAAATGAACCTGGAGCAACATCCTTGCCTGAGATCCATCCTCAGCGGAGCAAGAATGAATGGGAATCTAAAACCTCTTTCTGGCTGCACCAGCTCTCAGGGCAGGCTGCTCCATCCCTGGGGCAGCAGGAGCAGCCTGAGGACCCCTGGAGCCAGGGCTGTTGTGCTGGCCTGGGGAGAGGGGATGGTACGGAGGGGCTGCAGCCCTCTTAGGATCCCCTGGCGAGGAGAGCAGAGGACACAGGGTGCCACTGACCTCTGTTTCCCTGCGCTATGGATGTCCCCCATCTCTGGGGCTGACCCCCAACAGCTGCCGTGCCCTTCAGCGGGGCTGGGGCTGTGGTGTGAGTGCCCAGAGGTCTGCAGCACCCTGCGGTGAGCTCGGTGGGGCCGGGTGAGACTGGGCAGGGGAGGTGGAGAGAGGGCAGGGGAGGTGGGAGAGCTTGGACACAGCTGGGCTTGGCTAGAACGTGCCCAGGAGAGAAAACCATCGGTGTAGAGCTCATGACCATGCAAGGTGAGGGCACACCCCAGTGGGTTTGTGCTGCCAGAGCCTGGTCTCGTGGAGGGAATTGAAGACATGCAGGTTCAGAAGAAAGGAGCCTGGTCTGTGCCCTCGGTGGCATTGACAGACCAGGAAGGTGGCCCAGGACACTTGTCACCCCCCAGCCTCTCTCATTGGCCATTTCCATGCTCACCGTGGTGAGGTTTAGTTATTGGTCATTAGAACCAGTAGGAAAATGCAGGGCTGCTGCTGCATGGGGAGGGTGATTTAATAACAGCAGACACAGATGGGGCTGAGGGACTCAATGCTGCCTTTGCCTTAGTCCTTACTGAAAAGGTCTCCAGGACTCTGTGCTTAGGGAAAGGGTTCAAGGAGGAGGAGAGCACGTATTGGCAGGAAATCCCACAAGGACAATGCCAGTTTCTGCCCCTGCAATGGACTAACCCTGGCCATGGCACAGGCTGTGAGCCTCCTGGCTGGGGAGCAGCCCTGGAGAGAAGGTCTTGGTGGTCAGGGATCTGGACAGGAGGCAGCCGTATGCCCTGAAGCAAGGGAGGTCAACAGCGTCCTGGGTTGTATGACCAGGAGCATGGTCAGGAGATCGAGGGGAGGGATTAGCCAGAATACCGCATCCAGTTTTGGGACCCCCAATACAAGTAAAATATTGGCAAGCTGGAGGAGCTTTAGCAAAAGGCCCCCGAGATGGTCAGGGGCTGGAGCACTTTGCCTTTGAGCAGAGGCTGAAGGAGCTGGATTTGTTCAGCCTGGTGAAGGCTGCCACTACCTACAAGGAGGTTATGGAGAATAAAGAGCCAGGCTCTCCACCATGGTGCATGTTGAGAGGATGAAAGGTAACGGGTGTTGGGTGAAACAGTGTTCAATCTGGAGATAAGGAAAAGATTTTTCACCAAGCTCAGGGTTAGTCCTGAGCAGGGTGGCCATGGGCACTGCTGCCCTCCTGCCTGGCACAGCTGGTCAGGTGGCGGTAACAGAGGTGCCCCCAGAATCAGCACCCAGGTGGGTCTCTTTCGCCTGCATCACCCCACATTGGACCCCACATTCAACAACCAAACACATCCTTTTACTGGCATCTCCATCTCCCCTGTCCCATGGGATGACAGAGCCAGCGTGGGACATGTTATGTTGTGATCACGCAACACCATGGGTGCTGAGATCAGATTCTATGGTGTGGATCTGACCCCACCAAGAAAAGATGCTGTTAAACAGCAGATTTGCACTGGTGGCCACCCTGTTGGTTTTGCAAGGGAGGGCTTCTCCCAATTAACTAAAAGGATTTTCTCTTACCAAGATGGATTTGGTATTTCAGACTGTCACTGAGGTTCTTCAAAGTCAATCTGCAGTCATGTCCATGGGCCTTCAATAGGCTGGTGCTGGACTGGGGCTTTTACTCCAGCGTAATCTGTGTTTGTCATGGCATAAGAAAGATGGCACCAGCAATCATGTCAGGCCACCACTCAGTGTCCTTCACTGTGCTCAGAGTGTTTGCCTTAGCTCATGGATAAACCAGATTAGATCTCCGCAAGTATTCTGAGGAACAATCCAATGCTTTTTGCCTTTTGCATCTATGGCATAATAAATATTACTTTCCCTTAATGGGTGGATTGACCTGATGGGTCTTTCACATTACTCCCTTTCATTTCACTCGTTCGAAGGGGATGTTTTCCCAAACTGGGGCAAGCTGACGAGCTCCACCACAGCCACTTGAAGTGACTGGCTCTTGAATTTTTCAGCCTGAGTTGGCCATATATGCCAAGAGAGTTCATAAATGCTCATTGGTCTACTAATAATTGGGCGAAGTTTCTGGGGTTCCCAATGGCCATTTCAACTCTTTCCCCAAGAATCCACTGGTAAGGGTGGCAGGATCTGTGGTCCCAGCCCACAGGAACTTGGATGTCCCCGGCAGAACCTACAGACCTTCTCCAGGACTTACTCTTGAGTTCCCAGGCTGCAGTGATTGGATTGCATTGATCGTGTCTTATGTTAGTGATTTTACGTTGCTCTGCTGGAAACTGAGGTGCTGTTCTAGCTTTGTCTAACACACTTCCTAAAACCTTTACTTCTGTTTCTGAATCTTGTACTTTTCCAGCTTGTAACTCCAGCTATGTAATTTTTAACCAGACACTGTGTCTGTGGGCCCTAAGATCTTCTTCTCTTCTGATTAAGGTGGTTCTTTTAATTTGGTGATTTCCTCCTCCTCTGCTTTCCAGATGTCCTTTTGTACGCTCTTTATGGTCTCATCTGCTTCTCTCAGGAGATCCTGTGAATCATATCGAGGTTCAAATGGCACAAGCTTCCTTTTTACTGCCTTTTAAATTTTCCATTTTTAAATGACTAACGTATGTTTCACAGGCTTCAGAGGTGGAATTTGCTACTTGAAAACAGTCAATCCTCCAAGGGCATTTCCCTTGTTTAATCACCCACTTACGGAGTTTTGTAACATTCTTTTCCTTCTTAACACGTTTTCTAGCTCAAGCTGCATGATGTGTTTCATCCTGTGCACTTCCCATGCTGCCACTACCCAAGCAAACCCTAACAAGAACTTTGCTGCCTACCAGCGTTAAATCATGACACACCCTCACTCACAAACCTTCCACTGCTATTGCAGTGCTTCTCTCCGAGTTTATGGACCACGGAATGAAATTGGGATGACGCTGTTCCTTAGGACAGCTTCCCAGAAAAAAATGCTGTTTGAGTCCAACTAAGGGTGTGTCGGTGCCTATTCTTGAAGTCAGCCAACCAAATATTAAATGAGCGAAGAGTTATTTGTTGAGGGATGTCTGTGCGTGGGAGCAAATTCTTCCTCCAGTCCAGCAGTGCAGTACCTTTACACTATAGGGTTGGGAAGCTGTCCAGGAGCTTAAAACCAACCAATGACTTAGACCCTCACCCTGGGATAACATATTTGGGATGGGTCTTGAGGAAACCAGAGGGTAAGGGGTTAAGATAAATACTCTCAAAAAGGAGAATTTTTACTCCAGCACTGCAACACTGTACACAGGTGTGGTGGGTTGATCCCAGCAGGCACCTAAGCACCCATACAGCCACTGGCTCATTCTCTTCCAGAGGGATCGTGGAGAGGATCAGAAGAGCAAAACTGAGAAAACTCATGGGTTGAGATAAAGACAGTTTATTACGTGAGGCCAAGCTGTGCACACAAGCAAAACAAAATAAGGAATTTATTCACTGCTTCCCATCAGCAGACAGATGTTTATCCACGTCCAGGAAAGCAGGGCCTCAGCATGTGTAACAGTGACTTGGAAAGACAAACACCATAATCACAAACAACTCCCCCTTCCTCGTCCTGTCCCTGAGCTTTAATTACCAAACATGACATCATATGATAGGGAATATCCCCTTGGTCAGTTGGGGTCAGCTGTCCCAGTTGTGCCCCCTCCCAACTTCTTGCCCACTTCAAGCCCTACTCGCTGTGGGCGGAGAGTGGTAAAAAGGGACAACCTCAGTGCTGTGCAAGTGCTGCTCAGCAATACTCAAACTGCTCAGATTGCTCAGCAATAACCAAAAAGCTCCTGCCAGGACCTGCTCCAGCATGGGCTTTCTATGGTCTGCAGTTCCCTTCAGGGCACATCCACCTGCTGCACCATGGACCTCCGTGGGCTGCAGGGGGACAGCCTGCCTCACCATGGTCTTCACCACGGGCTGCAGGGGAATCTCTGCTCCGGCGCCTGGAGCACCTCCTCCCCTTCCTTCTTCACTGACCTTGGTGTCTGCAGAGTTGTTCCTCTCACGTATTCTCACTCCTCTCTCCCAGCTGTTATGCAGCATTTTTTACCCTTTCTGAAATATGTTATCACAGGGGTGCTACCAACATCATTGATGGACTCAGCTTTGGCAAGTGGTGGGTCCGTCCTGGAGCTGGTTGGAACTGGCTCTCTCCGACATGGGGGCAGCTTCTGGTGTCTTCTCACAGAAGCCACCCCAGCAGTCCCTCCCGCTACCAAAAACCTTGTCATGTAAACCCAATACAGCGGCATTATAAAGAGTATTCATTTTGAAGTGCAGTATGAAGGCTCAGGGCAGGGATCATATCAATGTCTATAAATACCTGATGGGAGGGAGTGAGGAAGAGGGAGCCAGGCTCTTCTCAGCAGTGCCCAGTAACAGAACAAGAGATTAAAAACCATGAAATTCCACCTGAACATGAGAAAATGCTTGTTGACTGTGAGGGAGATCATGCACTGGAAGTGGTTGCCCAGAGGGGTTGTGGAGTCTCCATCCATGGAGATACTCAAAATCCAACTGGAAATGGTCCTCAGCAACTTGCTGTAGCTGACCCTTCTTTGAGCAGAGTATTTGGACTAGATGATCTCCAAAGGTCCCTTCCAACTCCAACTGTTTTGTGATTCGGTGATTCAGTAATGTCTGGCAGTGTTTCTGAGAACTTTCCTGTGGTATCCTCAAATCAGTTTGAGTCCTGGTGTCCATGGAGCAGAGCCTCCTTTTGAGGATGAACTCGTTCACCATGTAACCCTGAGGATTGGGTGAACCAGAGATTACAAATGCCAGCGAATCCTCAACACACAGCAGTGTCCACTACCCTCATCTCCACTGTCCAGCCCCTCCCTCTGCAGGGATTTGGGTCAGAAGGGACCTCTGGACGTCTCTAGTACCATGATTTGCTCTGAGCAGGGATAACTTTACAGTTAGATCAGATTGGTCAATGCTTTCTCCTGACGCAGTGCTGATCCACTATCATGGTGAATTTTTTCCCCCTTAAACTCATTAGAAATTAAAGTTTTGAAAGTCACTGGCCCCTGGCCCAGTGCTAGTCCACTGTCATAGTGGGTTTGGGTTTTTTTTTTCCTTTCCTTAACCTCATTTGAAATTTCCCCTACTGCTTCTTGTCCTTGTGATCGCCTGCCCTTTCCTTTCCCATCTGCCCATGCAGATCATCGCACCTACTCAGGCCAATGATAATCACAACCTGTTCCCCAAGCACACCCTCACTGAGATCCTCTAGGACCATGCAGGAAGGCTGTTGTGGTCAACTCTACACTGGAGGACGACAGCACTAAGAGACTGGGGGGGACCAGTCCTTCTTCAGCCACTTCCCAGGCCTGGTGGAGCACCAGGACAGCAAGGACTTGTGGCTCTGCACCATGAGCATGCTGTAGGATATCAACAGACCCAGAGTCTGGACGTTGCCCTGGATTAGCTGAATGCCTGCATTTTTCTATTTGAGGCAATTTCCCAGCCCAGGTCACCTCCCTTCTGACCTCTCCCCATTCTTACTCTGATCTGGGCAGCATCTCCTGGCCTCCTCTTTGTGCTCTTCATATGGGCCCAAGCTGTATAGGGATCACTGCTGCAAATCGCCCTTCCTAAGGGTCTGTGGATGTGGCAGGTGCTTGAAGACACTATGGTGCATTTCCAAGGAGAATAGATGTGTTCAGTTGTGCCTGAGGGTGAGACGAATCTCTCTCCAG
Source organism: Calonectris borealis (assembly GCF_964195595.1). Taxonomy (NCBI): domain Eukaryota; kingdom Metazoa; phylum Chordata; class Aves; order Procellariiformes; family Procellariidae; genus Calonectris; species Calonectris borealis. The sequence goes on along the minus strand of NW_027441476.1, from coordinate 99,111 downwards.
CCTCCCTTCCTTGTGCCTGCTGGGTCCCCATGGCCTCCTCTGGGATTGCAGAGTCCTTGTTTTCCTGAAGATACGTGGATTTAGCACTTTCCCTTTGAGTGACTCCACCTTGGGCAATCTCTTACTTTGTGGGGGCTCCAGCCACTGCCTGCCCCAGGCACATGCTGTCCATGGAGATACCCTGTGCTCTTCAGGCAGCTACAGACTCCCCTCCTTAAGGACATCATCTGCATGTCACATGTGGGACAGCCATGGGTGTGTAATTTAGTGACCATTCACCATCTCCAGTCACTAGACACCGATGGGTTAGTCTTAAATCCAACCCTCGGTCTCTAAGAGGCCATAACATGACACTGAGCTCTTGGCTCCTGAATCCATGGAGCAACAGGCCTTTTTGGGGAGCAGTTGCTCATGCCGATTCATGGCACCAGCTTTGCAAGAAGAGCCCAACCTCTTGGCAGTGCACTGGGGAGGTCCCATTTTATTATAGACATCCTATGAGAGAGTCAGCTCTGACGCAGTGTTAACCATACCTTCATACGGGCTCCAGGATACAGAGCGGAGCCATTTCTCAGTAGAAATTAGTTGAATCTAAACATTTGTGTAGGAACAAAATAACCACAGATTACCAGAAAATGATAATGATAACAATATGATAATGACAAGGGTAACAAAACCGTTGACAATAATTCTGATGATGATAGTGATAACAACAAAAAAAACAGAAGTACAGGCCTGGAATGGGATACCATGGGAGCCACTTGTGCAGAGAGCAGGGAGGTTTATCACTGTTGAGAAACATCCATGCAATCACTTTCCTAATGGCATCCTTGAGCTCCTTGTTCCTCATGCTGTAGATGAGGGGGTTCACAGGTGGAGGCACTGCCAAGTACAGAAGAGCCATCACCAGATCTAGGGAAGAGTAGGAGATGGAGGGGGGCTTCAGGCAAGCAAACACAGCAGTGCTGATAAACAGGGAGATCACAGCCAGGTGAGGGAGGCACGTGGAAAAGAATTTGTGACACCCTGCTCAGAGAAGATCCTCAGCTCGGCCCTGAAGACCTGCACACAGGATAGAACAATGAAAATAAAACAGCCAGATGCTAAACAGGCACCAACCAAAAGAACCCCAACTTCCCTGAGGTAGGAGCCTGAGCAGGAGAGCTGGAGGATCTGGGGGATTTCACAGAAGAACTGGTTTATGGCATTGCCTTGGCAGAGGGGTAGTGAAAAGGTATTGGCAGTGTGCAGCATGGGGAAAATCACTGCCCCAGGCCGCTCCTGCCATGTGGACACAAGCTCTGCTGCCCAGGAGGGTCCCACAGTGCAGGGGTTTGCAGATGGCAACGTAGCGGTCATAGGCCATGATGGTGAGAAGAGAAAACTCTGCTGTAATCAAGAAGGCAAACAGAAACACTTGGGCAGTGCATCCTGCATAGAAAATAGCCCTGCTGTCCCAGAGAGAATTGGCCATGGATTAGGGGAAAGTGGTGGAGATGGAGCCCAGGTCGAGGAGGGAGAGGTTGAGGAGGAAGAAGTACATGGGGGTGTGCAGGCGGTGGTCGCAGGCTATGGTGGTGATGATGAGACCGTTGCCCAGGAGGGCAGCCAGGTAGATGCCCAGGAAGAGCCAGAAGTGCAAGAGCTGCAGCTCCCGCGTGTCTGTGAACGCCAGGAGGAGGAAGTGGGTGATGGAGCTGGCATGGGACATTTGGTCCTTCTGGGCATGGGGGCCTGTTCAAGGAGGAAAAGTCAGTGACACGTTAGAAGAGACTTCTCTGAGAAAAACCCTTGTGTTTTCTCATGGAAATCCTTCTCCCTCATCTGAATGAGGAACAAGTCAGCTCGTTCCCCAACCCTACCAACTGAGTGACATGCTTGACATTTTAAAATGGATTGGGCACCTAGTTGGGCACCTAGTTCCCATGAAGGCACTTCCAGGGCACGTCCCCCAGAGTCAGTATCAGAACAGAAGCTGATCTGCGCCCCCACATAAACCCCAGAAAGCAAGAGCACTGTGGACACGTGGAGAAACATGGAAAAATGCTGCAGTGCTCAAAAAAAATGAAGCAAGGAGAGAAAGACAGATGGGCTTGCAGTGAAGCCTCCTCCATACCCAGCTGTGCACTCCGCCTCACAGTGTAGGTGTTGGAGCCCCTTTGTTGTGTACCACCTTGGAGGACACATGCAGCTCTCCTCTTCTGGATGTCCGGCCACGGAGGAGGTGCCTCATGGCCTTGTGGGCAGAGGCCATGCTGGGTGGGAGAGGAGACCAGGGGGTAGCTCTGGGGAAGGCATCTGCACTGCGGGGGATGGCAGGGATGTGCCCAAATCCCCCTCCCATGGCATTCCTGGGAACAGCTCCCTCTCCCTCCCTGCCCATGTCTCTGCTGCCTGGAGATGTCCCTACTTGGAGCTGTTTCTCTGTTCCCACATCTCCTCCCCGTCCATGTTCACAGACCCCATCCCACCCGCTGTGCATTCAGCTCTGCCCTGCAGACACCTCCTGGCAGCCGGGCACTGCCCAGGGGCATCTCTGCGTGTGCAGAGTCTAAGGGGCATCTCAGACAAGTCCTAATGAGATCTGGGGTCTCAGTGACTTCTCCAGAATGGAGAAATAAATTCCAATCAACCACTGCCCACCCAGGCAACCAATAAGAGAAAAGTCAAAGCACAGTCTCCTTCCCTTTCAGGTAGCCCCTGCCTTGACCTTCCTCTTGAAAAGTCTCCTCCAGAGATGTCCTCAGGGTGATATGGAGCTGTGAGCAGCCCTGAACTGTGCAGCACCCTCTAAACAGCAGCCCTTGTCCTGCTCGAGGTCACTCCTTCCCCCCAGAGCTTCTCCTGGCAGTGCTGTGAGGAGCTCCTGGCAGGCGGCAAAGTCCCTGGCCTGGCACATACCCCGCTTGGTGAAGGGAGCCTGCTCTGGAGGACAACCCTGCGCACCCCTGGCTGCACACCCTGCAGCTGTCCCTGAGAGAAGGGGGCTGTGATGCCCTGTCCCCATCAGGGTGCAGCAGGGAATCGCTGCTCGGGAGCACATTCTGCTCCTCCACGCTACAGAAACTGCGAGACTCTTCCTGAAAGATCCCATAGGCTGTGGGATGTGCCAGCTTTAGGAGACCCCTCCAGGAACTGCAGCTTCATTGCCCTGCACCCACAGACTTACCACGTGAAGATTTCTCTCCCAATGAGCTCTCCTCTTCCCTCCCACACCAGACCGCCTTTAATCTTCCCTCGGTGCCCGCAGGCAGTGCCCTCAGCCCTGCTGTGCTTTGCCCGGGAGCTGCTCCTGGGCAGAGCTGTCTCTCGCGAGCGCTGCCCGCTTGCCATGAGCTCCCTCCGTCCCAGGAGCCCAGCCCAGCCCAGCGGCAGAGGACCAGTCCAAGGGGTCACTTTCTCTGCCCCTTCTGGGCTCCCTGGAGATGTCCCTGGGGCTCGACTGTGGAACAGACTGAAGCAATCACTGACTTCTGGAGACAGAGCTGGGCATGAGAATGGTTTTTTCTCATCCCATTATAAGGCAGGACAGCCAAACAGTGACGGGCGGGGATCACGTTTGTCTAAGCTGAGGGAAGGGATTCAGCTGAGTCAGTTGAGGCATGTCATTCTGGATTGGTAGCCCTGGGGCTAGAAGGGGACTCAGCTCCCTCCCATGCCTGCCACAAGCCCTCAGGAGGTGGGATTCCCCTCCCCTCAACTCCGGTGTGCACAAAAAGGCACCTGTATGTGACCGGCTTGTTTCAGCTCCCATGCTAATTAATGGGAATGGGGGGTAGGAGTGAGCTGTTCAGATGAAACACCTGGTGACAGCTGAGATGCCAGAGGTTGTCCAAGGTATGTGCAGGACATATTTGTTATTTGTCCCTATTTGTTATTTTCTGGGCAGCCTACACAGGTTTTCAGTTGAGCAAACCATGTCATGTACCACAGGGAGATCTCAGCTTGACTCTCTCTTCCCCATCAGCTGGGTTTACTAATCTCCATTGCCTAGAATGACATTTGCCTCATGAACATCCCCACATGGCCTAATCAAATTCAGGGCAGTTACTCTATTTATTGGCTAAATACAGGCCTGTAGTGCTTCGTGAGATGCCGAGGCTCTCCCAAAAACCTTCACATGTCTGGCAGGGATTGCCTGGTCCGTCCAGGTAGCTGATGAGAGAAATGGTGGTAGGGACACATCAAGTGGCCCAAAACTGCCCATGGTGTGTCTGACAGAAAGGTTACTGATTTCCCTACATATTCAGACTCCATTAGGAGGTGCTTGGGATCAATCTCAAGTGGAGATCACTGACATCATTTAATCTGTAAGTAGAAAAATGAAGAAAACTGGAAAAAGAAGAAAGCTTTTCTTAGTTTTATTTACTGTTGAAATATTTTCACTTTGGCTACACTCCTGGAATCTCTCTGATTAACCACGTAAGAACTGAGGAATTAAGGAAAATTATGCCCAGAGACTTGGCTTGTTAGGGTGTTTTGCATGTTAATGAGCCCTCTGGTGCCGAGTTCCTGAGCTGCAGATACTGGAAGTTTAAAGAAGTTTCTAGAGAATAAAAAGAAGCACACATCCAGGTTTCCGAGGGTGTTAGCAGGACTCACCAAGGGCCATCACTGAAGAGCCCATGGAGGGAACGACCAGACAAGGTGTCCACCCCTGGGGGCTGGTGAAGGAGGAAGTCAGAGGCACTGGTTACAGGTGGAAAATCAAATGTGGATGTGGCTCTGAAAGCCTTTGACGTGTTTTGCCAAGCAAGATGGCCAAGCTCTGACCCCCATCCCCTGCAAAGCGGGAACCTTTCTCTCTCGGGATGCTCAGGGCTCTTCCTGGGGGCAGTGTGATGTAGGGGTGTGTGATGTTGAGGGCAGGACTGTGCTAGGACAGCTCCCATGCTCTGTGGTGGTGAGGAAGCAAGGAGACCCTGGGCTTGTAAGGAACCGGTGTCCTCTCCTGGGCCTCACTGGAAGAGACAACAGCCATAGCTGAGAGGACAAGTACCTCAGTTCTGTTGGAGGTGGGTCTGAGCCCCACCAAGTCCCTCGGCTGTCCCCACCAGGCTGTCCTATAGTGTCCTATGCCTGTGCCTGTTTCCCCACAGACTTTAACCACCCCCCTTCTTCCCCCACCTTACTCTGACCCCATGATGTCCCAAGCTTTACTGATGTCCCGCTGTCCTCACTGGCTGTTGCTTCAAACACAAAGCTGTGGTTTTTTGAGGATTTTCCAAGGCCTGTGAGTTCCCTACAATGCATGACCACCCCGTGTCATTTCAGGTCTTCTTCCTGCCTTTAACATCCTCACTGCCACGCACATGCTGCTCAATCCCTGCACTCCCACATGTCTCAAAAATCCTTCCCTCTTCCTCTGCAGTGATGGGTCATCACTCCAGGAGGTTTGCGTCATCCTCCGGGCTCATGGATGTTTCCTGAGGTGCATCCAAGCATGGGGAGTGACAGAGGGGAAGAGAGCAAGGTCGATGCAGACTCTGTACATGAATGCTGACATTTATTGAGCAATCTGCTCTGACCTCAGGGCTGGCCCTACTTGGAACCAAAGGACTAGAGACCTCCTGAGCACAGGGCAGTTCCACCCTGAATTGTCCTATGAGCCTATGCTGTAGAGACCCTCACCTCCTGGTGGAGCTGAACCCTGAAAACCTCCAAAGAGAGATCACAGAGGGTCTCTGGGTGTCCTGATGCAGTGCAGCACCGCCCTTCTAGCCAGTTTTTCCTAATGCCCAGGGTGAAGCTCTCAAGAGGCAGTTTGTGGCTGTTGCCTCTGCCATACCATCTGCCACTGCAGAAGAGTTTGGCTCCACCATCATCTCTTCAGGTAGGTGTCACCTGCTTTTAGAGTGCCCTGTGCCTCTCCTTTAGCAGGCTAAAAAAGCCCGGTTCCCTCAGCCTTTCCATATACCTCATGTGCTTTAGGCCCCGAACCCCATCATGGCAGACTTCCTCTGGACCTTCCCCAGTTTCCCCATCCTCCTTTTGAAATGGGAAACCCACTGGCTCACATGGCATCCATCATAACTCCCATGCCCATCTCCTCAAGGCGACTCCTCAGCCGGTCACGTTAAAGCCTGTCCTGGAGCGAGGGATTATTCTGCCCCTGGTGTGGACTTTGCCCCCTTCTCCCTGTAAAACTTCAGATTTCTGCTGGCCAAATAGAAAACTGTCTCAAGGTCCCTCTGGACTGATACTCCAACATTTCAGCATTTAAGGTTTGTGGGCCAGTGCCTCAAACAAGATAACAATATGGGGAATTGCAAGGTAATGAAAGAGAATTTTGTGTTTAATGGTGTTGCTACTCAGGGTGGAAAATACCACAGCAACCGTCTCAGAAATACCAGAAGAGAGTACAAAAAAAGAAATGCATGGCCAATGGGGAAAGGATTAACAGGGTAGGCTGTTCTTTTTGGAGGGTGTTAGGACAGTAAAAGAGAAAAAGTTGAGGTGGGGGAAAGAGGGGATGGTAACATCTAGGGGGTGGTTAAATGATGGGGGAGAGAAGAGTCAGCAGAGTTTGAAAGTGAAGGCACACGAGTGGAGACCCCAGTGTGATATGCTTTGTATTCATGCACTGCCCTGCACCTGCGCGGTAGAGAATCTTGCCTCACTGCGGTGGTGGGATTCGGCCCCCAGGCACTGAATCTGTCTGAGATGCCCTGGATGGTGCCTATCACACAGCCAGTCTGAACGGGGGGAGGTCCCTGTATAGGACCTGTGCTGTCCATGCCAGCTGCATGCAGTTGTGCTGGAAAGCCCCGGCATCTCACGTAGCACTACAGGCCTGTATTTAAACATTAAATTGAGATTCAGCTACACTGAATTAGGTTAGGCAATGAAGGGCTGTACATGAGAAAACTGCCGTTATACTCAAAGGACACGTAGGAAACACAGCTAATAACGAAGAGAAAGAAAAGCTTAGATCTTCCTAGGGCATATGACTCCATTTGGTCCGATAAATATCTCTATAGGCTGCCATGAACATACGGAGTAGGGAAATGTTCAGTTGTCCTAAATGTGGGCATCTGCTGTTGGCCAAGGGAAGGCACCACCAGGCTCCAAGATGCTTCCCCCAAAGGCTGCCCCGTCTCTCAAAGTTGCTCCATTAGAGCTTGCAGTAACTTGCACATATCTTGGACCATCTCTGGCAACTCACATGTCACCAGGTGTTTCTGTTTGGACAGCTCACTGCTGGCCTTCATCTCCATTAATTAGCAGGGCAGATGAGACAAGGAACTCACATGCAGGTGCCTATTTTGTGCACACCTGAATTGAGGAGAGAGGAATCCCAGGTCTTGTGGGTTTGTGACAGCCATGAGAGGGAGCTGAATCCCCTTCTAGGCCCAAGACTACAAATCTAGAGTGAGATGCCTTGATTGACTCAGCTGAATCCCTTTCCTCAGCAGGGTAAAGGAGATCCCTCCCTGTCACTATCTGGGAGTCCTGTCTAACCTTGACAAGAAAAGATGATTCTTATAGCTAAGTCTTTTCCTGATAAAAGAAATGCCACTGCCAGAAATAAGTGCTTTTCCCCACCTAAGGAGAACACCAGTGATTACTTCAGTCTGCTTCAAAGTAGGTTCCCTGGAGCCCCAGGGACACCTCGAGGGAGCCCAGAAGGGGCAGAGAAAGTGACTCCTTGGGCTGGTCCTCTGCAGCTGGGCTGGGCTGGGCTCCTGGGATGGAGGGCGCTGATGGCAAGTGGGCAGCGCTGCAGAGACAGCTCTGCCCAGGAGCAGCTCCTCTGCAAAGCGCAGCAGGCACCGAGGGGAGCGGAGCGAGGCAGAGAGAGGTTAAAGGCAGTCTGGGGTGTGAGGACAGCGGAAAGCTCACTGGCAGAGAAATCTTCACAGCCCTCGTCATGGTAAGTCTCTGGCTGCAGAGCAGTACAGCAGCAGTTCTCGGAGGAATCTCCTAAAGGTGGTACATCCCACACCCTCTGGGACCTTTCATGAGGATTTTTCTGTAGAAGGGGAGAAGGAAGTGCTGTAGAGCAGGCATTCCTTTCTCCATGGTCAGAAGGACAGGGCATCGTGGCTCACTTCTCCTGGGGATGGTTGCAAGGGTGTGAAGGTAGGTGTGCACCCAGGGGTGCCCAGGGCTGTCCTTCAGAGCAGGGTCCCTTCACCACATGGGGCTGTGTGCCGGGGCAGGGACGCTACAGCCTGCCAGGGTCAGCACTCAGCCTGCCCGGGGAGCTCCCGATGGTGCTGCAGGAGGAGCTGTGGGCAGGGCTGCTCACCACTCCAGATCAATCCCAGCACATTTCTGAGGGGCATTTTCATGAGTGTTGTCAGTGCAGCAATAGCTATAAAGACAGCTTTCCTGAGTTTGCACTTTCAGTTTCCTACTGCTAGTGAGGGCTGGGAGGGGTGAGAAATGGAAAAGATGTTAAGTTTGGACAAGAGATTGAGACCGACAGATCACTAGGTCTGCTGGAAACCTGGTAACGTCCCATCACCCACTCTTCAGCCCAAGACTGCAGCAGCAGCATGTTTTCTGGCTGTAGTATGTTTTCTGCTGACCTGCTCCTCTAGACCATCAAACACCAAGATGCCCCCGTGTGTGCCCTGCTGCTGGGGGGTTTCTGCCCGGCAGAGCTGAGTGCATACAGGGTGGGGTGGGAAAAGACAGAGAAACAGCTAAATGGACAAACAGCTCCAGGCAGTTGTAGATGCACGAGGGGAGATGCGTGTCTCCTGACATGTGCCCCTTTTCTCCTGGATGACAGAGGGGCCTAGAGTGACTGCCCAGCAATGTCGATGTTGAGAGAGTGTGCACAGCTCTCCAAAATGGCTCTCCAAAGTGTTTCTCTGCCTCTTTGCCTTATTCAGCACAAGCATCACGGTATTTCCCTGTGTTTCTACATCTGCCCATGCTGCTGGTTTTGCTATCGTTTGCAGGCTATCTGGGGATGGGAGTTTCAGCTGCAGTCCAGACACTGACCCTGAGCATCCTTCCACAGATGTGTCTCCATGGGAATGAGGTGTCCCTGCCCCCCTCTGACTTCTGGGACACCAGGAATTCAGTGCATGGGGTTGGGCAATGTCTCTTCAGAAAAACTCAACTTCTACTGTCTCCCTGTCTTCTAATCTGTGCACATCGGGGCAGTCGACAGAGTTTGGGAAATAAGCAGACTCTCTCTGAAAGCCATAACGCTTCAGGAAACTTGAGTGCTTCCCTGCTAGGGTCATGACAAGTTGTTCTCCACAAGGGCACAGCTCTTCCACAGCATCTTTGTGATATCTAAGAGCCCCACAGTGAAGCCATGGTGATACTGAGGCCATAGAAATGCTGCTGGGTTTTTTCCAGCATGGATATGTGAGCAGATGAAATGCATGCCCTGGGCTAGAGAGGGAGTGTTGAGACCTGTGTGTGGACCCAGAGTGCTTGGTCTGGTCACCTGTGTGAGGAGCCACAACCTCTGTGTCATCTATGCATGCTCTGAGCTGCTGAGAGAGAGAGGAGTTTGGAGGTCTGCATGTTGGATCTGGAAACCCCTGCTCTGTACCATTCCTTTCTCGGGATAACTTCTGAGTGTGATGATCCTCCAGCTCAGAAAGGCAGGACGGGGCAGCTGGGAGTAAGACCGATGGAGTGACTAGCTCCCCTGGCTCAGAACTAAGGCACCGGGAACCCTTTTGTCTCTCAGGACTCACTAGTGTTCATGCTGAGAGCAATCCAAAAGCTGAGGATTTCTATCCCTTCAGTGAATGTGCCCCCAATGTGACAAGGGCATCTAAAAATGAAGGAATCGTATTGCTAAGCCCATGTTGCTACAGCCCATCCTCTGGAGCACAGAGCAGGAAGATGCTGGGCAGCCTTCCTCCATGATGGTTGCCCGTCACGTGAGGAAAGATGTGGACATCGTGATAGTCTGATAGACCCTGTCACCTGCATTCAGAATGGTAAAATCAGAAAAGGTAAATCCCTCCTGGGGCACTTTTCCAGACTCGAGTGACCCAAGTGCTAATGTCATCTCTCGCTGCAGGACATGGAGACTGTTCCCGCAAGGTCACTGCATCCAGGCTCCTGCACTCAGCCCAGGGTGTCCATCCTCAGTGACTCCCCCGATCTACAGGGCTTTTGCCACTTGTGTTTACCAGCTGCTGTAGAGCAAGTCTGACTCCTGGGGAGCCCCTTGGGCTGAGACCCCTGCTCCTCATGGCATACTGAGCCGGAACAAATCAGAACTGAATGGCGGGAGCGGCATGAAGGTCCTCTTGAGAAGGAGAGAGGCAATGTGGAAGGTTTCTCTGAGAAACAGAACAGATTTTCCTGAGAGAAACCTGCCCTGACATGTCCATGTCTTTTCCTCCTTGGACAGCACCTGAGTCCCAGAGGGACCAAATGTCCCATGCCAGCTCCATCACCCAGTTCCTCCTCCTGGCATTCACAGACACGTGGGAGCTGCAGCTCTTGCACTTCTGGCTCTTCCTGGGCATCTACCTGGCTGCCCTCTTGAGCAATGGTCTCATCATCACCGCCATAGCCTGCAACCACCGCCTGCACACCCCCAGGTACTTCTTCCTCCTCAACCTCTCCTCATCGACATGGGCTTTATCTCCACCACTTTCCCCAAATCCATGGCCAATTCCCTTTTGGATACCAGGGCCACTTCCTATGCAGGATGTGCTGCCCAGGACTTTCTGTTTGCCTGTTCGATGTCCTCAGAGTTTTATCTTTGCGCTGTCATGGCTTACGACACTTCTTCATCTGCTTCACTGCCATCTGCAGACCCCTGCATATGGGACCCTCCTGGGCAGCAGAGCGTGTTTCAAAATGGCAGCAGCTGCCTGGGGCAGTGGGTTTCTCGATGCTCTGCTGCACACTGCCAATACCTTTTCACTACCCCTCTGCCAAGGCAATGCCATAAACCAGTTCTTCTGTGAAGTCCGCCAGATGCTCAAGCTCTCCTGCTCAGGCTCCTACCTCAGGGAAGCTGGGGTCCTTGTTGTTAGTCTCTGGTTAGCATTTGGGTGTTCCATTTTCATTCTTTTCTCCTATGTGCTGATCTTCAGGGCTGTGCTGATATCCCCTCCGAGCAGGGACGGCACAAAGCCTTTTCCACGTGCCTCCCTCACCTGGCTGTGATCTCCCTGTTTGTCAGCACTGACATGTTTGCTTACCTGAAGCGTCCCTCCATCCCCTCCCCAGCCCTGGATCTGGTGATGGCTGTTCTGTACTCGGTGGTGCCTCCAGCGGTGAACCCCTTCACCTACAGCATGAGGAACCAGGAGCTCAAGGATGCCCTGAGGAAACTGATTTCATCAACACCTTTTTAGCAGTGATAAACTTCCCATCTCTTTCCAGATATATATCCCATACCAGTCTTGACATTTTTTGTTTATTATCATCATCATCATCTTCATCATCATTATGATTTCTGTTTAGAATGTGACTGCAGAAATGTTTGGATTCTTTCCACTTCTACTGAGGCACGAACTTGATCTCTGTCACCTGGAGTCTGTATAAAGGTGTCAAACACTGGGTCACAGCTGAATCCCTCACAGTATCTCTGTAATAAAATGGATTCTCCTCTGGACCATGGGCTTTTCTTCCAAAGCTGGTGTCAGGAGTAGGCATGAGCGATTGCATCCCCGGAAGGACATTGCTCAGGATTCTGCATGGCTGCAGGAGCAAAAATGTGTCATTATTGTATTGTTACCTGTTAGCAACTGAGTTTGGATTTCAAACTCACCCACCAGTGTCTAGTAACAGTGGAGGCAATGACTGGTCACTGCATTTGATACTTGGGGCTGTCCCATATTGGACTCGGCAGACGACGTCATTCTTGAAGGGAAACTGGAGGTGCCTGGAGAGCCTGAGGGATCTGTGTGTATATATCAAAAGCAAGAAAGGTGGTGGTGATTAATTGGAATGGATTGGAAAATGTGACACCTAGGCATGAGGTAAATGATATAGAATAAGGGGTGGATACTGTCCTGGTTTCGGCTGGGATAGAGTTAAATTTCTTCCTAGTGCTGTGTTTTGGATTTAGGATGAGAAGAATGTTGATAACACACTGATGTTTTCAGTTGTTGCTAAGTGCCCTGCTAGTCAAGAGCTTTTCAGCTTCCCATGCTCTGCCAGGTGCACAAGAAGCTGGGAGGGAGCACAGCCAAGACAGCTAGCCCAGCTGGCCAACGGGGTATTCCATACCATATGACGTCATGCTCAGTATATAAATAAGAGGCGTGGTCCAGGAAGTAGCGATTGCTGTTTGGGCATTGCTCAGCGGGTGGTGAGCAATAGAATTGTGCATCATTTATTTTGTATATTCTATTATTATTATTATCATCATCATCATCATCATCATCATTATCATTATTATCATTATTATCATTATTATCATTTTCCCTTCCTTTTCTGTTCTATTAAACTCTTTTTATCTCAATCCACAAACTTTACTCTTTTTTTCTGATTCTCTCCCCCATCCCATCTGGTCCAACTCCCCTGCTCAAGCAGGGCAACCTAGAGCTGGTGGTCCAGGACCATGTCTAGATGATTTTTTAATATCTCCAGGAAGGGAGACTCCACAACCTCTCTGGGCAACCTGTGCTCATGGCACTGTGTGTGTGCCTTCTCAAAAAGTGTTCCGTTATGTTCAGAGGGAGCCTCCTGTGTTTCAGTTTGTGCCCATTGCCTCTTGTCCTGTCACTGGGCACCACTGAAAAGAGCTTGATTCAGTTTTATTTGTATAATACCCTTCAGGTATTTTTGTACATTGATGAGATCCTCTCTGAGCCTTCCCTTCTCTAGGCTAAACTGTCCCAGCTCTCTCAGCTCCTCATAGGAGAGATGCTCCAGTCCCTTAATCCAGTGTCCATGTCTCTCTCATACTGGGGAGCCCAGCACTTGACACAGTACCCCAGGTGTGGAGTAACTTGTCGGGGGGTCCACACTGGGTCCAGTCCTGTTTAAGATCTTCATTAACGATCTGGATGATTGGGCAGAGTATACCCTCAGCAAGTTTGCTGATGACACAAGACTGGGAGGAGGAGCTGATATACCAGAGGGCCATGCTAGCATGCGGAAGGACCTGGACAGGCTGCAGAAATGAGCTGACAGGAACCTTCACGAAGTTTAACACAGGGAAGTGCAAATTCCTGCCCCTGGGGAGGAACAACCCCGTGCAGCAATATATGTGATGATGAACAGTTGGCTGAAGGATTGGGCTCAAAAAGTTACAGTAAATGGAGTAATACCTGGCTGGCAGCCAGTCACTAGTGGTGTTCCTTAGGGCTCAATTTTAGGGCTAGTTCTCTTCATTGGCTTTATCAATGACCTAGACATGGGAGCTGAGTGCATACTAAGTTTGCCAACAATACTAAAATAGGAAGAGCCATTGATTCCCTTGATGGTAGAGGGGCCTTATAGAGAGATCTTGATAGATTAGAGGCAATCACCAACCAAATGACATTCAACAAGGGTAAATGCTGGATTCTGCACCTGGGCTGGTGTAATACTGGAGGTACATATAGATTGGGGGACACCATGCTGGAGTGCAGGCCTCTAGAAGGGGATCTGGTTGGTTTTGATTGATGGTAAGCTCAATATGAGTCAACAATGTGCCCTGGTGGCCAAAAGGGCCAACCGTGTCCTGGAGTCATTAAGCACAGTATAGCTAACCAGTTGAAAGAAGTGATCGTCCCACTATCCTCAGCATTGGTGTGGCCTCGCCCCAAGTGCTGTTTGCAGTTTTGGACTCCACAATATTAGAAAGAGATAAAAACATTCGAATGTGTCCAAAGGAGGGCAACAAAGATGGTGAAAGGACTAGAGGGCATGACTTATGAGGAGCAGCTGAGGATACCAAGTTTGTTCAGCTTAGAGAAGAGGAGACTGAGGGGTGTCCTCATTGCTGTCTACAACTTCCTCATGAGGGAGATAGAGAGGCAGGTGCTGATTTCTTCTCTCTGGTGTCCGGTGACACTGAGGGAGTGGCTTAATGTTGCATTGGGGGAAGTTCAGATTGGATATTAGGAAAAAGTTCTTCACTGAGAGGGTGGTCAAGCACTGGAACAAGCTCCCCAGGGAAGTGGTCATGGCCCCAAGCCTGTTTGTGTTCAAGAAGTGTTTCGACAATGCTCTTAGATATATGGTTTAACCTTTAAGTTGCCCTGTGTGGAGTCGGGAGTTGAACTTGATGATCCTCATGAGTTCCTTGCAGCTCAGGATATTCTATGATTCTATGCCTCTTTGATAAGATTTGGGGTATAGTCACAAAACCAGTCCCTCCAACAACACCTGAGCCTGACTATTCCTTCCCACAGGGTGGGCAAAGGCTAGCAGCGGAGGGTGCTGCAAGCCCACTGAGTCCAAGGCAGATGGGGACTTTGTCTGCAGCAGGAAATGGTATCAGGACAAGAATTTCTTCCTTGCTCAGTCTCTGCAAGGAACGAGTCACTAAAAGTGCCTGATTGATCCTAGTCATTGCTTAGGAAAAATCCTTGAGTCTTGAGTTCAGCACACATCCACTACTGAGAATTGCCAATGGTATTTTTGACATGCTTAAGGGAAATAGATCAGCTCTAAATTATGCCCATTGCAACCAATTAATAATGCCTCTCACTGCCTGTGGACATAGCAGTCCTTGGGTGGATTAATGAATACACACCACCCTCTCCATAAGAGCTGGTAGCTGCTGTTCCCTTGCCCAAAGGGACAGGAGGGCTAGGTCTGTCAGAGAGGCTGCTGATGCCTCCAGCCACAAGTACACAAAGGGCTGCAAGCCTGCTCCACAGCTGAATATCCCTCTGGCCAGTGCAGGTATGGTTTCTGGCTCATTTTTCCCCTGGCTCCACAGATTTCCGATCTGCATCCTTATTTTCCGGTGCTGGGGACTAGAGGGGAGGAGAGGGAGAGGTCCTGTAGCAGGACCCTGCACTCAGCCCTGCCGTCCTGGCACGCATCAGCCCTTGCAGAAGGAAGAAGGTCTGAGTCTGATTCATATAAGACCCTTTTGCCTCACTGCCCTTTGTGTGAGGAAGGAAGCATGCCATCCATGTCCACCACTATCCCAGGACAAACGGCTCCCTCATTCCTGGGGAGAGCTAAGACTCTTCCCCACGTGTCTCCTCTTGGAAACTACTGCAGCGCCGGCAGCTCTTCACACATGCTCCCCTTGCTGGAATAACCCCCAAGGATTGCCATGGGTTTGCAGTGGGAGTTGGCTGTGCTGCTCAAACCCTATTTTACCTGCTTTTCTTCTCCATCCACTCAGCACAGCATTGCCAGCGGCTCCAGCGGCTCAGCTTATACAGCTCTGTACATGTCGCTGAGAGCTAACACACTCCTTGTATGGGTGAGAGGCTCTGAAATGGTGTTTCCTCTTTTGCAGGTCACAGGAGGTCTTTCAGGCACTTTCCCAAAATTACAGCTTACAAGAAAGTCTTTGCAGACCCTCCATCTCCAGCCTGTAACTTTCCTGCCCTTGCAGTGATTGCCCGCAGAGTGCTTGCACATAGGTAGGTGATGTCAAATGATGAGAAATGGGGCTTCCCCAAAGGGGACTTTCTAGGTGATCTCCAGCCACTGTGCCATCAGAGCTCCCCAGATCACATAAGAGAAGGAGCCACGAGTCCTTGAGCCACCCGTGTGCTCTCAGGAGCTGCAGCAAGACCAGGAGCTGCCCATTGCACAGCACCCACCAGCCGTTGTGTGTCCCAAGCCAACGCACAACACCGTCGTTGTCCCAGGAGGACAACCAACACTGCGAGCACAGAGGCCAGGAAACGGTTTTTGTGAGGGATGCTCGAGGACGTTCTCTTTGTCACAGCAGCAGGCCACCTTGTACTTTCTGTGACCCGGGTGCTGTTTTTCTTACTGCCTGATATCTGAAGAAAACCTTTCATTTCCATGGGGAACAACAACCAAACCCTGGCCACAGACTTCATCTTCCTGGGTTTCTCCAGCCTCGCAGAACTGCAGAAGCTGCTTCTTGTGGTGTTTTTGCTGCTGTACGTGGTCACTCTGAGCATGAATACCACTATAATGGTTATCATATGGGTCGATCGGAGCCTTCACACACCCATGTACTTTTTCCTTTGCGTCTTGTCATTTTCTGAGACTTGCTACACCTTTGTCATTGTCCCCAAGATGTTGGTTGACTTGATAGCAGAGAGGAAAGCCATTTCCTTCCTGGGCTGTGCTGTACAAATGTACTTCTTCCTTTTCTTGGGGTGCTCCCACTCCTTCCTCCTGGCAGCCATGGGCTATGACCGCTGTGTTGCCATCTGCCACCCCCTGCATTACAACAGCATCATGACCTGGCGAGTATGTGCTCAGCTGGTGGTTGCTTCTGCTCTGAGTGGCTTGCTAGTTGCCCAGGTGGTTACCCCCTTGGTATTTTGCTTGCCCTTCCAGGCATCCAGGAAACTCAACCATTTCTTCTGTGACATCTCCCCTGTCCTCCGAGTGGCCTTTACTCATACAAAACTCAGTGAGGCCATTATCTTCACGCTGGGTATCTCTGTCCTTACAATCCCACTGATGCTGATCCTCATTTCATACCTCTTCATTGTCTTGGCCATCTTGCAGATCCCTTCAGCCGCAGGGAGGCACAAAGCCTTCTCTACCTGCAGTGCTCACCTGATAGTAGTGGTTATTCATTACGGCTGTGCCTCCTTCATCTACCTGAGACCCAACTCCAGCTACTCATCGGATCAGGACGCATTGATCTCTGTCACTTATACCATCCTCACTCCCCTGCTCAACCCTATGATTTACAGCCTAAGGAACAAGGATGTCAAAATGGCTCTTCAAAAAGCAATCAGGAAAAACATACTCTCTCAGAAAGTTTTCCAGTGAAGAGGTTAAGATGAGCTGCTTCCTGACTGAGTATTTTCAGCCAACATCTTCCACTTCCAAAAAAACATCCATACGGATGTTTTGCTCACAGAGAAGCTTTCAGGAATGACATGACAGCTCATCGTTGCTGCTAAGAACCTGACATTAAAAATCAACAAATTCTAGTCACAGTGAGACTGGAAACATGAGCTTCAGTGAAACACAATTTTTTTTTTAAATTTGGAAACCCAAATTTTCACTCCAGTGATAGTAGTTTCTTAGGTACAATTTTTTCACATGAGCCATTTACTAAATAAAAAGCATAGATGTTGAAATAATTTCACAGTGAAAGTCCTGTTTTTTAGGGAGATGGCAAACTCGGGACCATGTTTTTATTGTGTATCAAGATACCGCTGAGCTCTGACACCTGCCCATCTGCATGGTATTGTGGTGCCCATCAACAAAGCCTGCAAGGCAAGTGCATCAGCCTGTCTTTGCCATGGGCTAACTTCATCCACACAGCCATGAACGAAACCTCAGCTGATTATGTTCACTTGCTGACCTGTGTGAAGCTGATCACATACGTAAGACCTTAGACAGTTGCAAAACATGTGCCCACCAACTTCAGGGAGGATGAGAATGAGAATGTCTATTGAGATGGACCTACAGAGTGGCTTTTCAGGAACAGTTCTCTTAGAAAAATAAATGAACAAGGTCTCCATACATGCATGTTTCTCCTCCACAATAATGGTGTTTTCCCTAAATCAATGGAGCCATCTGGGAAGGTGGAATTAGCAAAACTAGGAAAGGAAATGTTTTCCGGAGGAAAAGACCCTGTGGTAGTGTTCTGCAGAAATACTCATTTTTAAAACCATGCTCCATCATCTTTCAGAACTTCTGTCATGTGCAGTCCAGTGTTTCTCTCCCTTCACCCGTGAGATTGTCCAAGATGTGTCTCAGCACAGTCCAGTGCTGAGTTCCCTCTTCCCAACCCAGGGTGGTGGGCAGCACATACACAATGTCCAGCCCTGAGCCACCAATGATCTCCCCAACAGAGTTCTTGAGGACTAACAAAGGAAACAGACTTTATTTTCTGGACAGAATGAAATGGTAGAAAGCAACAAACCAGAAAAACTAAAATGCATCTGAAACTTTTCTCTATTTCTAGGGTTTTTAACCACGTCAGAGATATAGTCACATTTCCTCCAAAACTTTGTATGTCACATTGCCATTTCTCTGGCTTTAACGTGCCAGAATTTCCTCTCTGCAGAATAAAGAGACTTTTGGGGGGTCAGTATTTCCCCCACACAGAGACACTCACATTTCTAATCATGTCTCTTCACTGTGAACATCAGTGCTCTTTCCATGAAGCAGACTAGATCGAAGCTTTTTGGTGTTTCAGTATGAGGTGATTCCTCCACTCTGAGACAGTGTGTATTGCTCCTTTCCCACTCACTCTGTTTTTTTTAACATCCTCTGCAAAGTCTTGGATTTCTGTTTAGCTCCCACTGTTGCAGTCTTTATTTCTAAGGGGTTTCAAAATAGCAGAGATAGTCAAGTTTCCTCCAAAGCTTCATATGTCACATTGCAATTTGTCTGGCTTTAACCTGGTGGAATTGCAGCCGCTCAAAGCAAAGACCCCTTTTGGGGTCAGTGTCTTCCACACACAGAGGTATTCTTGTACGTAACCCAATTGTTTTGGCGTTAACATCAATCCTCTTCCTGTTAAGCTGAATAGATCTAAACTCTTTGGTCTCAACATCCTCTGTAAAGTCTTGGCTGCAGCATTTCAATTCAGGGATGATCCTGCTTTTGACAGCTACTCCCTGAGTTCTGATGACAGGTTGGGTTATTTTGTCACATTATTTCCATTGCAAACATGCACTATTTATCATGGGGTGAGTGGGTCTAGAATCGGGACGTTCCAGAGTGATACTGCCCTGACCCCATGCAGCAGGTAGGGGATGGAGCAGAGAATGGAAGAGAGGGTGCTGCAAGCCCAAAAGGCACCTGGGGGCTTTTTATAGCCTTTAGCGGAGTGCTTTACACATGACACTAGGTAAATCAGGCACCACCAGCAGTGACTTGAGCCCATGTTAGTTCAAAAAAGGATTGTGGAAGGAAGAAACCTCTGCAAAAATGGTCCGAGCAAGAGATGGTGAAGGAATCAGCATTTCACCCTCCCCGTGAGAACCTGACAGATTGCAGGAGGAAAACCCTCTCCTTTCTGTTAATTGAAACTAAATTGAAACTAAACCAGTCCTTCCCTTGCTTTATGTCTTTCTTCATTGTTTCCTGGTATGATGCTATTAATGATTTCATTAAAGCAGTTGCAGAGCAGTTCCCCGAAGAAGTCTGTTTTTTGCAGAGGCTCTTCGCAGACCTCTCATGGTTCTTGGCTCATTTGTAGGATTCAGCTCCCACCAGGCAGTGGCGGTGCCAGCGAGGGACAGGACTGGGGCTGCCTGTGCCACCCTGTGGAGAAACTGAGGCTGGAAGGGCCTTCCCAAGCCCTGTTCAGAACATCACCAACTTCAAAGGCAGACCCAGTTCTCCAGCGCCTTTTGACTATTGCTTTGCAGGAATGGCTGCAGGAAAAAGCTGTGAAACGGTGCATGAGAGGCTTGGCTCCTCTTGGCACCGGGTTTGGGAATGACAACCTGCCCCACCAGTGGTCTCCCAGGACCTGGCTATCCCGCATTCCCTCTGCCCATGGCACTGGCAACCTTGCCCTCTACCTGTGACTTGCAAAGGGCAGAGGAGACTGGCATGTGCTCCCCCCGCTGGATCTGACATTGGAAAGGCTCTTGGCTTGGTGTTTTTAGGGACACAGGTGGGGGAGGTGTGGTGGTGGGGTCTTGAAGTCTCCCTGAAGAAGCCCAAATATTGACCCTTGTGGCAAGGAGAGCAGGGTGATGCCATGGCCGCAGGGGAAAGCCGTGCTCCAAGAGATCAGCCTTTCAGCAGGGAAGGGCATTTTCATCTCTCCCAGAGGGCTGTGGCCACTGCTGCATTATGCCAGCAGCTCCCCAGATCCCACTGTCGTTGTCCTTGCTGCGTCCTGAAGCAGCCCCTTCTACCGGGCCCCTTCTCCCGCCCTAACTCTTGCAGGACACGTGGGAGATCCTGCAGCCTGCCTCCCACTGCCCCCTCAGTAAACATCCTGCCCTGGCACTTCAAATCCTCTACATTGCTCCCCAAAAGCTGCCGTCAAGCACGGTCTGACTGATCTGGGGCAGGCAAAGGCAGCAAGGGTGGGCAAAGGTGGGGAAGGGTTTCTGTGCAAGGTGCAAGGGATAGACTGGGCAGGAGGCAGGTCGGAGGTCCATGAAGTCAGGAGCCACATGGGAAAGACTTATAGGGGCTGGGTGCTCAACACCCTCCAAAG
The DNA here is from genome assembly GCF_964195595.1 of Calonectris borealis. NCBI lineage: Eukaryota > Metazoa > Chordata > Aves > Procellariiformes > Procellariidae > Calonectris > Calonectris borealis. The sequence continues at coordinate 78,923 of NW_027441476.1, read as the reverse complement.
ACAGTGGCATATAGGGAGGCAAACCAGGAGCTGTGTCGTCAGCACGCAGACATGGGGAAGCGTTTCTCTCATTGCAGGGTTCACCCACAGATCTCCCTGCAGCTGGATGGATGGCCCTGGTGTGAAGCCAGACCTCACTGTGGCTGTACCTGGAGGCTCAGCCCAGCTCCTACACCTCCCTCTTAGCACAGGGAGCCCCAGTTGCCCCAGTCATCACCATCCTGCAGGTACACGCAGGAAGGGGGGTTCACAGAGAAATAACATCACCTCTGCTGTGGAGTCTATGCCAGAGCTGGTGCTGCAGCAATGAAGGCACCTTTCAAGAACGACATGCTGAGATGGTCTTGCAGGTCCCAAGGTCATGGGCCTAGCTAAGAGAACCCTTGAGAAGCTGGGTGCCCAGTTCCCCTGGAGACGGGGAACCACAGGCACCACAGCCTGCTCGCTCTGCAGAGCAGCACCACCAGCTCGGGGCCCTGTGGGGAGCATGGGGAGGGGGCAGGAATGGCCGGCCAGGCCAGCACGGACATACTCCCATGGAGAAAGGCTCCCTTGGGGCAGGGATGTCCCTAGAGAAGAGCAGAGGAGCAACTCTCAGAGGAGCTTCCAGGGGGGAATGAATGACCAAGAGAAACCTATTTCTGCATGGACAGGGAGACACTGGCCTCTGTCTCCTCATGCCATGACTGGCCCCTAGCCCTGGGGCTAATGCGGAGGACAACCCACCTCCCTGCCCTCCAGCAGCTGCTGTGCCCTTCAGAGGGGATGGTGCTGTGGTGTGAGTGCCCAGAGCTCTGCAGCACCCTGCGGTGGGCACTGCCGTGGGGTCAGCCCACACTGGGCTGCTGCTCTGGGCTGGGCTGGGCAGAGGTTGGTGGGGAGAGCCATGGAGGAGCAGTGCTGGGCTAGAAAGCGCCTGGGAGAGGAAAATGCCAAAGTTAGGGGCTAGTTTTCTCTGTGCAGCCATCCCTATCCTCCTGCCGGCTCAGTTCCTATATCAGGGGAGCAGCCAGGCCTCCCGACTTCTCTCCTGTCCCAGACCCCAGCAGACCCCGGAGCAGGACTGTCTGTGAAGCCTCACGTGGGGCATGTCCTGGGCAAGGCAGGGACCAGGAGCTGGGAGAGGCTGCCTAACAGGAGGTCCATGGGGGAACAGGGCACTGAGGGCTGTCCTGGGCATCCTGCCAGGGGGACCCTTCCCCACCCCAAACACATCCTGTCCCATGCATACTGTGCCTGCACAGCGGAGCTGTGGGACCACGTGTGGGGCAGCGGGGCTGGGCCAGCACAGGGACAGGGCAATGACAGGGGCCACGAAGCAGCTGCTAGGGAGTGGCAGCAAAGACAGATACAAACAAGGAATTTATCTGCATTGCCTTCGTTGTGCAGCTAGGATTTTGGAAAAGCTTGAGATTGCTGGCAGTTGCAAGGGGAGTCAAGAGCAAAATGCATCATTGCATTACAGACCAAGGCTGAAGAAGGAAAATGCAGGGCTGCTGCTGAATGGGGAGGGTGGTTTAGATGGGGCTGAGGGACTACATTCCTTCTTTGCCTTAGTCTTTATTGAAAAGGTCTCCAGGACTCTGTGCTTAGGGAAAGGGTTCAAGGAGGAGGAGAGCACGTATTGGCAGGAACCTCATGAAATCCGGCAAGGACAAATGCCATTTTTTGCCCCTGAAGGGGACTAACCCTGGCAATGGCACAGGCTGATGGCTGCTGGGCTGGGAGCAGTCCTGTGGGAATGGTCTTGGCGGTCAGTGAGCTGGACAGGAGGCAGCCATGTGCCCTGGCAGCAAGGAAGATCATCAGCATCCTGGGCTGTATGACCAGGAGCATGGCCAGGAGATGGAGAGAAGGGATTATCCAGAATATTGCATCCATACTTCAGATCCCCAATACAGGAAAGATGTCGGCAAGCTGGAGCGGGTTTAGCAAAGGGTCCCCAACTTGGTCAGGGGCTGGACCACTTGGCCTGTGAGAGGAGTCTGAGGGAGCTGGGCTTGTCCAGCCTGGAGAAGGGAAGGCCAAGGTGGACCTCATTGCAGCCTGCCATTACTTACAAGGAGGTCATGGAGAATACAGAGCCAGGCACTCCACCATGGTGTGTGTTGAGAGGGCAAAAAGCAATGAGCGTAAGGTGGTAGAGAAGAGGTTCAGCCTGGAGATAAGAAAAACCTTTTTTCTCCATGAACTCAGTCCAGTGTTGGAACAGGTCACCCAGAGAGGCTGTGCAGTCTCTGTCCTTGTCCGACTGGATCAAGTTTTGAACAACCTGGTCTGACCCTGTTTCTGACAGGTTGGTCTGAAGACCTCCCATGGTCCCTTCCAACCTGAGTTATCTTCTGATCCTATGACCTTAGGCCCTATTTCTGATTGCAACAGAACAGGTGTTTATTGGGCAAGTGTCCTCATGTGCTGTACGTAACCATCCAAAACAAGGCAGATTAACTCCTCCTCTTCTCCCATAACTGTAAATTTAACCTGGGAGGCACTGCCTCAGATATCTCTGCTTTACACCTGAAACTCACTGCATCAAGCTTTAACCACCTAAATGTCCCTTATCTGGATACACTCCAAGGTGCGAGGAAACAAATGGGCTTTTTGGCGGTGTTATTTCTCCACCTCCACAGTCTGCTCCTCTACTAGACAGCGCCATTTTTCACTTTCTTTCCTACTTAAAGTTGAATATCCTGTATTTAAATGCCCTATATTTGCAGGAAAGGACAGTTGAGCGTGCTTTCTCCTTCTGCCATGGTCCCATGTCACAGGGACTCTTCACCTGGAACGCAGAGCATCACTTGGAAGCCTGTGGCCCTGCTTGCCTCTATCAATGAAGAGACCTGACATCTCAGTGTGACTCCCCCTGTGCAAAGACTGAGGGGTGTCATAGTCAGGCAAGGTTTTGAGGGCATGGGCCTCTGTGCAAGACACAAAATGATCTTTTTTTTAACAGTGTTGGCCTAACAAAAATAGAAATGTTTAGAAAATGTTAATAAAAATGAAACAAAGAAGACATGAAGACAAAGAACTTAAGGAAAAAAAAATGTGTCAACACACTTTCCAGCTTTTAAAAGTTTTTGTGGTTTTGTTTTCTTTCAGTTTAATGTACCAGTCTTGTGGGTGATTTTGTGCCCTTTTTTTGAAAAGAAAAAGTGATGTTTCAGAACTGGGGTGGGATGTAGGACAAAAATGTCTTCAGATATAGGGACACAGACACCTGGTGCTGGTGTTGATGCTCTGGAACCCTCTGCCCAGCCTCCACGTGCAGCTTCTGAGGGGCTCTGGTCTCCAACAGATCCTCCAAGATAGCTGCCGGCAAACACCTCACATACACTGGGGCCTCCAAAGGTTGCAATCAATGTTTGTGGTCAGAAAACTGAACTCTGCCTGAAAAGGTAAAAACTTCTCCTGATTAAATGACCATGTCTAAGGACATCTTTTCAGCAGACTATCTGGACATACGCCCTTCCCATGGCTCTCCAGATTTCCCCCTCCCCTTACTCTTTGATCATTCACATGCCTCCAAACTGTCTGGTGGCTGCTTTGAGCTTCAGGGAGTTAGACACGTGCCTCATCTCTGAGAAGTCTAATTAACTCAAGTCAACTGCTTAATTATGTTTATATCTATCCTTTCCCAGCTCTCTGCCTAAAACGGTTCTTGTACAGGTATCCCTTGTGGAAGGTGGACCTCATTAGATGCAGCTTGGACTTGGCATACAGTTGAGGAGAGTGTTTTCAAGCTTATTAAATCGCATCATGTGTAACTGTTGTTTTTTGGCAGTGAGGAGAAGTCCTCCTGTGCGTGTGTGCAGCCACTTCTCTGAGGAAAGCGGGTGGGAATTGGTGCCAAGGAGCTGTAACATCCAGCCTTCAGTGGAGAAGTCTGATGTGAGGACAAGTGATGCAAGGCCCAGGGGGCCGATCAGAGAAATGGTGGGGGTGGGGGGCGAGCAGCAAGGTTGTCCATAGAGTGCCCGGCCTCAAGGCACTGCTTTTCCTACCCGCCCATATCTGCTTAGGTCACCCTCTGGATCAATATCAATTGGAGAATGCTGCTATCACTTCTTCAGCAAACTGAAAAATAATTTTTAAAAAAGCCTTTAAAATGCAAACCTCCTTTTTTTATTAAGTACTCATTGAAATCTTCCTCTTTAACTATTGACCTGAAACCTCTCCAATTAGCTGTAGAAGTCCTGAAGACTTGAAGAAAATTGTGGGAAGAGACAACTCACATGAGGGATTTCTGCCTTGTAATGAGCCCCATGGTGTGTTTGGTGCCGAGTCCGTGGACTTGCAATGCTGAGAGGAGATTGCACAAACTGCTCAAGGAGTCAGAGTCAGAAGTAAACGCCGAAGTTTCGTGGAGTATTAATGGGCCCCACTGAGGGCCATTACCAACACAGCCTCCGCAAGGACTCGTTAGAGCAGAAAACTGGAGGCAGTGATGAGAGGCAGGCAAAGGTAAAGTGCTGGTGGCTCTGATGCTGAGTAAAGTTTTGATGTGTTTTACGAAGCAGGAAGGACAAGCCCGGACCCCAGTGCCTGGGAAGGGAGCTCCTGTCCATCACGCGTGGCTCAAGGCTCTTCCTGGGGCAGTGGGATGTGGGGTGTGCGATGCTGAGTGAAGGACAACAGTATGACACCTCCCACCCCCCTCGGGGGATGCAAAGAGGAAATGAGGCCCCGGTGCCATGAGGACAATGTGGGTCCTCATAGACCTCAGTGGCAGAGACGACGGCCATAGACAAGGAGACAAAGGCCTCAGTTCTGTTGGCGCCTTTCAGCCTTGCCAGCACCCTTGGCCATCTCCACCATCGGCTGTCCTATGCTGTCCCACAACTGTGCCCGGTTCCCTGCACACTGTAGGCATCCCACCCACTTCCTCGCCTTCTTCTCACCCTGGCATGTCCCTGCTGATGTCTCTCCGTCCTCTCTGGCTGTTCCTTGAAACATAAAGCCATGGGCTAATCCAGACTCCCTCTGAGTGTCCTGTTGCACCACAGCACTACCCTCAGAGTGGTACTTCTGTCTCCTCATGTCCAGTCTGTACCTCCCTATCTGCAGTTTATGATGGTTTTCCTTTCTCGTGCTTTTTCCTACTGCCAAAAAATGTGCCATCGTTACTGAAACAACTTTCAAGCTGTCTCGAGCTCCTACTATACTTTCCTGAGCCTCCACTTCACCAGGCCAAAGCAGCCCACGTCTCTTAGCCTCTCCACACACAGCCCTTGACCCTGCCTTAGCTGACCTCTGGGTCCTTTCCAGCTCCTCCCCACTCCTCCAGAACAGGGAGCCCCACTTGAGGCCACACTATTGCAGATGTGGCCACACCAGCGCTGAATCAAGGTGGAGATTACTCCCCTTGCCTGGGTGGCCACGCTCCTCCCAGTGCAGCCCAATATGCACAGGACCATACTCGCGTTTAGCACTACTGGCTCCGATGGCATTCCTCGTAACGCTCAGACCCTTCTCCTCGAGCTTGCTCCTACCCAGTCAGGTCTGAGCCTGCCTTGATGAGGACATACTAGTTAAATGACATTGCAAGCCAAGATCGGTATTGCCATGGTGACCATCCCAGAAATACCAAATGAGGGTACAAAGCAGGCAAAACCAGGGCCGATGAGGAAAGGTTAAACAGGGGTGGGCTGTTTGTATGGGAGGGCGTGAGGATGATCAAAGGGCAGAACCTGTGAGGCACAAAAGAGGGAAAAAGGAAATACAAGGTGAAGCCAAGGATAAGGTCATGGCTGTTTGGGGGTATCTGCCAAGCAGCCCTTCACCTGAGAAAGATGACTGGAGCGGGACACAAAGCTGCAGCTGATCTGACCATACTTAGGTCTGAGTTATTTCCATGGTCACAGGGAACCTGAGTGCTCTCCCTACCACCATCAGGCGAAATGCCCTCTAATGGATGGAAACACAGAATCCTTTAGGCTGGAAATGTCCTCAGGAGGTCTCTAGCCCAATCTTCTGCCCACAGCAGGGTCAGCTATCAGGTTGCACCAGCTTGCACAGAACTTTATTAATTTGGGGCCTGAAAACCTCCAAAGATGGAGATGGTACCAGCTCTCTGGGAAGCCTCCTCCTTGCTCATTGGCCCTCTTCCTCCCATCATGAACCACATTGAAGAGCCTGACTCTTCCTGGTTACCTCCTGGAAGGTGTGGGAAGGCTGTTCTGTGGTTTCCCCAAAGCCTTCTTTTCTCCTGATGGAACAAACCCAGCTCCCTCACCCTCCCATACAGTAGACCTTACAAATGCATGCCTGAAATATTTATGCATCTTTCAATCCTGTTGGCTTCTCTTGGATCTGCAAAGGACTTCAGAGTTGTTAGAATATCATCACCCTCCTGCCATGACTTTCTGCATGTGCCACTCTCACCGTGGCACAGGCAGATGTCACCGTAATGGCATGCACAGGTGTTGCAGGCTGTGAGGAGGGCCCAATCTGAACAAATAGTCATTCACAATTAAACTTTGAACGTAAAATGTTTTAGGCCCTAGAGACAACATCACCCCATTAGGAGTGATGCTTCATTCTAACCCAGATGCAGAGGAGGAGCTCATGCCTACAATAATCACACTAACTATTGTCAGTAGTGAAAGAAACACCGAACCATTCAGGTCAGGAGGGACCTTGGGACATCTCTAGACAAGCCTCCTGCTCACATCAGGATGAACACCGAATTCCCATGACATTCCTTGGGGCTTTCTCCAACAGTGCTCTGAAAATGTTTTCTGCAGGCTTTGTCTGGGATCATTGGGGGACGCCTGGGAAACCTCTGAGGAAGCTGAGGGGGCCTTTTGCTGTCAGGTAAGGAGAGCCACAGGATTCCTTGACTCACAGCAAGCTGCTAGCAACCTCTAGCAGCTTCTAATGAACTCTTTCTGCTGTCCTGGATCAAAAGGTGCATTGTTGAGAGGCTGTTGAAGCTTTTCTGGCCCTTGGACCATTGCCCACTGCTGCTTTTCTGTGTAGGCACCAATGATACAGACAAACTGGGAAAGGATTGAGCATGACTACATGGCTCTGGCTGTGATGGTCAAGAGCTTGGTGGCCCAGGTGCTATTCTCCTTAACCCTGGCTGGTGAGGAGGAAGAACTTGAGCACTGGACAGATCCTACGGGTCAATAATTGGTTGCGCAGCTGGTGTCAGCAACCGGGGTTTAGTTTCTATGACCATGAGACCACCTCTGAGGATCAGAAACTGCCTGGAAGAGATAGGGTAGAATTACCCCCTTACAAAGTGGGCTAAAATCATCTTTGTTAGCTGACTGGCAAACCTGTTAAGAAGGGCTTTAAACTGGTAACGTTGGAGGAGTGAGAATAACCAACAATCACATAAGGGAGTGATGGATGGGGAAGGCAAGCAAAGGTTTATATGAACAAAAGAACATAGCAATCAAGAAAGCAGGGCTGGAGTGGATGCACACAAATAAGGAAATGCCTACGGGACAGCACTGTGGTGAAAGCCCTCATACCCTTCTATTAGAAGTTAGACCAGCAACTATGACGTTTTAGCGCGTGTCTGTTATTGACTGCTTGATTAGGAAGATGTAGATGAGGCCTTCTTCAAACAACCGGAAAAAGCTTCATGTACTCATGGAATTGAAGCACCTTGGTAGCTGCCTGAGGGGCAACATAGCAGGGCACAAGCGATCCAAAAGGCTTCTGAAGGACATCGATGATAACTTCCTACTCATGCAGAGATGGGGTTAGGAAAGCCAAAGTCCACCTCAAGTTGAATCTGGCAAGGGACCTGAAGGGCAACAAAAAAGGTTTCAACAAGTGGATAAACAGTAAAAGGAAAACTAGGGAAAATGTGGACCCATGGGTACATGGGGCAGGGACCCTGGTGACAAAGGATGTTGAAAAGCCTGAGATACTCCATGCTTTCTTCACCTCAGTCTTTACTGCTAGGACTGGCCTTCAGGCATCCAAGGGCCCTGAGACCAGAGGGAAATCTGGAGCAAAGAAGACTTATCCTTGGTGCAGGAGTCTCAGGCTAGGGAACGGTTAATGAAACTGGACCTACATAAGTCAATGGGCCCTGATGGGATGCACCCATGAGCGTTGAGAGAGATGGCTGATGTCCCTTATTCTTGAAAGGTCATGGCAACTGGGAGAGCTTCCTGAGGACAGAAAGGAGGCAAATGTCAGTCTTACCTTGAAGAAGGCAAGAAGGATGATCTGGGGAGCTGTCGGCTTGTCTCATCTAACATCCTCCTAGACAAGCTGATGAAGTGTCCGCTAGATAAGCCAAAAGTAAAGTGAATTGAAAACTGACCAAATAGCCAGACTTAGAGAATTGTGACGAGCAACACAAAGTTCAGGGGGAGGCTAGTCCCTCGTTGTATACCCCGAGGATTTATAGTGGGTCCTGTACTGTTTAACCTCTTCATTAATAACCTGGATGATGGGGCACACTGCACCCTTGGCAAGTTGCTGATGACACAAAACTGAGCGAAGTGGCTGATACATCAGATGGGTGTTCTGCCATCCAGAGACATGAGACGGGTGTTCTACCATCCAGAGGGACCTCAACAGGCTGGAGAAACCCAGACAGGAAGAAACCTTGTGAAGTTCAACAAAGGGAAAAGCAAGTCATTCACAGAGGGGGAAATAATCCCCTGCACAGTAAAAGCTGGGGGTTGACTAACTGAGAGCTTCTCTGCAGCTTGGCAGAGAAGGAACTTGGCGTCCTGGTGGACAACAAGCTTTCCATGAGCAAGCAATCTGTCCTTGTGGTAAAGAAGGTCAACAGTCTCCTGGGGTGCATTAGGAATAGCATTGCCAGCAGGTTGAGGGAGGTGGTCCTTCCTCTCTACTCAGCACTGGTAACACCACCTCTGCAGTACTGTGTCCGGTGCTGGGCTCCCCAGTACAAGAGCCATGAAGGTGATTAATAGACTGGAGCACCTTTCATAGGAGGAGAGGCTGAGCTGGGACTGTTCAGCCTGGAGAAGGGAAGGCTCCAAGAGGGTTCTTGTCAATGTGTATGAGTATCTCTGATGGGAGGCCATGAAGAAGAGGGAGTCAGGCTCTTCTCAGTGATGCCCAGCAATAGGACAAGAGGCAATGGGCACAAACTGAAACATGAAATTTCATCTGAAGGAAAACACTTCTTTACTGTGGGTGGCTGATCACTGGAAGCAGTCACCAATAGAGAGGTTGTGAAGTCTCCATCCTTGGAGATATTCAAAGCCATCTGGACCCAGTCCTGGACAACCTGCTCCAGTGGACCATGCATGCGTAGGAAGAGATTGGACTAGACAGTCTACAGAGGCCCCTTCCAACACTCCTATTCTCTAGGTCTCTAGCAGCATGGTCTGCTCTGGGCAGGAAGGACTTTACAGTTAGATCAGATTGGGCAGTGCTTTCTCCTGACCCAACACTGATCCACATTCATGGTGATTATTTTCCCCTTGAACTCATTAAATATTTCCTCTTCTGCCCTTTCTGCTTCTTTTCCTCTCTGTCTTCTGTACTTTTCATCCCTCCGTGCCCCCAGCCTAGATCCTCACACCTACTCTGTCAAAGTATGATTGTACTGAGATTGGCAAGGATGGAGTAAACTTTCTTCATAGCAGCAGCTATGGTGCTGTGCTTTGCACTTCTTCAAGAAGGGCAGGAAGGAGGACCCAGGGAACTAAAACCAGTCAGCCTTACCTTAATCCCTGGGAAGGTGGTTGAGCAGCGAATGCTGGAAACTATTTCCAGGCACATGAATGACAAGAAAATTATCAGGAGTAGCCAGCACGGATTAACCTAGGGGAATTCATGCTTGACCAGGTTGATGAACTTCTACAATGAAATGATCGGCCTGGTAGATGAGGGGTGAGCAGTGGATACTATCTACCTGGACTTCAGTAAGGCCTTTGACACTGTCTCTCATAAGATCCTCATAGAGAAGCTGTTGAAGTCTGGGCTGGATGATCAGACAGTGAGGTGGATCAATGTCTGATCTGTCTGAATGTCTGGGCCCAGAGGGGTGATGATCAGTGACACGAAGTCTAGTTACAGGCCAGTAACTAGCCGTCTACCCCAGGGGTCAATACTGGGTCCAGTCCTGCTTTAAATCCTCATTAATGATCTGGATGATTGGGCAGAGTGTACCCTCAGCAAGTTTGCTGACGACACAAAACTGGGAGGAGTAGCTGATATGCCAGAGGGTTGTGGTGCCATTCAGAAGGACAGGCTGAAGAAATCATAGAATCATAGAATCATACAGGTTGGAAAAGACCTCTAAGATCATCGTGTCCAACCGTCAACCCAACACACCATGTCCACTAAACCATGTCCCTAAGGGCCTCATCTACACGTCTTTTAAATGCTTCCAGGGATGGTGACTCCACCACTTCCCTGGGCAGCCTGTTCCAAGGCCTGACCACTCTTTCAGTAAAGAAATTTTTCCTAATGTCCAATCTAAACCTCCCTTGGCGCAACTTGAGGCCATTTCCTCTCGTCCTATCGCTAGTTACTTGGGAGAAGAGACCAACACCCACCTCACTACAACCTCACTACAACTACAAAGGGCAGAAGGAGGAGGAGCCATGGCCAGGCAAGCCGAAGAAGGAGAGGTAAGAGGCATATACTGATGTCCTCGATTGTTATGTTGTTTGCTGAGTCATTCTTCCAGATCAGAGAAGTAACAGCTACTGCCTGAATGTTATACAGGCAGCATTGTCTTGGCAGGAACTTTGCGAATACCAGCAGACACAACCACTGCAGGCACAGGAGGAGACCTCTGAGAAGATGGCAGCTTGGACATTTGCTCAGTAGGTCTTGGCTGAACTTGTTGACTCGGTCTTGAACAACCTTTGTAAGAGCAACTGCTCTTATGACCCAATTGAGAGAGGTTCATATATTTTTTTCTTTTTCTTTTTCGTATGTGAATGTAGCCATGTAACAGGCAGACTAGTCATAAAACGCACTTGACAATCCTGTTCCGTAGTGTTATGTGCTAAAAGGAAAATTTATTTCTTCCTTTCCAATTCTAGCTAGGCAGGTTGTTGCTGTTTGGGCCAATGCCAGCTGGAAAACTGATGTTTCTGCTCATCGGTAGTTTTTTCTTTTGTTTTTCTTTTCCTGAGGAGAACTGCTTTTGCATTCCTGTGAATTAAGCAGCTGGCTAGCGTAAGCAGACCATGGAACAGGAGATCTCTATTGTAACACCTGTATTTTGGCAGGCCAGACAAAGAGATAGTAGGGCTTTGTGAGTCTTTCTGCATCTTTATTAAGGATTACCAGAGCAAGGGAGAAATGAATTGACATTAGAAACTCAGAGTGACTAGGGTTTAACTGAAGAACCGTTTTTGAGGTTGAAGGGGCTCTGGCCCAGGTACATAAAGGTGGGGAACCTCAGAAAATAGACAGGAGTTAAGACAGCTAACATCTCCCGAGACATTTAATCTGGTTTTTCCAAAGGGAGTGTCTTTTAAGGAGGGTGGTCATCCTTTCATGTTTGTAGCAAAATGAAAATGACTCCCAACATGCTGCCATTCCTCCTTAATACAAGAACGCTTTTTCTTGCTTTCTTCTTGTGAAGCTATTGAGACCGACTTCCTTCCATGGCTGATGGCAGCAGTGGAGAAAACATTGGAGGAGAAGGCTCTGGGGAGAGCTTGGCTACAGGTCCCCAAACCTTGAAATATAAGCTCTTCTGCATCATAGTTTTGGTTTGTTTTGTGTTTTTTTTCCACTGAGTCACACAACTCTAACGTTGCAAGGTGGAATTTCATTCTACCTTAAAGGAAAGGTCATTTGGCAATAGCATGCCATCTCAAAGATAAACAATACACTAACTGGGCACTTGTGACCCTACCCGTAGAGTCCATTCCCCACTAGTGGCACACCCACACACAGCCACACAACATCGCTTCCCTCTGCTCCCTTTCCTTGGATCTTCTAAGCCAAATTCTCGTCAGGCTGACAGAGGACAGTAGCTTTCCTCCTCGCAAGGCATCTCGAGCACAAAGCAGCACGGAGTCTGTGCATGAGGCTTTAGACCCCAAAGGTGAGGCTTTCGGGCCACACTTGAGGCTTTGGAGCTTTAAAATGCCACTTTGGGACCTTACAGGATGCTTTGGGCCCTAAAAATTAGGGTTTGGGCCTTAAAATGTGGGTTTGGGTTCTAAAAGGAGGCTTGGGACTCTAAAAGGCAGGGGCAAGACTTTGGTGGTGTTCATACCTCAATTGGACGTGTCCTTTAGCAGCCTGATGGGACCTGCTCTGAGCACGGCTTGGGCTGAAGACTTCTTGATGTCCCCTCCAACCAGAATTATTCCATGACTTTATGACTTCCCTCAGTACAAAGACCTGATTTGACAATCTCAGATGGACAGGGTGACACTACAGACTCCCCGGTGAGACACATCTCCCCCCAGCATTGAGCTCCTCATTCTGGGTAGGTCTCTCCATTTTGGCACTTCAACAACATGTTCAAGTTCCCAGCTTGACGCCCTCAGATCTCTTGCAAACTGGTGCAGAAAGTGATCTTCAGCTTTGCAGACGCTCATCACTCTCTTGTGTGGTTGTCCTCAGGAACAATCTTTGCTCAAGGTCAGGGATTTAATTTTTAGGGTGGCATCAGGGTGGCCCCTTCCCCTAGATGCTGGAGGCGGTGCTGAGCAGAAGCTTACTGTAAGGACAGTTTGGTCCCTGGGTTGAATAGGTTGAATAGGAGTAGGGAAGTGATCGTGCCCCTGTACTGGGCACTGGTGAGGCCGCACCTTGAATACTGTGTTCACTTTTGGGCCCCTCGCGACAAGAAGGACATTGAGGTGCTGGAGCGTGTCCAGAGAAGGGCAACGAAGCTGGTGAAGGGTCTGGAGAACAAGTCTGATGAGGAGCGGCTGAGGGAACTGGGGTTGTTTAGTCTGGAGAAGAGGAGGCTGAGGGGAGACCTCATCGCGCTCTACAATGACCTGAAAGGCGGTTATATGGAGGTGGGTGTCGATCTCTTCTCCTAAGTAACAAGGGATAGGAAGAGAGGAAATGGCCTCAAGTTGCGTTGGGGAGGTTTAGATTGGCTCTTAGGAAAAATTTCTTCACTGAAAGAGTGGTGAAGCATTGGAACAGGCTGCCCAGGGAAGTGGTTGAGTCATCATCCCTGGCGGTATTTAAAAGACGTGTAGATGTGGCGCTTTGGGATATGGTTTAGTGGGCATTGGGTTGACAGTTGGACTCAATGATCTTAGAGGTCTTTTCCAACCTTAATGGTTCTATGATTTTATGATTCTATGATTCTATGATTTGGGCAAGGAGGAAAATGCCAGGTAACAGCAACCTACATGAGTGCCATAGTGTTGGGACTGGAGATAGACCTTCTGTCACTGCGGGTGGTCCACACTGACCAACAGTCCTTCTCTGCAACTGTACCTGTGTCTGTCATTGTATTTGTATCCATACCAGTATCCGCATCCATAGCCCTATCTGTGACTGTCTGTGTAGTTTTCTGTATATTTACCTGTACCTCTACCTGTAACAGCACATCTGTGTGTAATGGTAGCCGTGTTTGTATCAGTGCCTTTATGTGTAATGGTTTATCTGTCTGTTACAACACCTCAGTCGGTAATGGTGTCACTTGCTGTATCTACTGTTGTTGGTGTAATTCAATGGGTCCTTGTACCTGTATCTGTGTGGTGGTGCATTCCTCTTCCCCTCTTCTTTTTTTCCAGCGTCACCCTAAGACCTCAGAAATTCCTGATAAACTTTGACCCTCCTGTAATGAGGCGGGCAATGAGGTGTCCCTTGACTACTCTCAGAACTCATACATGACCAAAAGAACAGCACTGGCCGTACTGGGACTTTCGCTACTCAACCCAGGTGGGGTCCAAGGTTGGGAGTAATCCATCATTTCCCTGGCACCCTTATCTGAGTTATATCTCGAGTAGGACAGCACTATTGTTAACGAGGTCTTGAGAATCGACATGGATGACTAAAGCCAATCATCTAATGAACCTATAAACAGTGGTCCTCAGTGAGACCCTTTGAGCTCTCCTGGACCACAGCGGGCTGCGCCCAGAATCTCCCTCTCAGTGGGACACCTCTCAGAGTTCACAAACTCTTGAGTTTGTGAGACTCAGAGAATCTCCAAGACTTGAGCTGAAACACTCCTTGGCCAAGACACTCCTCGGGGCTCAACCTTTCACCTGTTGGGAAATGCCAATGCATTTAACGTGAGTATTTCACGAGACTCGAGGGCAATTTTTAACAGGTATACCTTTATAAATTTAGCTAGCTTTAGGCCTTTATAAACTCATATAGCTTTGGTACCATATTCATGTACACATATATTGATTGATCTAGATCTTTTGCGCATTTATCTGTACAGTTACTAACAAGTATAGTCTATAGTTAAGTTGTTTTAGTATTTGTAGAAAAACTTGACTAACTCCTTTTGTAGCTGCCAAATTGATTAATGCTTAAGTATTGTTGGACTCTAAGTTGCCCCTTTAGTCATAAACCTTTGCCCAGGTCTGAGACTGAGGGTAGATCCAGCCGCACCTAGGCTCCTCTCTGAGAAGGAGTTTAGAAAGCAAGGGGGTCTACTCTAAACCTCGTGACTCAACGGGAGGGTCTTCTTATCCCTTTTGTATTAGACACAAACCGTTGTCCAAGTCTGAGACTAAGACTGGATCCAGTCGGATCTTCTCTGAACCTCGTGACTCAACGGGAGGGTCCCCCTTACCCTTTTACCCTCAATCTCTATACAAATCACTCCAACACAATTCTGATACGATTTTTCCCCGTGTATGCTTAATCCATGTAATAAGTAATAGAGTGAACCTTGCCATCGAATTCTGTTAAGTCACGTTTCTATAAATTTCTATTAAATCACCCTTTGCCAATTCCTTTGCCAGGGATTCTTTACGCGGCCTTAAAACCACCCATTCCTGACAATCTGGAATTGTATCTATTTTGTGCCTGGATCTGCAATTGTAGGGGCAATTCAATGTGAACCTGTGTCTGTAATCACATTGGTCTCTGTCATGCTGTCGGAACCCGTACTTCTGATGGTGCCAGGCTCCGTGTCTCTAACGGTATCTGTAATTGTACCTGTAACTGTATCTGCCTTGCTAATGGTATCTGTATCTGTACATGTAACTGTATCTGCATTGGTATTATATCTACAATAGTGTCTGCAACGCTAACTCGTTCTGCAGTGCCATCTGGAATAGTATTTGCATCTGCTATGGTATCTGCATCTCCGATGGTATCTGCAGCTGGAATGTCATCTGCATTTGTATCTGAAATTGTACATGCAACTCCCATGGTATCTGCATCTGCAATGGCGTTGGCAATGGTATCTATCTGCAACTGAATGTTCCTTCTTCTACTGTATCTGCATCGGCAACACCATCTGCAATGGTATCTGCAGCATCAGCAATGGGATTTGCATCGGTATCTCCGGCTGTGATGTTATGAGGCATGGATTGTGTCTCTGCAATGTTATCTGCAATGGTGTCTGCAATGCTAATTCATTCTGCAGGGCCATCAGCAATGGCATCTGCATCTGCCATGGTATCTGCATCTGAAATAGACTTGGCAACGGTACCCGCATTGCTATTAGCTTCTGGAATAGCCCCTACGATGGTATCTGCCTCTGCAATGGTATCTGCCTCTGCATTTGTATCTGAAATTGTATCTGCATCTGCAACGGTATCTGCAGTGGTATCTGCATCTTCGATGGCATTTGCAGTAGTATCTTCAATGGGACCTTCAATGGTATCTGAACATGTACTACAACTGCAACAGCATCTGCGTGGTATCTGCAATGCTATCTGCATCTGCAGTGACACTTACAACTATTTCTGCATTTGCATGGGTAGCTGCATTTGCAAGGGTCTCTGTATCTGCAACGGCATCTGCAGTGACATCTGCTTCTGCAGCGGTGTCAATTCTGCAGAATTACAATTCTGCAATTGCATCTCCAATTGTATATCCAGTGGTATCTGCCCTGGCATCTGTATCTTCAATGGCATCAGCATCTTCAAGGGCATCAGCATCTTCAAGGGCATCTCCACCTGCAGTTCCACCTGAAATTTCATCTGCATCTGCAATGGGAATTGCAGATCTGGATCTGGATCTGGAATGGTGTCTGCAATGGGATCTGCTTCTGCCTTGGCATCTGCATCTTCAGTGGTCAACGCACTCTCTTTTCTCAGTCCCCTTCTCTGAAATGTGCTCAGGAAGGTGATCCAAGAAGATTCGTTTCTTGATTCTTCCAGGCAGCCAGGTGAGGCTGACCAGCCTCGGGGTCCCCAGGGGGTGCATTTGGTAGCTGTATTTGTGTCAATGCCTTTGTATGTAATGGTTCCTCTGTGTGTCATGGTACCTCAGTCGGTAATGGTGTTACTCGCTGTATCTACTTCCAAAAAGACAGGAGATGACTTGGTGAGGAGGTGGGACGTGCCTGCGTTCACTTTGGGCGTCTTGTCTGCAATGCTGGGTCCACATCCCTGTCAGTTGCCAGATGCAAGGCTTATCCTCATTAGAAACTACTTGTCTAATTTCAGAAACCATCTACATACACTTAAAAATGAAACTCTTCCTGATCTCTTTGTGCAGTAGTAGAGAAGCAGTGGGGTTTTTTTTCATAGCTGTGCCTGTGAAAGGGCCTTTAGGAGATCCTGTCCCTTGACTCTCAGATGATGCAAAGAAGAGTTTGAGAAAGTCATGGATGTTTCTGGTGTTCCCTAAAGCAGTTTTGTCTTATGTAGCTTCTAGGCAGGAGGAGAATATTTGCTAAGACGAGTCTTTGCTGAGAGTCGTGGGCTGTGTACTGCTGCAAAAAAGGCCGGTTGTTTCTCACTGGTGCCCCCGGGTTGTGTCCCAGGCTCAACTTGCCTGCTGCTTAGCACCAATGTGGTTTTGGACAGCATGTGGATTCTTAGGGGAGGCCGAATATTTATGTCATCCTGTGTGTTTTAGGAGAGAGACTGGATAATGTCTAGGCTGAGAATGTAGAAAGATTTGCAAGAAATTGTAGATGTCAGCTTTATTGTATTTTGTTCACTTGGGCCAGAGTTTAAACACCTTTTTGACTACAGGAAATTATCCAAGATGAATATGAGGACTTAACTTTGACAGAAATATGTTTCTTTCATTAGAACAAGGACTATTCTGACTCATGTGGCTGCTTTTCCTGCATCTCGAGGTGGATCACTTTGCTGGTACTTCTCCAGGAGCAGCTGACTCTGTGGTTTCATGAAGCCCTTTCCCTGTCCGCTGTTTAGCGGACGCTGCTGCTTCACGGAGCTTCTCTGTGTGCCGCTGGCTTGCTCCAGCTCATGCTGCACTGCTGGAAGGGGCTGGGGAGCTTTAACTTTTAACTGGGGTAAAAGCTCACCTGGCACAAGCAGCGGTGCAGTTTTGTTAGCCAGCGTTACAGCTAACCTGTGTGTTGCCTCCTGCAGCTCGTGGCGCCGGATGGGAGGAGAGGCAGGAGCAGGCAGGCAGAGCTGCTTGTGCTTCTGGGAACTGCAAGTGCCCACAGGGAGGTAAGGAGCTGGTGCAGGGAGCTGGTCCAGCTGCGAGGTGAGCGGGGAGAGTGGGAGCACGCAGATGAGGGTGGGAGGAGTGGGGGGTGGGGGCAATCTGGGGTGGGGGCCCTGCACGCAGTGGGGAAGCTGCACAGCGAATTCTCTCTGCCAAAACTGCACTGACGGGGGTCCCTGGCTCATGTCAGCGTGAGGAGGAAGCAGAGGCAGAGGCAATGTGTGATGAACTGAGCACAACCCACATCCCCATCCCTCTGTGCTGCTCGAGGGGTAGAGTGGAGAAATTGGGAGTGAAGTTGAGCACGGGAAGAAGGGAGGGGTGGGGGGAAGGTGTTTTAAGATTTGTTCTGATTTCTCATTATCCTACTCTCATTTGATTGTCCATAAATTAAATTAATTTCCCCACGTCAAGTCTGTTTTGCCCGTGATGGTAACTGGTAAGTGATCTCCCTGTCCTTATCTCAACCCATGAGCCTTTCCTCGTATTTTCTCTCCCCTGTCCAGTTGAGGAGGGGGAGTGATAGAGTGGCTGGGTGGGCACCTGGCGTCCAGCCAGGGTCAACCCACCACATTCCCCCTGAAAAATGCTATTTGAAGCAAAAGGCATTTGCAACCACAGTCCCTGATAGTCCGTAGGGGCTGGGCCCCCAGCCCTCCTTAACCCTTTTCCTCCCCATGAGGAGCTGGGGAGGCTGTTGGGGGTGGGGCAGAACATGAGCAGCCCCCACATTCCCTCCTGGGAGACCCCCAAACAGAAGGCCAGAGCTGGCAACCCCAGAGAGTCCTTAGCAGCCAACAGATGGAACGGACCACGGCGCTGCAAGCACTGCAGCTCCCACCGCGCAGCCCCCGGGTCCCCCAGAGCCCCGGCTGCTTCGGCCATTTGTCCGTCCTGAAACCTTCTACCCCCGAGGCAGGGACTGACCCTGACCCTTGCAGCCCAGGGACGCTCTTGGCAGCAAGACCAGAGGTGACCACGGGCAATCTCTCCTGTCTCTCTTTCAGGCTCAGCCAACCTGTGCCGACTGCCTGGGCAGGAGCAGACCCGCTTCCCCACAGCCCGGGCACTCCCGGCGACGGGGGCACCCCAGGCACCCCTAGCAGGTATGGCACCCCCACCTGCTCTGGCACCCCGGCAACCCCAGCACCCCTGGCAGATAAGGCATGGGGGTTCAGCAAGTGCAGGCGAGCGTCCCTGCCCTTGCCTGGCTGACGTGTGCCCAGTAAAACCAATTTTCAGAGAATTTCACAAATACTCGGGGCCATCTCTCCCGTTTCACCTCCTAGAAGCGAGTCTCCTCCCCGATCTGCAACACCACCATGCCAGCACAGCAGCTCACCCTGCGGGGAGCGCCCCGGCCACAAGCTCTCCACGTGCCTGGCGCAGAGCCGGGGGAAGTCAGCGATCGGGGCTGGCTTGGCGGGTGCCGCTGGAGGGTCCCCCCGGCCCAGCACAGCTCCCACTCACCTGCGCAGGGCTGCAGATGGCTCCATGTGGCTGCTTCTTCGACCCCTGGGTCTTCCGTATACAGCGGATGAGCACCGACCTGCCTCCACTGGCCACCTCCGCGCTCAGCCACGATGCCGCTTGTCTACCTGGTGCTGCCCTGTGGGGCCTCGGGGGCTGCAGGACCCCCCCGCCTGGGCAGCCCCTGGGACCCTGCAGGGCCAACCGCAATACTCGGTGCCCTTCAGTCATCAGGGCACCCCTGGTGCTGCCGCCGTCCTTCTCCAGCTACGAGCACATCGAGGGGGAGTCGGCACAGCTCAGCATCTCTGACACGGCCACCCCCACAGGGGCACCCCCGGGCAGCAACATCCCCCTGGGCAGCAGTGTCCTCCTCAGCCGCAGTGCTGCCCCCCACACCCAAGCTGTTGGGGACCCGGCAGGTGACACCGCACTGCCCAGGGAGGTGCTGAAGCCCTCGGTAATGGCCGCAGGCAGGTCATAGGTAGTTACCTGAAGAGTTTCCTTCATGTGGGAGGTGGGACCATTCCAACAAGCTGCCCGGGACTCCTCCCAGGCATCTCCAAGAGTGTTTTGGCTTCCTCTGGAGACAGGTGAATTCCCAGGCAGCATCCCCAGACTCTTTGAAGGTAGCTACGCAAAGACCATCGTGTATGTTGGGGGAAGGTCTGTGCTCAGTAGCTCCACAGGAATTCTCCCAGGCATGTTCAGGATTGCCTCGGCCTCCCCTGGAGAAAGCTGAAGTCCCAAGTAGCAGCCTCAGACTCTTCCAAGGCAGCTACCCGAAGCGTTTTGTCCACGTTGGAGGCAGGTGCAAGCCCAGTAGCTCCCCAGGACTCCTCCCAGGCAGCTGCAGAATGTTTTGGCCTCCCCTGGAGATCGTGGAATTTCGCAGGCAGCAGCCCCAGACTCCTCCAAGGAATCCACTCAAGGAGTTTTGTCAATGCTGGGGGGATGGTCCGTGCCCTGTAGCTTTCTGGGACTCCTCCCAGGCAGCTCTGGAGTTTTTTGCCCTTCCCTGGATATAGCTGAAGTCTCAGGGAGCAGCCCCAGAGTCCTTCTAGTTAGTTACCTGAAAAGCTTTCTTCATAATGAAGGCAGGTCAATGCCTGTATCAGGAATCTCCAGGAATGTTTTGGCTTCCTCTAGAGACAGCTGAAGTGGTGGATAGTAGCCCCAAACTCCTCCTAGGTAGTTAATTTAATGGTTTTGTCCATATTAGATCAGGTCCATGCCTGGCAGCTCCCCAGGGTTCCTCCTAGGCATCACCAAGGGTGTATTCACTTCCTCTGGAGATGGCTGAAGTCTTGGGTAGTAGCCCAATAATCCTCCTAGGTATTTTGTTGAAGAGTTTTCTTTATGTTGAAGGCAGGTCCATGTCTGGCAGCTCCCTGTGACTCCTCCTCGGTATCTCTGGGAGTGTGTTGGCCTCTGCTGGAGAAAGCTGAATTCCCAGGTAGCAGCCCCAGACTCTTCTGCAAGTAGCTACCAGAAGAGCATTGTGTGTGTTGGGGGAAGGTCCATGCCCTGCAGCTGCTTCAGACTCCTCGCAGGCAGCTCCGCAATGTTTTGGCTTCCCCTGGAGACTGAGGAATTTGGCAGGTAGCAGCCTAGATTCCTCCAGGGAATCCACCCAAGGAGTTTTATCTATGTTGGAGGCAGGTCCATGCTCTGTACCTTGCTGGGACTCCTCCCAGGCAGCTTGGGAGCGTTTTGACCTTCCCTGGAGATGGGTGAATTCCCAGGTAGCAGCCCCAGATTCTTCTAGAGTAGCTACCGGAGGAGCTTTACGTAT
Source organism: Calonectris borealis (assembly GCF_964195595.1). Taxonomy (NCBI): domain Eukaryota; kingdom Metazoa; phylum Chordata; class Aves; order Procellariiformes; family Procellariidae; genus Calonectris; species Calonectris borealis. The sequence continues at coordinate 58,156 of NW_027441476.1, read as the reverse complement.
GTTGGGGGCAGGTCCATGCCTGGTAGCTCCCTGGGAATTCTCCCAGATGTGAAGTGTCGTGCTTTAACCCAGCAGGCAGCTGAACACCACACAGCCATTTGCTCACTCCCCACAGTGGGATGGGGGAGAGAATTGGAGAAATGTAAAACTCGTGGGTTGAGATAAAGACAATTGAACAGGACAGAAAAGAAAGGGAAAATAATAATAATGATACAAGAACATACAAAACAAGTGATGCACAATGCAATTGCTCACCACCCACCGACCGATGCCCAGCCAGTTCCTGAGCAGCGAACCTCCGGCCAGCTTTTCCCCTAGTTTATATACTGAGCATGATGTCATGTGATTTGGAATATCCCTTTGGTCAGTTTGGGTCAGCTGTCCCAGCTGTGTCCCCTCCCAACTTCTTGTGCACTCCCAGCCTACTCGCTGGTGGGGCGGTGCGAGAAGCAGGAAAAGGCCTTGACTCTGTGTAAGCACTGCTCAGCAGTAACTAAAACATCACTGTGTTATCAACATTATTCTCATCCTAAATCCAAACCACAGCACTATACCAGCTACTAGGAAGAAAATTAACTCTATCCCAGCCAAAACCAGAACAATATCCACCCCTTATTCTATACCATCTATGTCACGCCCAGGTCTCACACTTTCCAATATATCCCAGTTAATCACCACCACTTTTCCTGTCTTTTGACATATACACACAGATACCATTCCCGTGGTCTGCAGGCCATCCCTCTAAAGTGTCCGTTGAGTTCATTTAGTCCATTACTTTGGGCTCCATCTGTCAGAGCAGTCCTTCAGGGCAGGAGAGGTGGTGTGTGGTGTTGGACTCTTGCATGCTGAGGCCAGTTCTGGTTCCGTCACCACAGCACCTGTCCAGTTCTATCATTGCTGCACTTTGCTCGGTTTCATCAAAATTCATTCTTCATTAATATCAGTGATTCTTACTGTAATACCATTGATATGGCATATAGTGACCATAGGAGTGATGACATACAGTATTATATAGCAATTAACATCAGACAATTCAATCATTGGCTATTTTCACCCAAAATCAAATCCCCTTGAGGTACACATCGGACTTCCTCATCCTTTCACATTACCCACCAAGTGCACCCAGGTCCTTGAGTGAAAGCAATCCCACAAATGGGCTTGCCTTTGCCTGAGGCAGGAGTAACCCAGACTGTCTTCCCCAGCATATTTTTAATGTGCACTACAGGGACTTTATCCCCCTCTACAGTACGTGGAAGTTTTGCTTGGGCAGGGCCAGCTCCATTAGCAGATCCCCCAGCGCTGACTAACCAGGTGGCCTTTGCTAAATGTGTGTCCCAATGCTTGAATGTCCCACCACCCATTGCCCTCAGTGTTGTCGTTAGCAGTCCGTTGTATCGTTCGATTTTCCCGGAGGCTGGTGCATGGTAGGGGATGTGATAGGCCCACTCAATGCCGTGCTCTTTGGCCCAGGTGTCTATGAGGGTGTTTCGGAAGTGAGTCCCGTTGTCTGACTCAGTTCTTTCTGGGGTGCCATGTCACCATAAGACTTGCTTTTCAAGGCGCAGGATGGTGTTCCAGGCAGTGGCATGGGGCACGGGATATGTTTCCAGCCATCCAGGGGTTGCTTCCACCATGGTGAGCACATAGCGCTTGCCGTGGCGGGTTTGTGGGAGTGTGATAGAATCAATCTGCCAGGCCTCCCCATATTGATATTTCAGCCATTGTCCTTGTCCTCGTTCCGGCTGGGACAGAGTTAACTTTTTCTTCCCAGTAGCTGGGGGGGTGCTGTGTTTTGGGTTTGGTATGAGAGGAACGTTGGTGGTCCACTGATGTTTTGGTTGTTGCCGAGTGGCGCTTGCACCGGGGACTTTTCAGCTTCCCATGCTCTGCCAGATGCACGGGAAGCTGTGGCGGGGGAATCATAGCCGAGACGGCTGACCCAGCTGGCCAATGGGGTATTCCATACCATGTGATGTCATGCTCAGTATATAATTAGGAGGCGTGGTCCAGAAAAGGGGGGCTCTCGGATCTCGGGACAGGCTGGGCGTTGGTCGACACGTGGTGAGCAGTTGCATTGTGCGTCGCCTGCTTTGTATTGTTGTTATCATTGCTATTATTACTGTTCTACTTTGTTTTATTTCAATTATTAAGCTGTTTTTATCTCAACCCATGAGTTTTCTTACTTGTGCCCTCCTGATTCTCTCCCACATCCTACTGGAGGGGGGAGGTATGCGAGTGGCTGCGTGATGTTTAGTTGCTGGCTGGGGTTAAACCATGACAGTCCTCCATACCGGAGAGGCTATAACCACTTGGCTTGCTTGATTGCAGCGCACATTTCACATTCATGGATAACCTGTGCGATAGTGTCCATGGCCAAGTCCACCCCTCGATCACAAGCCCATCTATATGTTGCATCTCTTCCTTGATGGCCTGAGGTGTCATGGGCCCACCGAGCTATAAATAATTCACCCTTAGGTTGCCAGTCCAGAATCCACCTGAGCTCCTTCAGTCTTAGCCGCCTGATCCACCTGATGGTTGTTTTGACGTTCTTCAGTGGCCCCACGCTTGGGTACGTGAGCATCTACGTGACATCCTTTTACAACCAGGTTCTCTACCCGGGCAGCAGTATCTTGCCACAATGCGGCAGCCCAGATGGGCTTACCTGTGCAGTGTCAGTTGTTCTGCTTTCATTGCTACAACCACCCCCACAGGGCATTTGCCACCATCCATGAGCCAGTATAGAGATAAATCACTAGCCATTTTTCTCGTTCAGCAATATCCAAAGCCAGCTCGATGGCTTTCACCTCTGCAAACTGGCTCGATTCACTTTCTCCTTCAGCAGTTTCTGCGACTTCAGCAGCTTTCCATCTCCAATGCTTTCCACAAGACGACAGGACCCGTCAGTGAACAGGGCATATTGCTTCTCATTTTCTGGTAGTTTGTTATACAGTGGGGCCTCTTCAGCATGCGTCACCTCCTCCTCTGGCGATATTCTGAAATCTTTGCCTTCTGGCCAGTTCGTGATCACCTCCAAGATTCCTGGGCGACTGGGGTTTCCTACTCAGGCCCGTTGTGTGATCAGTGCGACCCACTTACTCCACGTAGCATCGGTTGCACGAGGTGTAGAGGGGACCCTCCCTTTGAACATCCAGCCCAGCACCGGCAGTCGGGGTGCCAGGAGGAGCTGTGCTTCAGTGCCAACCACTTCCGAAGCAGCTCGAATCCCTTCATATGCTGACAATATCTCCTTCTCAGTTGGAGTGTAGCGGGCCTCGGATCTTCTGTATCCCCGACTCCAGAACCCTAAGGGTCGACCTCGAGTCTCCCCTGGTGCTTTCTGCCAGAGGCTCCAGGTAGGGCCATTCTCCCCGGCTGCGGTGTAGAGCACATTCTTCACATCTTGTCCTGCCCGGACTGGCCCAAGGGCTACTGCCTGAACTATCTCCCCTTTAATTTGTTCAAAGGCTTGTCGCTGCTCATTGGAAATCGTTCTTCCATTGGAATCTGATGACGTGCATCTTGCCATTTCATTCCTAAAAACTGGATCTCCTATGCAGGTCCCTTGACTTTACTTTGTTTTATGGCAAAACCGACCTTCAGAAGGATTTGGACTATTTTCTTCCCTTTCTCAAAAACTTCTTCTGCTGTGCTGCCCCACACAATGATGTCATCAATGTATTGCAGGTGTTCTGGAGCCTCACCCTGTTCCAGCGCGGTGTGGATCAGTCCATGGCAAATGGTAGGGCTGTGTTTCCACCCCTGGGGCAGTCGGTTCCAGGTGTACTGGACACCGCTCCAAGTGAAAGCAAACTGTGGCCTGCACTCTGCCGCCAAAGGGATGGAGAAGAACGCATTAGCGATGTCAATGGTGGCGTACCACTTGGCTGCCTTTGACTCCAGTTCATACTGGAGTTCTAGCATGTCCGGCACGGCAGCACTCAGTGACGGCGTGACTTCGTTCAGGCCACGGTAGTCTACTGTTAGTCTCCACTCTCCATTGGACTTTCGCACTGGCCATATGGGACTGTTGAAGCGTAAGCGAGTCTTGCTGATCACTCCTTGGCTCTCCAGTCGACGAATCAGCTCATGGATGGGGATCAGGGAGTCTCGGTTGGTGCGGTATTGCTGCCGGTGCACTGTTGTGGTAGCAATCGGCACTTGTTGTTCCTCGACCCTCAGCAACCCCACAACAGAAGGGTCCTCTGAGAGACCGGGCAAGGTGGACAGCTGTTTATTTTCCTCCGTCTCCAGGGCAGCTATACCAAAAGCCCACCGGTACCCTTTTGGGTCCTTGAAATACCCTCTCCTGAGGTAGTCTATGCCAAGGATGCACAGAGCCTCTGGGCCAGTCACAATGGGGTGCTTCTGCCACTCATTCCCGGTCAGGCTCACTTTGGCCTCCAACACAGTTAACTCTTGGGATCCCCCTGTCACTCCAGAAATACAGATGGGTTCTGCCCCTTTCTAGCCTGATGGCATCAGGGTACACTGTGCACGGGTGTCTACGAGAGCCTTATACTCCTGTGGGTCTGATGTGCCAGGCCATCGAATCCACACAATCCAGTAAACCCGGTTGTCCCTTTCCTCCACCTGGCTGGAGGCAGGGCCCCTCCAGTCCTGGTCATCATATTTGCTACCCACTTCTTGTAAGTACTAATCAGAAGTCCCTTTATTAAGATCGGAAGTGGAATCAGCCCTTCTACTCTGTCTGGGGAACTGCTCACTGGAGGCTGGAGCAGCATTTTCCTGGAAGAACCCCCTTTTGTGGTTGTTTTTCCTTGCAACTCACGTACCCGTGCCTCTAGGGTTGAGGTAGCTTTTCCATCCCACTTCCTCATGTCCTCTCCGTGGTCACGCAGGTAAAACCACAGGGTGCCCCATGATGTGTACTCACTATATCCTCTCTCTCTCACAGAGGGACGGTTACTCCTAATGGCTGAGGTACTGGTTTGTACAGGTGGGGAGTAAGACATATCCTCTGTGAGTTGCTGGACCAGTTTCTCCACAGCCGAGATGAGGGAGCAAGAGAGACTTTCTTCGTATCGCTGGAGTTGGCCAGCCAATTCATCCACCGTTTGTCCCTCTCTGTCTTCCCAGGTCATTACTGCCAATGAATTGGCATAGGAAGATGATGCTCTCTGTACCAACTTCCACCACATGGGTCGGGTGCACTTGACTTCATCTGGACCTTTGGATAACTGCTCGTTGTTCAGGTGATCATAAGTCACCTCCAGCATGGCTAATTCCCTCAGGTACTGGATACCTCTCTCCATGGTGGTCCGCTTGCCTGGGTGACATATAACATCTTCCTTGAAGGGATACCTTTCCTTCACACCTCACAGCAGTCGCCTCCAGAGGCTGAGGGCTTGTGCCCCTTTTCCAATTGCTTTGTCAATGCCTCCTTCCCTAGAAAGGGATCCCAGCTGCTTGGCTTCCCTATCCTCTAATTCCAGGCTACTGGCCCCGTTATCCCAGCATCGGAGCAGCCAGGTGATATGGACGATGTGCTCGCCTGGATGATGGCTGAAATCCTTTCACATATCTCGCAGCTCACTCAGGGATAGAGATCGAGTGGTTACCGTCTCGTTTATGAGTTCTTCCTCTCCCTCTGAGGAAGAGGAGGAACCCGCCCACTGTGTTCTTCCTCGGGGGGAAATGGGGAATACTTCCTCTTCCTCCTCCTGTTCTCGTGATGGCCCTGTTTTAGAGCAGTCTGCCTCCTCGCTGGTGGGGCAGTATGCTTCTTCCTCCTGCTCCCTCTTAGGAGGAGCTTCTTCATCCCTTACTAAACGAGCTGACTGCCGCTTCCAATAGTTCTTCTTGTGTATAGGGGTGACTGATACCAGTCCAGGTTGGTTCTCTGGTTCAGCTGCAGTGCCTGTCACGGGGGTTGGAGTAGCCGCAGTGCCTGTCATTGGGGTTGGCGTAGCCACAGTGCCTGTCGCAGCCATTGGAGTAGCTGCAGCGCCTGTCGCCAGGGTTGGAGTAGCCGCAGTGCCTGTCTTTTTGTCGTCAGATCCAGGGACCGTCTCTTCCCCTTGAGGATACCGAATAGTGCTGAACAGGGCTCGGTAGGCACGGGCCGGGCCCCAGCACGTTGCAGTGATTGGTGTCTCTCCGGAGTTGCCAGGGCGGCAGCATGCTTTTCCCAAATACTTTACTAGTTTTTCAGGATTCTGCACTTGTTCAGGGGTGAAGTTCCAAAACACTGGAGGTGCCACTGTCCTACATACTTGCCCATACTATCCCATACACTCTGCCACACATAACTATCCAGCCTCGGGGTAGATCTCTGGATGGTAGTCTTAAATAGTTGTTTAACTTTAAACAAGACCTGAAATACATTCAGTAGCAGGAGCAATAGGAACACGCTGTTTTGAACATCCCAAGGATATTAAAAATTCTCAAGAGCTATTGTAACTAGCCTGGAGCAGAAGGGGAAGGTGAAGGAAGGTGGCTCCCCCATAGATTGGCTCTCTGAGGAGAAAAGTTAAAAAGTGTAATTATTAATAGTTTCCAAGAGATGGCTCCCAAAGTACGGAGATGATGGCAATGCTGAGTAAAATACCAGAGTAGTCTCACGACCAGCCATTTTATCATGTCATAAGCTGGTGCTACAAAGTACAGCAAAATGATAACCTTGACCCAGCTCCCAGACATCATAAACAGCACAACCGGGAGCATATACTGCAAGTAAGGTGTTACATAACACAGCTCTGAGAACAAGCACAACAACTTTGAGAGCAAATCAATCAACATCGTGACCAGCAACTATCAAACTAATATAATGAATGTTTATAAGAAATTTGTTCTAACGTGCTCTGGTCAGATGTGCCGTTATCTCAACCCATCGTGCCCCACGTTGGGTGCCAAAAAGGACTGTCATGGTTTAACCCAGCAGGCAACTAAGCACCACACAGCTGCTCGCTCACTCCCCCCTGCAAGTGGGATGGGGGAGAGAATTGGAAGAGTAAAAGTGAGAGCACTTGTAAGTTGAGATAAGAACAGTTTAATAACTGAAATAAAATATAATAATAATAGTAACAGTAACAGTAATAGTAACAGTAACAGTAACAGTAACAGTAATTAATAGTAATAGTAATAGTAATAGTAATAGTAATAGTAATAGTAATAGTAATAGTAATAGTAATAGTAATAGAAAGAAACATTAATAACAAAAAGAGAGAGAAATAAAACCCAAGAAAGACAAGTGATGCAAACGAAAAACAATTGCTCACCACCAGCCTGTCCCAGAGCAGTGGCCCTGTGGCCAGCTTTCCCCTAGTTTATATTCTGAGCATGATGTCATATGGTATGGAATATCCCTTTGGCCAGTTTGGGTCAGTGTCCTGGGTGTGCCCCCTCCCAGCTTCTCATGAATCTCCAGCCTTCTCAGTTGGCAGAGCATGAGAAGCTGAAAAGTCCTTGACATCGTGTAAGCACTACTGAGCAACAACTAAAACATGAGTGTGTTATCAACATTATTCTCATCCTAAATCCTAAACACAGCACTATAGCAGCTATTAGGAAGAAAATTAACTCTATCCGAGCCAAAACCAGGACACAGCAGCACACTCTGTGGTGCCCAGGGGCCCAGGAAAGATGGTGGCAAAGGCAGCCGGGATAAGAGGGGAAACATGGAAAAATGCCCCCTCCAGGTCACTCCTGTGCACTGCCCTGCAGCCAGAGTCTTACCATGTAAAGACCTGTGAAGATTTCTCCCACACGGAGAGCTCAGCTGTCCTCCCACTCACCTCTCTCTGCCTCGCTCCTCTCCCCTCGCTGCCCGCAGGCAGTGCCCTCAGCCCTGCTGGGCTTTGCCCGGGAGCTGCTCCTGGGCAGAGCTGTCTCTCGCGAGCGCTGCCCGCTTGCCACGAGCTCCCTCCGTCCCAGGAGCCCAGCCCAGCCCAGCAGCAGAGGACCAGCCCAAGGGGTCACTTTCTCTGCCCCTTCTGGGCTCCTGGAGATGTCCCAGGGGCTCCAGGGCTGACAGCTCCTGACAGGCAGCAGAGTCACCCTTGGGGAATGGACTTTATAGCTGACTGAAGGGATCACCAACTGTCCCTCTCTCAAGAGTGGAGAGAGACCAGTTCCAAAAGCGTGGTTTGTCCTACCAGGGCATGGAAGTCTATGAGAGGTATAAATGTTCCCCTCTGGACACTGATATTCTTGACCCACAACAAAAAGACGCACAGGCAGTGACAGCGAGGCGTTGGTTGGACCCTGTGCCAGGCAGGGGTTCGGCTGAAGCAATGCAGGCATCTCCTCCCCAGCTGGAAGCCCTCGGGATGAAGCAGGATTCAGCATTAAGGGATGTCAAAGCTGGCCACCACTTTCAGCCACTCCAGCCAAGGACCCCTCCTGCCATGCCGCTGGAGCCCAGTACAGACCAGTATCACCCAGTACAGTCCTGGCTGGCTGCTGGAGCCCAGGTACCTGGGAATCTGGCGTCTTTGCCCAGGCTGAGGGATGCAGCTGCCACTTCTCCACTTGCAGGTGTGACTTGTGGCAAAGCTGAGCCTGCATCCCAGAGATGCACACACAGACACACAGACGCAGAGGACGCTGACACGGCCAGTCACACAGACTGCCACACGTGAGGCGCTGCCGTCAACAGCACCCACGTGCAGGACTGGCATAAAACACAGAGACAGCCACGTGCCCTCCTCCTCTTGGGCTGGCAGAGACAGGAGGTCACTGGTGCGGGCACACACACGGCACTCTCTACGTTCACAAGCACACGCACGTTCATGGATCCCCTGAGTACTCGCACAGCCCCTCTGTCCCCCCGCTACCCCTGTCTGGATCCCGCCCTCTGACCCCCCCCACGGGTCCCCTACTCGCCGACTGGTCCATCTTGGTGCTCCCAGGGAGCAAACAGGGAGCACTCACACGTTTGTCCCGCAGGCACCCCACACTCGCCCATCTCCCCAGTGCCAGCATGGACCCTCTGCCCGCCTGATACCCCAGCCCGGACCCGAGGCCCCCGTAGTCACCAGCCGGTCCAGCCTGAAGTTTGCTGGTGAAGGCACACGCACACCCCATGCACACCAGGTTTGGGGAAGATACAGACACTCACAGAGCCTCTCACTCGCCTCACACATGTTGGTCCCCCCAATAGGTGGTTTTCAGGACACACACCGTTCCCGCCCCAGTGCCTGGTGGCCGAGACCCCCACTCGTTCCGCTAGCTGCACTGAGACCCCCCACTCACTCCAGTAGCTGCACTGAGACCCCCTAGCTGCACTGAGACCCCCCACTCACTCCACTAGCTGCACTGAGACCCCCCACTCACTCCATTAGCTGCACTGGGACCCCCCACTCACTCCACTAGCTGCACTGAGACCCCCTAGCTGCACTGAGACCCCCCACTCACTCCACTAGCTGCACTGAGACCCCCCACTCACTCCACTAGCTGCACTGAGACCCCCCACTCACTCCACTAGCTGCACTGAGACTCCCCACTCACTCCACTAGCTGCACTGGGACCCCCCACTCACTCCACTAGCTGCACTGAGACCCACACCAGTAGCTGGCACCACAAATCAGGGGTGCATGGTGCCTACACTCCCTGGCTGGCTCCAGTAGCTGGCACCCAGTCCACCCACACCAGCCCCCCAGTAGCTGGCACCCAGTCCTTTCAGTTCACATACACACAGGAGAGAGAGTGAGACTACGCAGAGAGACCGTTAAGAAAAGATTTAGTAAGAAGATATAAGAAGACAGGATGGACATCATCTGTGTCCTGTTACCAATCACTTGTCTCTGGAGAGACTCTGGTGTCATCAGGTCGTCCGTCATCTGAAACTTCTTCAACTTCTTTCCTCTGGAGCATTAACTTCGTCTCCTCAGCTGTTGACTTCTGCTTCTCCAGCTGTTGACTTCTGCTGCCATTTCTTTCACGGCTTTCAGTTCGCACTCCGCCCCTTCCAGCTGGGTTTGAAGACAGACGTTCGTTTGGATGGCAGAATCTCACTCCTCTGCCACTCGTGCTAGTGAGTCTAGTGAGCTAGACATCCCAAGCGGCAGCATCTCAGTAAAACCCCTCTGAACCCTTCCTTCCCCACCCCCACCTTACCTCAGCAAAGAAAGCTGCAGCCGTCACCCGCAGCTTAACCGAGCAGGAATCCAGCCACGGCAAGAGGTTCTTCACCAGGCAGGGGGAGACGAGCCCAGCATGGAGCAGGACGCTGCGCAGGGGACACAAGTGAGGGACACACAGTTAGTTACCCAGGAAGGCCACAGGCCAGGTCTCCAAAATGCCCTTGCTCCGATGCAGACACTATTCTTTAGCTCAGGACGGCTTCCCAGGCACGCCGGAAGGGTCCCAGCAGCCTTTTCCCTGGGCACAGCTCCACAGGAGGCAGCCAGATGCATCCCTGCGGCTCTTACCCGCTCAGCAGACACACCCCCTCAGGGTGAGCCAGGGGGTTTTCCAGGCGAGCCCACACCGCCCGATTCACGAGCAGCTGCATCCATTTCTGCGCCACGCATTTCCCTAGCACCAACTCTATAGCTGAAAGGAAAATCCTGGCAGAAGAAACAGAACACAACATAAACAAACACAAACAAAACAAACATCCAAATAACACCACCACAAACCCAAAGAAATCTCAAATCGCAGCACCTTAGGGGAAGACTTATCTTTAGCAGAGCTAAATACCCCTGACATGATGCTTCACAGCCTTCAAGGCTGCAGATAGCAACACTGGCGTTTTCGTCATGCCCCAAACCCGCTGAAGCAGAAGAAAACCCACGCCCCTAGACTGACTCCATGCTAGATACTTACCAAGGCAACACCTAATGTCTCTTCCCACCAGCATTTTGCAAAGAACGACACCAGTGCCCACGAGAGCCACTGCTCCCAGCGGGGGTCCACTGAGGGAGTGCAATGCTATTGTGCATGCAAGGGTATGCAGGAGGCAAGATGACAGCCGCCCGCAGTACGAGCTGCATAAGACCTTCCCGCCCGGGAGCTGGAGTTTCTCCAGGAACGAACAGAAGTAAAACCAACCATGATGACCGGTTTCCACGTCTAGGAAGCAGGGCAGGTGAAGCACTCCCTCAGCCCCACAAAGCCACGTGCCTTGGCGAGGGGAAATGAAGCCAGCCCCTCCATCCGGCCCTTCGGCTCCTTACCTGCACGGCTTCTCCTCAAGCACCCGGCCCTCGAGGAACAGTTGTCTCCAGCTGCTCATGGGGGACAGCAGCCTCTCCTCGCCCAGCATTTCACTGGCCCACCTCAGGAGGCTGGGAAGGAGGTGGGGAAGCAGTTGCCTGAGCTCCTCCGTGCTCCTCAGGGAAAGCACCACCTCCGAGATGGCACGGGTGATCTGCAGAGAAACACGACCAAGAACCACCTGTTCAGGCAAGGCCTCTTCCCACCGCCTGGTTCCCCCACCTGCCTGGGCCGGGGGGTTACTGTCTGCAGTTGTCACTTCTGCGACAGCCTTGTGGCTCAGGAGCACAAAACCGTCCTGGCTCCCCACACTCCTTGAGGCCGGCCCAGCACAGCGCCCTGGGAGTCTCCACGGGCATCCGCAAAGGGCACCCGATTCCCTCGCGACAAAGCATGGGTTAGAAAGCAGATGAAAGCTGCAGAAACGTGTCTGCTGTTCCACGTACCGTCAGAGTCTCCAGAGCAGTCTGACGGTTGTGCTGCTCACAAGCGGAAGAGTCAGTTCCCCGGCGGTTGTTTCCTGCTCTGTTTAGTTTCTCCACTAAGCACCTCAGGACCTGAATCCCAAGGATGCTTCTCCCCAGGCTCCTCCACAGCTCCACCGTGTCACTGCAAGGGAACAGACGTTCACCCCTGAGCCCGTATCCCCGCAGCCCTGCACTGCCCTCAAACCTCCTCATCTGCAACGGGGCTTACAACGCCCCACTCACAGCAGGGACACGAGCACGCAGTCTTGCAACGCTCAAGACTGTTCAGGCAGAAAAAAAAGACCTGCTTCTCAACTGGACCCCCCCAGTACAAGCAAGCTGTGGGGTCTCTGTTCGACTATGGTGGGGGCGTGGGCAGTGCACGTACCTGTCCATGGGCATGCCTTTCTGGAGGAGACTGCTGATCACGGGCTCCCGGTGAAAGTGGGCAAGGAGAAACACCGCACGGAGCAGGAAGGGCCTGTGGGTGCTCTGCTGCATGTAGGTGCAAAGGGTGTTCAGGATTTTCGGCACCTGAATGGAAGAAGAGGAGAAAGAAGGGCTCGGTGCATCCTTTACCCCTCCTGCGGGGCCCAGACACAGTCATTCAGCACATGAGCAACGCCTGCTCCCTTGACACAGAGTCCAGATCTAGCTCGAAACCTCACCCCTTCCACCCTGCCTGACCCTGGCTCACGGCTGGAGCTGGGTGTGCTCTTGGCAATTGTGTGCACGAACGCACGCACGCACACGCACGCACGCACTCACACGCGGAGCCTCAGTCCCTGCATGTGCCTGGCCCAGCCGCATGAGCAGCTGCGTGCCCTGTGTGCACACAGAAAACACGGACACCTTTCACACCCAGCACTTTCACACCCAGCTCTCCCCACGTGTCTGTAGCGATGCAGGAGCAAGACCAAACACGCTCTTCGAGACCCTGAAGATGCCTTGCAGGGCCTGTGCAAGGGCACGTGATTCCTTCCAGAGGAACCCACTTCTCCGGGGACACTCTTCCTTGCCTCCACCCTCCTTTCCCAAAGTGCCAACCCCTTCCCCACACACAGGACCTTCCCTCGAAGGAAGCATAATTTGTTTGAGCCTTTCACAGCTACAAGCCGTGGCCACGATAAGGACAAGGAGGCAGCCAGGTCCCTCGGCCCGTGGGAGACCCCAGCTTCTCCCACGGCTGCCTACCTCTGGCCCCTGGTGCAGCCACAACCTGCTCTGCGCCTGGGGAAGCAGCAAGGGGTGACCCCGCAGCCCACGGATGCGGCGCTCCCGCGGCCCGGAGCGGCCGTGGGCTCTGCAGGGACGGCACAGGGACGCCCTGCCCTGGCCCTAACAGCAGCAGCCTAACAGCTGGGTGAGCTTTAGCTCAGCTGGGTGCGATCCTGTGGGCTGCCACCCGTGGTTGCCATCACTGTGACCGACCTCTGCCAGCGGCGGACAGCCACGGGGTTGGTCTGGGCCGAGCGAGCTGCTGGTGGCCCTAGAGCCCAAGTGGAGCGCAGCAGAGCGCGAGCGGAGGAGAACAGGAGCCTTGAAAGGGCAGGCAGAGCATGAGGCCAGAGGCTCCCAGGCTACAAACGGGCAGCAACTGGTGGCTGAAGGAAGGGCACCTCGCAGGCTGGGTAACACCGCAGTCGGGGAAAGGCAAGGAGAACAATGAACAAGTATCCAACCTGTGGAAAACCTAGCGTGCCCACCAAATCTCAGAGTAGAGGGAATTGGGGACCAGTGAAGAAAGAGCAGGGCGAAGTGGGTCCCAGGGCAGGGAGGACTGACAGTGACCCACGGAGGAAGGGGAGGAACGGCAAGGTTGGCACCTCATTCATGGGAAGGACCTGGACCAATGTGAGACTTTGGACAAGAAGTGCCCATATCCTTGTCACCAGCTGGAGCAGAAGCCGGCAGCAGGTACTAATGCATGACTCAGACCATCAGTAGCCCGTCGGCTCGGCACACAGGCTGAGCATTTCTTGAGCCCATGTCAACTGCACAGGGTGTAGTGCAACAGCCAACAGGAGAAAAGACAAAGTCAAATGGAAAAAAAGGTCTCCTTTACCTCCTGGAGTATTTCCTTTCTGCATTCCACCAGGAAGACGAACACCCACTTCCACACTGCTCTTGCACGTCTGGGTGTGACACGCAGCAAGCTGTCTAGGACGGCAGTCAGAAAGTCCGTAGCCTGTGCTGGAGGGATGCATTTGCAAACAGCCTGGAGAGAAGTCAGGAACAGGAGAGACCGCGTCACAGCTCTGCTCCAGCAATTCAGAAAGGAAAGGAAACTTGACGGGACTGTTAGTTTGGCAGTCAGGGAGGGGGCAATCACTTGTCCCTCCTGCTGTGCATGCAGTGGTGTTTACATCTGATGCAGCTAAGCGATTTGGAAGTGCCTCCCCCCATGCCGTTTGCTCACCTACCAAATCTGTATTCTGACAAGAGCACTCACACACACACACGTGCGCACAAACGCACACACCATGGTATCTGCTCCAGCGTGCCTAAACGACAGCCTTGTCTCAAAGCCTCCTGCTACTTGCTAACAACAGCCGTCCTGGACAGCTTGCTCTGGAGACAGCGAGAGACTGGAGGGGAGCAGGGAGGCGTGCAGGAGCCCAGGAGCTGGGCCCCACCCTGCTGTTTTGGGGCCAGTTACCTTTGCTATTTTGGAACAGGTCTCCACCGGAGCCTTGCTGTCTGGGTTGACCAGCTCCTCACAAAGGCACCTGCTCTCATCTGCCTGGGGCACCACCTTCACGGTCTTGTCTGGAACAAACACCAGGAGAAAAGAGGAGTCACATCTACAGAAACCCAACCTCTGGCCCCAGATACCAGTAAAGGAGAACCCAAGTGGTGGCAGTGAAGGCCACAGGGAAACCCAGGGCCCTCCGGAGCTCGGTGCAGCAGGACTTCCCGAGCCCGATAAATGGCTGACAAATGACGGGCTGGAAAGAGCCCTCTTCCTTCCTGAACCGTTTGCTGGGGCTTCAGGGTTTCAGCAGCCTCTGCTCCCAGCAGCTGCGTCCGCTATTCCCGCACAGGCCACCCTCATCTCTGGGAGGCAGGAAGCCTCCCCGTGACTTCCTCAGCACAGGCAGACCCTGCTGCCTGAAGAGGAGAGGGTTTGAACACAACCCTTTGCAGCACGCTCCGGGCCTGCACCTCAGATCTCTCCTCCCTGCCCAGTTTGCTCTGGGCAGCGGATTGGTTTCCTCTCTTGTGCTCGGCAGGAGATGTCTTCCCTGGCAGGGATGAGTTCGGAGACTGCCTGGGTAGCTGCCCCTCTCTCCAGGCTCAAGGCAGGGAGCGAGGGGAAGGCACCCTCCGAAATGTCAGGGACCTCATCCAAGCGAGTTCTCTGACCACCCTCTATCTCTCTAACGTGGAGGGGGACAGACGTGGAGTGGAACAGCCCCCAGCATTGGTGACAACGCGCTGCTCTCAGACAGCAGTGGGGGATGGCCCTGACCACTCAGTCTCACACATGCCCCAGGGAGGTGGGACTCAGCGACCCTCTCCCAGGGATCCTTCCTGAGATGGCCAGGGAGGCAGAGGGTTAACAGGGTGGGGGCACAAAACCAGCCGAGCACGTTGCCTCCCCCCTCCCTCCCGGGGATGGGGCCTGGCCCCGAGGGACCCCGCTGGCGCCAGGCCAGGAAGGGAAGGAGGATCAGGCTGAGCAAGGCTGCGAAGCGCCTGCTCTCCTCACCTTGCATTTGGAGAAGGTAGTCGAGGCAGACCCATGCCCTCTCGCAGGACGTGGCCAGGCTGGTCTGAAACACCAGCAGTCCCATCAGAAAGCCAAACTGCTTGCAAGGACGTCCTCTCTGCAGGGGAGAGCAGCAGGAAAAGGGTCGCAGGCAGCCACAGCACCCGCTCGCCTCTACTGCCCATCCTGCTCCCTGAGCAGCGACCAGGCAGAGGGGCAGGCAGAAGGGCTGCCCCATAATCCCAGGAGCGCCGAAACCCAGCACCCAGTTGGGCAGGGCTCCCTTCCGGGGCCATGAATGGTGGGAAGGGGGCACCAGGGCATGCGGCGGGTCCCTACTCACCATGAGCTCAAATCGCTCTTTGCAAGCTCCCAGCACATGGGCGCAAACCCGCAGGGCTCTCTCCTGCTTCCATTCTTCGGCTGAGGTGAGCCAGCCCTTCAGGACCTGAGGCAGGGTGCATCTCTCTCGCAACAGGTATCTTTCTCTCCCCGAGATCCCTCTCCCTCTCCCTCCTTCTCTGGCCCCTTCCTGCACGGCCCCCGGCCCTACCGAGCACTGGCCCTGCTGCCTCCGCCGCCTCACTCTCTCCAACCGCCTCTGCCCTGAGCCAGGTGTTGCTTCCCTGCCGGCGTCTCCCCACTCCAGCCTTCCCCCAGGCTGCTCTTGCCCAGCTCGGGGCTGGCTCCTGGCTTTCCCTCCGGCAGGGCCCACTTCTCTGCCTGTCCTGAGGCTGCAGTGGCTGGGTGCTCCTGTTCCCCAGCTCAGCCCCTGGCCCCAGCCAGACGCACAGACTCGGAGCGAGCAGCCAAAGCCCCACTTTCCCACAGGAAAGGTATCCACCTGCTATTCACCCGCTAAGGCCTCGATTCTCTGCCCCCGCCACACTTTCCCTGTTGCCCCATGCCTACTCACATGGACCATGTCGTCAAAGCAGGCAGAGGTCTTCTCTGCCTCCAGAAGCGTTGCTATCAGATGGCCCAGGTCTTCCATGCCTCTCCTGTGCAGAAGCTGAAAGCAGGAAAGGAGAGATGCGATTCTGCATCATGGGGCCTGCCAGGGTGCACCGAGGTGGATCCTGACCCAGAGGCGGGCAGGCACTGCCGGTGGGTACCTGCATGTTCACAGTTGCCCTCACTGTCTTCCTTCCCTTGTCCATCCGCTCCTTGGACGGATAGGACAAGACACTCTGGCAGCACACCGCCAGCAGGTTGCGATGTTCCTCCCTGCTCAGAGGTGGCCTCAGCTTGCTGGCCAGAGGACAAAGAAGAGAAAACAGAAAGGGCATTTACTAGCCCTCTCCAGAGTGGCTCAAACCACAGCTGGGTTCCTCCTAATCGAGGGCCCCAAATGCAACACCCCCAGCCCATGCCAGCGAGCACTGCCTTCAGCTCCAGCAATTCCTGCCTCCTCCCAGGCAGCAGGCAACCCCCCACCCCCAGGTTAAGGAACCCCTGGGGCTCCCTTCCTTTGGGAGACACCCGAAATGGGGAACAACCTCCCACTCCACAGCCCCAGCAGCTCCCGGCCCCGTGCTTGAGGCCACTGGGGCTGCCCCAACCAGCTGGGATGGGGCACACCGGGAGTCCCCAGCGCCCGGGGAACAGACCTCACCTCAACTCCTCCAGGACCTGAAACACTCCGTACACCACGGAGTCCCAGGGCTCCCCCTTTATCCAGTCCTGCAAGTCCCAGAGAGACAAGCGCAGAGTTGGCAGAGGGCAGGGACACGGGACAGGCCTCCCACCTCCCCCGGGGACAGGCTCTGCTGCTAGCCCTGGGCAGACACTGCCCTGTCACTCCCATGGATCCCCCCCAAAGGCACCGCAGGGTTCCTCACCCTGCTCCCCAGCCACAGCCACCCAGCACCAGCACCCATGGGCCCCATCCACTCGGGGGACAGCTCCAGGAGCTCGCATGAAGCTGCGAGACCGTCGTGCCTCTGGGGAAACCCGTCTGATGGCGCAGCCCAAAACTCCCCTGTGCGACTGCCCCGGCTACGGGCACTCACCAGCAGGATCCGCGTCGCCTCCTGCTTTAACGACAGCTCAAAGCTGCCGCAGTCGCCCACAGCCTGGATGGCACAGCTGACCTCGGTGATGCTCTGCACCAGGGCGAGCTTGAGCTGCAAGTCCTGGGGCCAGAGAGAGCAAAGCACCCCGTGAACTCTTTGGAGGGAGGAGCATGGGCAGGGGGAACCCATGGGCGGTTGGGTCTGGACATTGAGGACAACCCCTCCTTGGGGATCTTTAGAAAGAGACCGTCCATCTCGGGACACCCCAGCCCTGAGAGGCTGGAGCTGGGGCACCCAGGCATCCCTGCCCTGCGTGCCCCGTGCTCCTACCCTCTGTTTGGCTCTGGAGAGCCGCAGGATGTTGCCCATGATTTCTTTATCCACGCGGGTGAGCAGCTGCTCCTTGGGGGCACGCAGCGCAATGCCGCTGTAGGTGCGCATGAGAGCAGCGCAAACAGCCTGGGCTCTCTCCATCTTCTGCCGCCGCTGTACCTGTGTCGACAGAGATGCCCCGAGACGTCAGCCCCAGGACTCCTGCGGGCTCCTGTGGCAGGCCCTGCCCCCACCCTCACCAGCTCCTTGTTTCCCTGGGCACCTTCCAGCAGCTCCCCAAGCCGCTCCTCGAGCTGCGAGCTCCGGGAACGGGAGCTGTTTCCATCCCGCAGCTTGGGTTCTCGCGTGGGGATGGGGAGGAGGTGCAGCCAGCATCACACACACTGCTGGCGGTTTTACCACTGATTTGAGAGGTCGGGGAGCTGTCTGGAACCTTTCTGTGGAAAGGTATCTGACATAGCCTGCCATGGTGCTGCTCAAAGTCGCGCAGCCTGCGCGGGTCAGCGGTGCAGAGGAGCCCAGCCTGCTCACCTCCCCAGGCCAGGCTGCACCGCTCTCTCTGCAGGGCCTGGCCCTGCCCAGAAAGGCTTCCCCACAGCCCCCGGGGGGGAGCAGAGCCAGCGAGACCTCACCAGGCTCCTGCTCCCGGCCCCCAGCTTTCAGGAAGGGGCAGAGTGTTGCACCGTGCCCACCCCACCTTGTCGCCAGCTCCTGCTGAAGTTAAGTCAGGAGCAACGTGGCTGCAAGCAAGCAACCGCTGCAGCTGCCCCGGCTGGGTGGCTCTCATCCACAAGGTGTCAAACCCTGTCCTTTCCAAAGACACCTCAGGGGCCCCAGTGCCAGGATGTCCCCTCCGAAACACAGGCTTCACGTAACTCTTACAAGAGGGTTAATCTAAAGACGGCTGCCACGGTTTGGCTGCTGCAGGTGTAGCAGTGGAAATAAGGCCAAAAAAGGAAAGCCAAACAGCAAAACCCTGGATCCTTTACCTTCCAGCCCGTGGAAGTCTGACAGAACCAGGCTCTGGTGAAAGCAGCAGAGAACATAGTCACCGTGTCCAAGACCAGGTGGAAGTGGTTCTCGGCAGCGTGGGACACAACAGAAATCATCCCCTGCAACCACAGAGAAACGGGGAGTCAGCTCCAGCCCAGGCACTCAGACGTGGCCAGCAACAACAGCCAGGCAGGACGTTGCAGCAAGGGGGAAACGGCAGCAAGGGGGAAATCAAGGAAGTCTGGAGCAGGGCCAGCAGCCCTCCCTCTCCCCAGGAACAGCAGGGGATGCCCAGGACGTGAGCGTCACTTCACCTGGGCCTCAGACAGCTCCACAGGGTTGGTCTCCTGGAGGAACCTCAGCACCTGCCCTTGGACGTGCCTGAGGTCCCGACAAGCTGCCAGCGTCGTCCCAAGAGCCTTGTACAGGAAAAGCTGAAAGAGAAGAGGCCGAGCCCGAGATGCGGTCACAGCCCGACCTGTCAGGAGAGGGCTGGCCCCAGACGGACCCGACTGCCCCTGGGAGCGGGCAAGGCCGGCCGTGGTGCCAGGCTGTAGCCAGTCGCTGGGGCAACCCCAAGCGAAGCTCCTTTTGGGGGAGCCTGAGGGAAGGGGAAGCAATGAAAACCGCCTGCGTGGGCAGAGCACCGGCGCCGGTCCCAGCCCCAGCGCAGGGCAGGAGACACACCTTCTCCCAGGAGCCGGGGGCAGAGCTGCCCAGCTGCTGGCTCAGCTCCCGGCTCAGGCCCACGGTCCAGGCCTTGTCCTCAATGGGCTCCAGCGACGCTCGCAGGAACTGGGGTGAACAGGAGGGGAAGCGAGTGTTGCCCTGCCCTTGGCCAGGCCCCTTTCCACACTTCCATGTCCCGGCATGCTGCTGGGGGAGAGCTGCTGGGAACGGCAGTCTCTTCCCCCACCCCACCCAACCCTCTTTTCACCAGCACCCCTCTTCTCCTAACACCTCGGGCAAGACCCCCCGGCACGGCGGACGTAGAGGAGGCGGCAGCGCCAAGGCGTGTGCCACAGCATTAGAGGGCATTAGCCATCAGCCGTGGCACATGTGCAGACAGCAGCTCCTCTGAGCGGGCAGGCACCTACTGCGGGGGGAGGTGCGGGGTGCTCAGGAGGTGCCCCCACCTCCTGGTGCCTGCACAGGCAGCCCCGAGCTTCCTCCCACAACTTTGTCTGCTCCCTCTTCTCCCCCTTTATTTGTGAACCCCCCCCGCAAGGATGCTGTACCTTAAGCACGCGGTGCTCCCACTCTGCAGAGTCCAGGGAGCTCTCGGTTCTTCCTAGAAAGCAAGAGGAAGCAAAAGCTCTCGCTGCTATTTAACCTCACACCAAAGAGGAGCCCAGTGGTCTCCTCTGCAGTCAGACCTCCCAAAAGTCCCAGGCCATCAGTCTAGAAAAGGCCTACAAGCACCCACGCCAAAGCCCTCGCGAGGCCAAAGACACGGGAGGGATCCCAGGGGCGTTTCTCAGAGCCACTGATTCAAGCTGGGGAAGGACGCACTGACCGCAGCTGATCCCCACCGCTTGACTGGAGCTCCCAGCACAACTCCGACCACTGAGTCACAGCACGCACCAGCAACACACATTTTCTCCTTAATGACCCACCGCATTCTGCCCGTTTGCAGCCCTTCCCCCTGGCTATTGCCAAGGACGGCTGCTGCAAACCTGGCCTGGCCTGGGGACTTGGTCCTCCAAAGCCAGGGGCTGCACCCGCTCCAGGAGCACCAGTCCTGTCCCTCCCCCAAACACCGTCCAGGCAGGACATAGGGGTGCCACCAAGGCCTGCCATCCAAGGGGACATCAATGGCCCCGTCCATCCCCTGGGCCGAATTGATGCCAGGGGACGGCTGCCCCAGCCTCAGTGCTGGCTCCCTGGAAGGGGAAAGGCAGCAGAGCAAGTGCTGGGCAACTGGGGACAATTCTTCCTCTCTCACACTGGGAAGCTGCATTTTCCTGCCCCCCCTCCCTCCCCTCCAGCCCCTCCCTCCCCACTTGCTCTTTACCTTCCAGGTACTGCAGCACGAGCGGGATCTCGGTCGCCCACGCCGCCCCCAAGGCTCTGTGGATCCTGCCGTGGAGCGCCTGCAGCAGCTGCAAGGCAGCGACTGCGCGTTCGCTGCTCGCGTTAGGAGCCGCCGCCACCACCTAGGCAAGGGCAGGAGAGAAGGGTCGCTCCTGCTGCCAGAGCCACAGCTTCTCCCGGGAGGGACAGAGGGAGGGAGGGAGCTCGGTGCCACTCGGCCAGCAGCAGGCAGCCGATGGCTTCACCCGGGGTGCTGCCAGCCCCGAGAAAGGAGTGGGATCCCCGATAGGCTCGGGCAGGCTCGGGCATGCCGCCTCCTCCTCAGGGGCTCCCGGCGCTGGCCTCAGCAGCATCTCTGCCCTGGGCTCTCCCACCACCCCTGGCCAGAAAAGCCCTTTCCCCAGGGCCCCACTACTCACCAGCAGTCGAACAAACAGGACCTGGGGAGCCGGCAGCTGGGCTGCGGGGAGGAAGGAAGGCTGGGTGAGCCAACGAGCCCCCGCCATGCCCTGCCCTTTGCACCTCCGATGCCCCGCACAAGGCTGAGGGCTGAGGGCAGCTGTGCTGCCACAGCGCTGGCCCGGGGGGGCTCCCCAGGGCTGCCCAGCATGAGATGAAGGCAGCTCCAGCATGGCCAGGAATGAGCCCTGGCTCACCAGGAGAGTGCTGCAAGCAGGAGAGCTGTGCCCCTGCACCAGGCAAGGGGCAATGCAGGGCAGAGCCTCCCATATCCAGCAGCAGAGCCTGACTCTGCCCTTTGGTTTTCCTTTTGGCTCCTGCTCAGGTCTGGTGGGGCGCAGGGAGACACGGACTGGCCCGACCCCTGGCCAAACCCAGCAGCACTCACTGGGGCTCCTACCTCGCTCCTGGGAGTCCATGGCATCCGGCTCCTCCTCTTCTTCCTTGCACCCTGCTCTCTCCCGTCTCTCAACTAGGGCTCGGAGGCAGCGGGAGAGCGGGATCAGCATGCCGCTGTACTGGGCTGGCACCACATACTGCAGCAGCCTCGGCCACAGGAGCTGCAGAGAAGAACCGGGCAATTCGACACATTGGCATTTCCACTCAGCTCAAAGACAAAAAGGATGGTCTGCGCTTCCCTGAGCCTTGGGTGCTTCAGCACACGTGAGGGGAGAGGTTCAGGGCATGGGGGAGCATGAGGAAAAATGTCCTGAAGGCAAGAAGTAGCCACAGTAGCAGGGCAGAGGGCAACTCACTTTGGTCATCCCTCTCAGAGAGACATCCAGCGAGCCCAGGATGTCCATGCACAGGGCTCGAAGAGCTCCATCCTCCTGCGTTTCCCAGGCAAAAAGGCCTCCTGCCACCTGTAAGACAGAGTTGGCAAAACCCACGTTACTCTCAGCTCCTGACCGACGAGGCTCAGGCACGACTCACCAGTGCTCCTGTGCCAGCCTCCCAGCAGCACTGACCTCCTGAAGGAGGACAAGGACAGTCGGACCCAGCTTGAGGACCAGGTTCCGGACCCTGGGAAGGACTGGGAAGCCTGGGAGCAGAGAGCGCCGCTGCTTGTCTGCTCAGTCCCCCAGGGCCCAAATGCTGCTGTCATGACACCAAAGCAGAGGTGAGGAACTTGCCCTTCAGCAGGGCTGTGCTCGGTGCCAGCCCTGGCGGCAGCACGCCCAGCCCGACAGATGCGGAGGTGCAGCCAGAAGCCCTTTCCTTCGCCCTGCTCCCAAAGCAGAGCCTCCCCGAGCCTCAGAGCAAAGCGACACACAAGGATCTCTCAGCTGGAGGGAAGCTCCAGCCAGAGGGAAGATCCTCGGCAAGTCAGCAGGAGGCTTGGCCATCCCCAGCTTTCATCTCTTGGGTGCCCAGCTGGAAATGCTCAGCGAAGGGACTGCCAAACGGCCTGTCCCCTTGCCAGAAGGGATGTGGGCCCCCAGACTGTTATTGGATGGGCAGGGTGTGCTTTGGAGGGCCAGAGCACGAGAACACCACGGAAGGCTCTTCCAGCCAGGCCCACCTGTCTGCACTGGCTGTGTTTTGCTGATCGTCCATCAGCATTTAAGGATGGAGGATGTCCTGTCCCTACAAGCCCCTCCCTTTGCAAGGCAGCTTTGCTGGAGGCGCCTGTGGGCACAGCTCAGCCCGTGGGGTGCGCAGGCAGCCCCGCAGTCCCGGGCAGCATGCCCGGGTGTAAACCCACATCATCCCCTGACATTTCCACCAACATCAGCACGCACACCCACAAGGAACAGCCATTTGGAGGCCGCTCCAATGGCAGTGCCAGCGCTGATGGCCCTGCAGCGTGGAGCTCTCCATGGCCAAGGACACCTGCAGGAGCTCTCAGCACAGTCCAGGCACTGGTCAAAGCCCTGGGTGTCCTGCTCTGCCCTTACCAGTCTGCCCGAGGTCCGGCTGAACTCGATGAAGATGTGCCCCACCACATCCCATGCCCAGCAGCTCTGGGAGCCGGAGCTGAGCAGCTCCCTGATGAACTCCAGAACCGCCCTCCGCACCTGCCAGGGGAGAGTGCGGTTACGTTCCTCCTGTTCAAAACCCAAAGGGAAGCTGCCTTTGCTTGGGGGCAGCCTTTGTGGCTCGTGGAGAGATGACAAGGGCACCGCAGAAGCTTTCGCTTCTGGCGTCAGGGCTGGGCTTTAGCACCAGGCTGGACAGGCATTTGCCCCACAGAGCACAGCGACCTCCCTGCTCCACTCTGCCAGCTCTTCCTGGGGGGGAGCCATCACCCACTGCCTGGGCAACGCGCCGACGCTTCCCCGGGCACCCCAGCTCTGCCCCAAGGGAAAGGGTTTCTCTGCCTCCCCTGGCGGCACTGTCCCTTCCCAAACCAGCTCACCTGGGCACTCGGGTGGTTGCACACCGACTGCACGGCCTCCACCACCTGGGGCAGCTTCTCTCTCGTCTCAGGTGCTGGAAGAGATATGGAGAGGTGTGCGTTGAGGCAAAGCCCTGATGGCAGAAGGGATCCCTTGAAGCTTCCAAGTTTTTTGCACACCAACAGGACAGAGAAGTGGGGCCTGACTCTGACTTCACAGGAGGCAGCGGCGTAGCCACAGAGGCACAGCTATTTTACAGGGATTGAAAGCCATGGCAATATGGTAACACAGAGGATGACACAAACAGCATGGGTACAAGCAGCTCCTGTGCAAACCAGCCCACCCGCCCGCCCACCAGCCTGTCTGTGTTACTGAGCTTGCAGCATTGTGCCTGGGGTGCGCCATTTCTAACTGCCGGGGGAGAGCTCAATCCCTGTTGTGGGGTGTCAGCTCAGCTGGGGGACCTGCTCTTTGCAGCTCCTTTTGGGTGCAGGTGCACCACTTTCAGCCCGTTCCTGCTCTCAGCCCAGCAGCCCCAACCCCTGCCTCGTGTCCCTGGTCCGGGCACTGACCGTCAGAGTGGGCCAGCGCTCCCAGCAGGCCCAGGGCTGCCACGCGACCGGCCTCGCTCCCACTGCTCAGCTGGGAGCGCAGAAACACGACCGTCTCCGCGGGGCACATTCGTGCTGTGGGGAAGAAATCGCATTCTGCATTAGCAGGCAGCTGCTCCTGACCACCAAGGACAGGGAGAGAGCTGCCACAGCACGGCGGGGCATCGCCCAGTCTCCTCTCCTTACCCTGCAGCACGATGCAGCGGGACAGCACTGCCCTATGGGCCGGGCCAGGCTCCTTGGTCGCATCGGAGAGCTGTGGGAACAAGGTGCGTTTTAGAGAAAGCTACATCAGTGTTGAGAGGGACTGAAAAGAAACGGTGCTCTCTGCTCCCCTCTCCCTGAGCTCTCTGGGCACGGGACCCACAGCCAAAACCCAGCCCACCCAACGATGGCCCTGGGCACACACAGAGGTTTGCAGCAGCCCAGGCTGCCCAGGAGCTGAGGCTGAGCAGTGTCAAAAGGCTGCCCTTAGGGTGCCAGCACGCCAGAGTCCTCCTGCGACTTGGCCGAGAGGGAAATTGCTGTGGGAACAGGCTGCCCCTTGGGCCCGTTCCAAACAGCCCGGATCAGGCTTCCTGCAGCCTTAAGGTGGCACCTGGATCACAAATCCTGGTGTGCTCCTGGCCTGCAGGAAGGTCCCGGTGGAGGGACGCCCTGCCCTGCCCTGCCCTGCCCTGCCAGCTGGCAGGTCTTTCCCCTCCATGGCAATTAGGTGTGCGGGCCCCCGGCTGGCAGCAGGGCGCAGGCTCCCCTTACCTGGCGATGCACAGCGGTGCTGATGGCAAGAGCCGTGCCCTGTGGGATTGGGGTCTGAACTCCCTCCAGCACGTCCAAGACATAACTTAGGCTCTACAAGAGAACGGGGGAGGAAGAAGAGGCTAAAGGCACCTAAAGGCACTTCGGAAAGGAAAATCCAGCACATCTGGGATAAGGGGAGTCCCTAACACCAGCTCCCAGGGAAAACCCTAAACCCTCCTGCATGGGACTCCTTGATTGCCCTCCCCTCAGAGCAACATCAGGAGGGTCTCCTTCCTCTGAACAGAGCCCGCGGTTGACAACTCAGTTTCCCGGCACTTCCCACTCATCAGACCTCGCCCCTCATGGACGGGGCCGGACACGGCCCTGGGCATTAGGGCAAAGCTCTTCCCGCACACAGAGCCCCAGGGAGGTGGCAATGCCTGCCTTCCTGAGAAGATGAGCCCCAGGGACTCTTGCCTCCCTCCTGCCCCACCCCACGTTTCTTTTTTCTTGCCCAAAGAGCCCGGGAAGCTTCAGGCCTCCTCTGCTCTCCCTGTTCCTTCTCTAAGGGCTTCCCAGCTCCTCCTGGCACCCCACAGCTCCCCAGCTCCTCCTGACACTCGCATAGACCCACCCAGCAGCCATTGCCAGGCCCTGCGCAACACCTCACCTTGCTGACCCGGGAGGTGTCTCGGACCTCCTGATATTGGTGCAGGAGCCAGAAGACCTGCTCCCAGGCATGCTCTCGGTGCTGCTCCTCATGCAGAAGGACCTCCATCATGGCAGCCACTGCCCCGAGGACAGCCTGCTTGTCCTGAAGAGGGAAGGGAGAGGCACTGCTTGGAGAGCCGAAGGTCTGCCTAGCGCTCAGCACCCCCTGGACACCAGTCTGCCCTTCCCGCTGGGAGGGGTTTCCCTCTCCCTTCTGCCCTGCAGGAGAAGGGCTCACTCCAGAGGAGAGCGAGCGTTTCCCCAAGCTGGTACCCCAGCCCTCCCTGCAGAAAGGCCCCAGGACTCAGCTGTTTCCCATCACGAAGACCCCTCCCCTCCCCCTTCTGCTCGCACCCCACTGGGGCACAGACGGAGATCTCTGCTGCAGCCCCAGGTGTGGAAAGCAGCACTTCTCACCTCTTCCTCCTTGCAGTCCAGCCAATTTGCCATCGCATAGCGGAAGACCGGGTAAATGGCTTCACAGGACTGTGCTACCCCCTTGCGAGGGAAGGGGCATTGCTCCTGGTTGCCAAAGTAGGTATTGACTCCTTTGGACCATTGCTCCAGAACTGCACCAGGAGAAAGGAAAAGGGAGCATGTGAGAGTCTGCAGCAGGGATGGTACCTTGCACCCTCACCCAAGCCTGCTTTGAGGACAGTCCCATGCTTGGCAGGGCTCAGCCCAGGACCAGATCTGGATCTGAGGGCAATGTGTGCTCTTGAGGTGTCTGGATTCAAACACCTCGCTGTTTCTCTCCTCCTCCCCATCACACCTTCTCCTCGTCAATGGCCTATTCCCCTCCAGCATTTCTCACTGCAGCCTCTTCCCCTCCCCTCCCCTCCCCTCCCCTCCCCTTCCCTTCCCTTCCCTCCCCTTCTCTTCCCTCCCCTCCCCTTCCCTTCCCTTCCCTTCCCTTCCCTTCCCTTCCCTTCCCTTCCCTTCCCTTCCCTTCCCTTCCCTTCCCTTCCCACATACACGCCCTTTCAGAGCAGGCATTTTAAGCCCAGAGGAACGCAGGGGAACAGAAGCCGTTGGAAGGGACCCGGGAGTACCTCCCTGCAGCACTGCCGCGTCCTGCCCGCGGAAACCTCCTGGGCTTCCCCCTCTCTTCTACACACTCACAGCAGTTTGGGATCATCGAGGCCTGACCTCACTGCAGGCTGACACCCACCACGTTCCCTCTGAGATCACATGGAGGCATCGAAGGCCCCCACAGCCCCGGTCCCTGGGACCCCGGCCAAGGAGCCAACACTCACCACTGCAGACGGCGCGCAGGATCCGGCCACTCCCCACCCGGCTCAGCACGGCGCGCAGGGCGAGCAGCGTCATTCCCACAAAGGGGATGCACCGCAGAGCTGCAGAGCAGGCAGGGACAGAGGGACCGAGAGGGTCAGTGAGAGACGTGGGAGACTGGGGTCCGTCCCTGGCAGGGCTGGGGCTGCTGGGCCATGCACGACATGCCAGAGGGCGTGGGGAGGGCTGCCTTCCCCAAGGGGGACACAGGAAGCCCTTTGGAGAAATGGGGAGGACAGTGGGGGGCAGAGACCCCACAGCTTTGTCTCCAACGGGTTCCCACCCTTCAGAAACTGGATCGGGCTGGTAAGGCAGAGCTGCCAGCCGGCCCTGACACGGAGCAAGGAGGCACAGCAACTCCATAGCCCCCCCGTTCAACACAGAGCACTTAGGGAGGGGGAGCATCCCCTCTCCCCATTAGCACAGACCCCTACCCAAACCAGTACCGTACCGTAGCTGCGGGCCATTTTGCCCACGGTGAGGAGCACAATCTCATCAGGGACCTTCCCCATGGCCTTCAGGTGGCTCTGGAGCTCGGACATGACAAAGTGGAAGTGGGAGCGGGCCAGCGCCACCAGGATGTCGCTAGCGGCCGTCTTCACATCACCTGTCACACCCTGCAAAAGCGCCACAGGTTAAACACTCCCAAGAAAAACGGCTGAGGCACTCGGACAGGCTGAATGACCCCATCTCTTCTGCGAGACCCCTCGGGGCAGTTGTGCTCGGGGCCGGGCAGCTGCCACCTCTTGTACCCTGGGGTAGGCGAGCAGCTCCCCGGCGAGACGAGGGAGGCTTTTCCCCGGCACAACCCTGTGCTGCTGGCCCCTCTCCCTCTCCATGGAGATGCCAGGAACAAACTGTCGCAGACTCGACACCCCCCTGGGACCTCTCCGTGGGGCTGGTGGGTTCCCATGGCTCCTCCTCAAGGCAGGAGAAATAACCTTGAGCTTGAACCCAGCTCTCGCTCAGTTAGAAACAGCCCCGAGTCCGCTTCTCTGCAGAGCTCTCTGCGTCCCCTCTCCAAATTCCCTGTAATGACGAGTCCCCAGAGCCTCTCCCTTAGGACCTCCGCTGGGTCTGAATAACCGAGGAACATCTCTGCGCCTCTCTCTATTTCCCCAAAAACCAGGGCTGGAGGCAGGCTGCTTTGGTGGCCTTGAAAGAGAACAAGCTCACCTGGGCTGCTCGCATGTCCCTGGACGCCTCCGCTATCAGGCGGTTCACGACACCGCTCGTCAAGCAGCCGTCGTCTCCCTGCAAGACGCTCTCCAGCTCCCGGTATGTCTCCACTCGGTCACCCTGGGGACAGACCACGAAGGGGAGTGATGGGACTTGCTCTGCCCTCATTCCCAGGGAGCCACGAGAGAGACCTGCTGCCCCCCAAATCATCTGTGTGACACGGGCACGAGGTACGAGCTGCAGGCATCGGTCAGGACAGCCACGGGGAACAGCAAGATCTTCCGCGGCGCCTCTGACATCAGCAGAGAGCCAGACAGGGAGATCGACTCCGCCAGGGTAAAAGGCCGTGCGGGAGCCTCGGAAGTCACTCCCGAGGACGGGAGACGGCGGAGGTCAGAGGGAAAGTGCCAGGCGAGGAAGGGTGTGACTGTTCACTCAACTCCTGCCTAGATTTTGGCTAACCCAGCTCATGCGAAGGCCTGATGTGTGCTGGGAGCAGTGCCATTACGTCAAAGCAAGAGCCCCACGTAGGCAGGGCAGGTGCCAGAAAGAGCTGCAGGGCCATGATGCAGCCATTATCACTGCAGATTGCTGTCTGCGGCAGCATTATCTTTTGTCTGGCAGTTTCCTCAGAAACCTTAGGATCCACTAACTTATGGAAATGGTAGAGACCAAACCTCCAAGCTGGAGGGTTTAAAACATCAGCTTACTCAGAAAACTTTTGAAGCGGATCCAACAGCAGCTGAACTGCTGAGGCTTTCGTGCTTCCCGGTGTGATACAGGGGACGCCCGCACCGTGACGGAGGAGGAAGGATGAGCCCTCTCACCGTCGGCTAGCTAACTAATTCTCTTTTTTGCTCATAGGTGCACGATATTAAGAGCTACGGGTTGTAAGTTATGAAACCTTATGACTTGACTGGCAAAGAAGTGAATTCACGTCACAGACTAGTCTGGGCAAAAGGTGATTGAACCCCTGTTTATCGTGTTTGATTATCGTATTTCCTAATGAGCTCATGAAATAAAGTTTAAAGAGAACGTTGTCCTGTAAATTTGAGAGATCCAAATGGACCATGACAAAGGGGAAGGTGTGGGAACGAGACCAGGCCCTGAGGAGGGGAAGCCACGAGCACCCTGCACCTTGGGGCACAGCGTTGCTCCTGGCACAGGCAGGAGCCCCGGTGATGGGACAGTTCCCAAACCAAAGCTAAGGAGGGGCCTCGGGCACTTGGGCAAAGGCGCTGGGAGATGCTGGGATTTATGCCAGAGGCTTTGCCTTGCCCAGGAGAGTGCTGCGAGCTCCTGGGGAAAGGAGTGGGGAGCGGTGGCATTAGTCCAGCTTGAGCGGCAGGATCGGCGCTGGGGGACAAAGCGCCTGCAGGAGGGCAGAGGTGCCGTTCTGCCGCAGCACCCAGGGAAGCCAGCGGCATGGAGGGGAGCCCTCACCCCCCCGCCTCACCTCATTGTCTTGCAGCCGCTTTAGCAGAGAAGTCCCGACAGCCGCAAAGGTAGTGACGGCTGCAGGGACAGTCCCCGTTGCCCTGCCTCTGTCCTCAGAACGCGCGGGTCTGGACTGGGAACCCAGGCATGGGCAGAGAGCTGGAAGAAAAGAAATACGGTTTTACTGGCTGCAGGGCTTCGCACCAGGGCGGGGTGAGGATCTCCCCAGCCTCCCCCAGCACTAACAGCCTGTGCTGGACTGCACTGGCAAGAGGGCAGTCAGTGGGATGAGGGGAGGGAGTCTTCCCCTCACTGCAGCAGTGGGAAGACCACTTTGGGGGACTGGGCCCATTCTGGGCTCCCCAGTGACAGAAGGGCAGCAACGCGCTGCAGCGAGTCCAGCGCGGGGGCCCTGAGCTGGGCAGGGGATGGACATGGGGCTCCGCGAGGAGAGGCCAGGGGGGCTGCAGCTGGGCAGCCCCAACAAGAGCCGGCCGGGCCAGGTTGTCTGAGCGGTCCCCAGCTGCCCCGCGGAGGGCAGGGAGAGGATGGAGCCAGAGCCCTCTCAGAGGTGCCTGGCAGCAGGATGAGAGGTGATGGGGACGCAGCCCTCAGCACCCGGCTGGGGTGGACACTGCCTCCAGCAGGCATCAGCCCCCAACCTCCCGCCAGCCCCTCACCTCTGAGCGCTCTCATCCTCCTCATGGCCGCAGGATCTCCCGGATCGATGCACTGCTCTCTCCGGGCAAAAACCGCGAGAAACTGGGGCAGCACCAGCCCCAGGAGCAAGATATAGAGCCCGGCCATTGTGACACCCCTGTGGGGCGTGGCACCCCACAGAGGGCTGCTGTGACACGGGGACACGGGGACACGTGCTGGGGACACACCATGGGGCGGGGACCGGACATTGCAGCACCCTGGGGACCCCCACAGGCCCAGAAATGCAGGATTTCCCCATTCTCCATCTTGAATTTTGCTCGTGGTCCTCAAACAGTTTTAGCAAAGACTTTCTCCAGACAGCCCTTCCCAGCTCTGTCCCCAATCCACGTCCCCCTCCAGGTACCCATCCCTGGAAACATTCAAGGTCAGGTGTGACGGGGCTCTGAGCAACCTGATCTAGTTGAAGATGTCCCTGCTCATTGCAGGGGGCTGGACTAGGTGACCTTTAAAGGTCCCTTCCAACCCAAACTATTCTATGATTCTATGACGCGAGGCAACGTGGTCTCGAGGGGACTGACCTGGCCTTTGCCCTCTGCATTTTCTTGCCCTCGTTTTCTCCAAAGAGGAGGCTCCTGCCTGTGTCTGTGTGTGCCCACCCCTATGTCTCCTCCAAGAACATTTGCTCCCATTCTCCAGCCAGGATCGAGCTGGGCAGAAACTGGAGACCTCCAACCCTTCAGACCCAACTGCGTCACGAAAAGACAAAGGAGACTCATATTCAAATGGAATACCCTTTTGCTGTTTGCTGGACTGTGGATGAGCATGGGAAAGCTGACCTTCCTAGAAGGTTTCTCAGCTCAAATCCAGATGATGAAAGGATGACCACAACTCTGGTTCCTACTCTGCCATCTCTACCACAGTAGGAAATGCACACATAGCCAAGCCCTTCATGCTACTAGGCAGGCATAGGATTGCATGTGGGTTCAGAAAGAAATTTCCATACGGTCCTCCGGTCTTTATGAAAGGCTGGATATGTGCTCATCTGTTGGTTTTTTGGGTGTGGGGAGGCGGTGTTACCACCTCAGTCAGGACGCAGGCGAATTGAGACAACTTTCTGTTATTTGGTCGTAGTTTTCCATGCTGGTTTGTCTGACTGCCTAAAGAATAAGGGAGGTGCTGCACCCTGCAAGAGAGGTTGGTCTGCAGATGACAGTTTTGGAGCTTGTGAGTAACAGGAGGAGAAACTGGCCCGTCATTGGATACCGTGTGGGCCACAGCTTGTCCGGTGTTTTCTGTGTTTAGACTGGCCTTTTAGGCAAGCTGTGGTTTGCCTTCTGGGCAGCACGATCCAGGTGACATTTCTGTGCAGCGTATTCAGCTTTTTGGAGATGGCCCCCAAGGGCACGTGAAACAACTGCTTCTTTGCAGGACTATTGGTTTAGAGTATTTTCATCAGTCTGTTTTGGTGTGTGCATCTGGGGAGAGCAGCAGTCTCTGTAACAGACCTTTCCCCCTACATGGAGAAACACCACCCCACGATCACAGCATGCGATACGTCACAACACCCACACCGTGCTGCGGGTGCTAGCGGCTTTGGGCACAGACTGACCCTGATCAGGAGGGTGACCAGTGAACTTGGCACCGGATCCAAAAGGCATGCGATTCTCAGACTACACAAGGGGGTTTCTTGTCTTGCTGCAGGCTGCACGGAGCAGGTACAGGGCTTCTGACTGGCACCCCGGGCATCCCCAGCTCATTAACAGCTGCACCTTCTATTCCCTCCTTCACCCTTTTATCCTGACGCTCTGCTTCCGTGTCTTTTGTCTGGCAGTTTTTCCCTTTATTGTCTCACTAGTTTAACTTAACTAGGCCAACCAGTTTTCTCCTTTCATGGTCTGCCATCTCCAACAGTTTCTCACTTTGTCACATGGTTAGTTTAACCTCGAGCCAGGCTTGGTGAATGAGAGCTTCTATAAGCAATGAGACACCATCCAAAAAAGTCTATCCTCCCCACTGCCCACCTTAGAAATCTCTAGAAATCTCTAACGGCACAAATAAGGAGCAGCTTAGGTGCTCTTCAACTCAGTCAACCTCGGTTGGGGCACCAATGAGGTCCGTATGTTTAGAGAAGACCTGTCTGAACGTCACTTCAAGCTCAAGTGATATGTCCTGCACCTGGGGAGGAACAACCCCCTGCACCAATATATGCTGGGGGCCACCCGGCTGGAAAGCAGCTCGACAGAATAGGCCCTGAGGGACCTGGGGGACACCAGCAATGTGTCCTTCCTGCAAAACCGGTGAATGGGCTGCATTAGGTGAAGTATTGCCAGCAGGTGGAGGGAGGTGATCCTTCCCCTCTCTCTCCTCAGCACTGGTGAGGCCACACCTGGCGCGCTGTGTCCAGTTCTGGGCTCCCCAGTACAAGAGAGACATGGACGTACTGGAGACAATCCAACGAAGGACCACGGAGGAGAAGGAGGAGACAAGAGGTGGAAGAAGAGCAATAAAAGGAGTAGTAACTTGAGGAACCAGTGGAAAAACAGTGGAAAAGCACAGAAGAAGGAAAAGGAGGCGGAAGAACAGAAGGAACAGGGGGAACGGGAAAAGAAGGCAGAAGAGGAGGAGGAGAAGGGTAAAGAGGAAGATGAGGAGGAGATGGAAAAACAGAAGGAACAGGAAGAACGAGATGAGAAGGAGGAAAAAAGAGGAAGAGGAGAAGGAGGTAGAACAGAAGTACTAGAAAGAACAAGACAAGGAAGATGAAGAGGAAGAAGACCATGAGGAGGACAAGGAAAAAAAAGGCGGAGGAGGAAGAAGAACAGAAGGAGGAGAAGGAACACAAGGAGGAGGACAAAGAACAAGAGGGACAAAAAAAAAGAGGAAGAACATGAAGAGGAGGAGGAAAAAGGAGAGGAGGAGGAGCAGGCTGAACAAGAGGAGGAAGGAAAGGAACAGGAGGAGGAGTTGGAGGAAGAAAAAGGAGGAGGAGGAATAGAAAGACAAGGAGGAGGAGAAGGAGAAGTAAGAGCACGAGGAAGAAAAGAATGTGGAGAATGAGGAAAAAATAGGAGGAAGAGGAGGAAGAACAGGAAGAACAGAAGCAACGGGACAAGGCGGAGGAGCAGGAGGAAGAGGAAAAGAAAGAGATAGAGGAGAAGGAGGAGGGGAGGAGGAAGAATAGGGAGAACAGGAGAAGGAGGAACAGGAGGACAAGGAGAAAATTGAGGAGGAAGAGGAGGAAGAACAGGAGAAGGAGACAGAAGAACAGAAGGAACAGGTGGAGAAGGAGGAAGAACAGCAGGAGAATGTGGAAGAACAGGATGAAGTACCGAAGAAGGAAGAACAGGCGGAAGAGAGTGAGGAGGTGGAAAAGGAAAAACAGGAGGAAGAAGAGGAGGAAGAAGACAGCAATAGAGAATTAATAGAATCATAGAATCATTTAGGTGGGAAAAGACCCTTAAGATCATCGAATCCAACCGTTAGTTAACACTGCCAAGTCCACCACTAAACCATGTCCCAAAGCGCCACGTCTACACGTCTTTGAAACACCTCCAAGGATGGTGACTCAACCACTTCCTGTAGTGAGGGGCCCAAAACTGAACACAGTATTCGGGGTGCGGCCTCACCAGTGCCCAGTACAAGGGCTTATGACCCAAATGCAGGACCCGGCACTTAGCCTTGTTGAACCTCATGCAATTGGCAAGGAGAAAATGCAAGAGAAGGATGAGGAGAAACAAAAGGAAATGGATGAGGAGAAGTTGGAGGAAAAAGTGAAGGAGGAGGAGGAGGAGAAGGAGGAACACAGGAAGATGAGTAGAAGGAGGAGGAAAAAAACAGGACAAGGATGAAAAGGAACAGGACGAGGAGGAGGAGAAAGATGAGAAATGAGCAAGAGGAGGAAGAAGAGGAGGTGGAGGAGGAACAGGAGGAGGAGAAACAGGAAAAGGAACAGGAATAAGAAGAGGAAGAGGAGGAGGAGAAGAAGGAGACAGAAATATATAAGGAAGAAATTTTTTATGATGAGGGTGGTGAAATACTGGCATAGGTTGCCCAGAGAGGTGGTAGATGCCCCATCCCTGGAAACACTCAAGGTCACATTGGATGGGGCTCTGAGCAACCTGATCTTGTTGAAGATGTCCCTGCTCATTGCAGGGGGGTTGGACTAGGTGATCTTTAAAGGTCCCTTCCAACCCAAACCATTCTATGATTCTTTCAAAAAAAAAGAGGAGGGGGGACAGGAGGGTGAGGGGGAAGAGAAAGAAGAAGACGAGGAGGAGGAATAGCAGGAAGAAAATTAGGAAGGAGAGGAGGAGGAGGAGGAAGAACAGGAGGAAAAACAGGATGAGGAGGAGGAGAAAGAAAAAGAGGAATATGAGGTAGGAGAAGATGAGGAGGAGGAGGAGGAGAAAGAGGGTGAAGAACAGGAGGAGGAGGAAGGAAGGAGGAGGAGGAGGAGAAGGAAGGAGAAGGAGGAGGAAGAGGAAGTAGAAGAAGAGGAGAAGGTGGAAAAAGAACAGAAGGAACAGGAGGATGAGGATAAAGAACAGGGGGGTAAGCAGAACAGCAGAGTAACAGGGAGAGGAAGAAGAAAAACAGAAGGAAATAGGAGAAGGATGAGTTGGAGGAGGAGGAGGAGAAGGAGGGATATAAAGAGAAGGCCTATGAAGAACAAGAACAACACAAGGAGGATGAACATGCAGAGGATAAAACATACAGAAGCGGAGGAGAAGGACGAGGAGAAAGAGAAGGAGAAAGAGGAAGAGGAAGAAGAGGTGAAGGAAGAACTGGATGAAGACAAAAAGGAGGAGAAATGAAAAGAACAGGAAGAGGAGGAAGAACCGAGGAAGAACAAGATGAAGAACACGAGAAAGAACAAGAAGAACTGGAAGAACAAGAGCAGGAGAACAGGAGAAGGAAGAGGAAGAACAGGAGGAGGCAGAAAAAGAGGTGGAAAAACAGGAGGCAGAGGAAGAACAGGAGGAGGAGGAGGAAGAACAGGAAGAGTAAGAGGAAGTAGAACAGAAGGAGAAGAACAGGAGGAAGATGACCATGACAAAGAACCAGAGGACGAGGAGCAGGAGGAGGAGGAACAAGAGGAGGAGGAACAAGAGGAGGAGGAGGAGGAAAGAAGGAGGAAGAGCAGAGAGGAGAAGGAAGAGGAACAGGAAGAGGAGGAGGAAACGCCTCCAAATTCACTCTAGAGTGTCAGCACATCAAAATTCGGGGGTGGAGCACCTGCTACATCTGTTTGTCCATGGGGATTCACTAAATCCAAGCCTACTGGTGAAGCCATTACTCACATTAGTCGTTCCCTGTCGTGGCCATCACTCCTCTTGGGAACAGACGGGAAAGCTCTGGATGACAAAGGTTGTCAGGACACGCTCCAGAAACAGAAGATCAGTGCAAGAAGGATCTCCATCACCTAATCGCATAGAAAAAAGTCTAGCTCAATGAAATGATTCTTGAAAATGAAACACACAGAACAGCATCCGCCATCAAAACTCTTTCAGTGGCAGTTTTCCACTGCTGCAGAGCTGCAGGCTGATGACCTTACCATCCTGTCACAGGACCCCAAAAGAAATAATAACCGGCAAACGGTAACTCTAACCATAGCCCATATCTATCTAGCCTTTAAAGGTAGAATAGCTCAGCCTACAGCTCTGGAGGTATAGACACCATGTCCTGGGCCTAACTACTCAATGATCTGTCCACGAAGCCAAATCATAATTACCTTTGAAAGAGGGTGGAACTGAGGGGGGCAAGAGGGGAGAAAGACAGAAATTGCTGGAAAAATGGGAAAGTGTAGGCACACAATTAAAAAAGAAAGGAGCCGAGTTATCCCGAAGGCCAGCTCAGCCCAACTCACTTTTGCTGGTGAAAAGCTGTGCAGCTTGGAGGAAAAAACCTGACTTTGGCTGTGGGATGCACACAAATGTCTGAGTTCAGATCTGAAACAGCAGAAAAACCTTGACAGGACTCCTTTTCACTGTCCTCATACCTGCGTGCATGCTGTGACTTCCTCGTTTCCTTGAAGTCCTCCCAGACTAACAGGGAAGTGGCCTCTGTCCAGCCCATGTGCCATGAAGAGAAACAGTTTTGACCATTAAGGGGGGTAGCAAATAACGACGTAAGCAGAAGCAAAGGGGCAGCCGCACCTCGGCTTCGGAGATGCCCGAAGCTGCCCTGAGCCTGTGACGGGTGCGCTCAACCCCTTCACCAGACCGGCGGTGGTTTGGTACAGGTCCGGAAGACGTAAAGGCCTGAGCTGTAGCCGGGCCGTGAACTCCTCTAGTTTCAATCTGTTCTCTGAGAAGCCACAAAGGAGCCGAGTGGCACGGTGAGCATCGATACGTATGAGCTTGCAACACCCATCATGCGATTGGCACATGAATAGCGGGTGGCTTTTCCAAGACTCATTTACCAAGGAACAAAGATAGTTGTGGGTACAAGCAGCCTCATGCATACCTTTTCCATCGCATGTAATTTGACTATGAGCCAACCACTTTATCCCATAAATATGACAGCCTAAGCGAGCCTTCTTTGAGCTCTCCCTGCTAGGCAGCGTGGTTGCATGGTGGTGATCTCCCCTTGAGCTGGGACACCTCTCAAGGTTGCTCCTTAAGGCAGAGAGACCTTTTACCAACGGCGGATCTTTGGTGAGCGACCGATATCACGCATAATCTTGTAGTGTGGTAACTTTGATTGCGGGCTGAATTGATGTTAATGAAACATTACATTAATTTTGCATATATAATCCCTTAGACATAAACCGTTGACCAAGTCTGAGTCCAGTTTGGACTTAGCCGCACTTAAGCTCCACCAGGAGTTTGGAAAGCAAGGGGGTCCACTCTGAACCTCGTGACTCAACGGGACGGCCCTCCCTATTCTTTTGCGTCCTTGGTCTCGCTGTGAATCATTCCAACGCCAGTGTAACTCAATTTTCCTTTGTGTGTTTCTTCCAACCAGTAATTAATAGAGTGAACCTTGCCATCGGACTTTGTTAAGTCACACTTTTACAACATCATATTGAAACCACTCTTGCTAATACCTTTGTTGATGATTCTTTAAGCGATCTAAAACACTCATCCGCTACAGAGCCCCGTGAGCCCCTGGCGCCCCGCCATGTGCTTGGCCCTGAAGCCCTGGGGGGCCTGCCACTGCTGGGGAGCCCCGGGGACAGACACGAAGGACAGTGGTCAGCCCCCGCGGGGAGAGTGACGGGGGCTCTGTCCTTCCTTCTGGCCGCAGGAGGATGCCCTGGGCCACGCCAGGACAGGGCGCCTCTCCTCCTCAGCACCGGGGGAAGGCGAGGCCTGAGGAAGGCCCTGGGTGCTGGGCTCAGCACGGGCGGTGTGACCCGGGGCAGAGCCCCGTCTCCTGCCAGGTGCCGGCCTGGCCGATGCGAGCGGCTCCCGTCACGCAGCTCCTCCTGCCCAGGGCTGCGGCTGGCGCACAGCCACAGCCACGTTTTCAGCAAGACTTGCCGATCCACAGCAAACCCATGGCAGCTCCCCTGCTGGCGGCTCCCCTCCTGTCCTGTCCCCTGCCCTCCCCCCCTCCCTGGGCAGGCCCCGACCCCGTGAGCGGACCGAGGGACGGCAGAGCTGTGCACACACCTCGCGCTGCCGAGAGAGCCGCTCCGGGAGCCATGGCCCTTCCTGAGGGCCGTCTCTGCGCAGGCCCAGGGTCCCGGCTGGGGAGGAGCAGCTGCGGGGGGGGAGCGGGCGCAGGGCAGCTCTGTGAGGAGAGGCCCGGGCTGCCCCTGCCGCCCGGCAACAGCCACGCCATTGGCCACGGCTGAGCCAATCAGCGGAGCCGGAGGAGGCCTGTCAGTCACAGCCAGCCTGGGGCGGGGCCGGGGGGGGCAGAGGCCGAGGGGCCTGAGGAGAAATGGGTGAGAGACGGGGGGGGGGCAGCCGGGGCTGGGGGGCAGGGCCAGGGCCAGGGCCAGGGCCAGGGCCAGGCCAGGCCAGTCACCATGCCAGGACAACGGGTAGGAGAGCTGCAGGCGCTGGAGCGGGTATCTCCCAGCGAGGACAGGCCTGGGGGGAGGGAGCTGGAGACCTCACCACCCATGGGCCCCGCCTTGGCCCAGTTCAGCAGCCCTGGGCCCGAGTGCTCAGCCCCAGGGACAGCCCGACAACCAGGGTCAGAGCGGCTCCCGCTGCTGCCCCGAGAGTCACCAGCCCAAGCCCTGACAGCTGGTGTTTCATGTCCGCAGGCCAGGGGAAGGTAGAGTGGCCTCCTCTCCGACGGGAGGCTCCAAGCTTTGCAGCAGGCATGCTCTGGTGGGACAGACCAGGTGCCTTTGCTGTCCCCAGGCCTTCCTGTGGGTCTCGTGCTCATGGACGACCCCATCTCTGTTGAGAGCCTTTCATAAATGGGGATTTTCAGACAGGGAAGGTGTTTCTCTGTCCTGGTGAGAGCACGCACGGGGCTTTGTTGTCAGAGAGGCAAGTGGGCAGCGCTCCTGGTTGGATGCAGATCCCTTGGCAGATGCTTATTCTCCTCTCTCGGCCCCAGGGTCTGGTACGTGCCTTTCCCCCCACCCAAACTGTGCTGCCGGCTCTTGGGAAATGAGGGTGCGGAGGGTGGATGGCTTTACCACAGCTGGGAAGTTCCAGTCAACCTGCCAGGGATTTTTTTCTTCCTGGTTCTTGCAGTAACAAGTTTTTTTAGAAAAAATACGTATGTTTTCCAGGGAAACTTGACCTAGGGAGGTGCAGCATTTAGCTCTGATTGGTGTCTGTGTGGATTGTGTCTGTCCTCCGCCAGGCGCACAGTAGCTTTCAGAGGAGGAATGGGACCATTCCAGGGCAAAGTGAGCAATGGGGACCCCAAGCCTGTTTTGTTTAAGGCAATCAGGTGCAAATGTGCACTTAGAGCTGTCTGCATTGCTTACCCTTTTGATTGCAGTGCTCCCCTCTAGTTCTCCCTAATACTCATTTTTACTACTCGGCTCCATCAGGTTTAAATTTCTGTCAATTTGTGCTACACCTTGCAATGGTTTCTACCTGATTCTTGACAAATTTGAAAATTCCCTGTTCAGGTCTGTCTACTTTCTTCTCCCCCCTGTCCTGCAGAACCGTATTTGACTGCA
Organism: Calonectris borealis; assembly: GCF_964195595.1. NCBI lineage: Eukaryota > Metazoa > Chordata > Aves > Procellariiformes > Procellariidae > Calonectris > Calonectris borealis. The sequence continues at coordinate 18,894 of NW_027441476.1, read as the reverse complement.
GAGGCTGTGCAGAGTCTGTGTTTCCTCCCTGTGGTGAGGAAATATGGACATGAAAAAGAAGTAGATACCGATTCTGAAAAGACCCCTTTCATAGGATCATACAATCATAGAATAGTTTGGGTTGGAAGGGGCCTTTAAAGGTCATCAAGTCCAACCCCCCTGCCGTGGGCAGGGGCATCGTCAACTAGATCAGGTTGCTCAGAGCCCGGTCCAACCTGACCTTGAACTTGAATGCCCCCAGGGATGGGGCATCTACCACCTCTCTGGGCAACCTGTGCCAGTGTTTCACCACTTTGCAAGTTTCTTTGGGCTCATTTTCACATTCAGTTGCCTATAGTGGGTTCTGACACGATGTGAGTTACTCTGAGTCTTAGCAATCCCTTGTTTGCATCCCTGTGCATCAGAAACTCTCTTTGGGCATTGCTTATGTCAGACAAGTGACGGTAGCCCTTTCTGAAAAACAGCTCATGGGTGAGTTAGTTCCTAGACCGTAACAGAAGGGTTTCTGTTTGCATCTCCAAGAACTCGGGAGCAAACCCTGCTGATGGAAACCCTCAGAAGAAAGGGAAGACTAGAGAGAGAAGAACAGATCAGTAGAGTTATGCTGCTTTACCCCGGAAGGTGTCACACCTCCTGTGTCGCGAATGAGTGGTTTAGAGGCCGCTTAAAGAATCACCGTCAAAGAAATTAGCAGAAAGTGATTTTAATAGAGATTTATAAAGGTGTGACCTAATAGGATTCGATGGCAAGGTTCACTCTATTACTTATTACACGGGTGAAATATATATATATTAGGAAAATCGTCTAAGAGTTTATATTTCAGGGACAGTCTAGGTTTCATTCACAATTTAGCAACACTTGAGTATTAACTAATCATTAACAAACTTTAGTAACGCTTAATCATTAACTATTCACTATTTGCAAAGTAGGTTAGTAAGTCTACTACAATCACAACTTAATTACAGATTATGCTTACTATTAGTTCACACACACAGAGAAACATATATATATATAAAAATATACAGAAGGTATACCTGTTAAAAATTCCCCTCGATTTCAGTGAAGAAATACTCACGTCGAATGTCTAGGCATTCCCTCTCAACGGGCGAAGGGTTGAGCTTCGAAAGGGACTCACCCAGGACCCAGTGGTCCTCCGAATATCGCAGGCCTGAAAGATCGCAAGCTCTGAGAGGCTCCCACTCCGAGGGAGATGCTGGGTGCAGCCGCTGCGGTCCAGGAGAGCTCAAAGGGCCTCACTTAGGACCAGCGTTTGTAGGTTCACAAGATGGTTGGCTTTAGTCATCCGTAAATTTCCATCCTGGCCACAGTCCCAGGTGGTAATTACTAAAGAATTCTCCAGGTTTTGGTGTTGTTCCACTGGACACCTGGGCCAGACAGTAGGAGGATGTTCCCAGCCTCAGCTATGCAGAGTTTCTGATACAGTCAAGGAGCGCTCAACCGCCAGACTCAATACACCAAGGCCGAGGTTTCATGGAAATTTCTGAGATCAACAGGCGGCCCAGATCAACAAGTGGCCCAGGGAAGAAAGGGGGGTATGAATGCACCACCACAATCCACCCCGTGACTAAAGTCAATCCGTCTTGATCACAGAGTGGCGGTGTGGTCACCTCTTGCCTCTGTGCCTATAAACAGATCAATGTCATATTCCAATTGTAATTTGAGGGAAATTTTTGGTTGGTATACTTAATCATTAATATACTTAACTATTAAGGTTTTATTAAGTACAATTAAGCAAGGTTATCTATGCGAGGAGGTTTTGGTATTAGTGCCATTTGTTTAGTTATTTTCCACACTTTAACACATAGAATAATGTTCAACAATAAGCATAGCAGAATAGAAATTAATAAAATTGTTATGGGATGTAAAACCCAATTCAAAGTTCCTGTTGCTGTTGGTGACTATCTAAATAAAACATCCCACCAGTGATGTTCTCCATCCTTCTTCACCTTTTCTAGGACATGATGTATCTTCTCTGCATCATGATGGACCGTAACCAGAGTTCTTTGTCCGTTGTTTCGAATCTGGTTTAGCAATTGGCTCAGGTCATCATGTTGTAACAGTTTTCGTACTAATGTAAGAGTCATTCCAATCGGGGTAGGTAGTAGATCTTGATAAGATGTATAGCTTGACTGTAGCAATTGATGGGTTGTAACGGGAGCTGAATAATTGAAGTCGCATCCTATAATCTCAGTAAAATTACAAACACAGATATTTGAGTGGTTAGATGTTTCCACAATTATGTTATCTGTAAGTATAGAATCACAAAGAGTTCTCATGCAAACACATCCATTTCCAACATATATAAGTACAGTTTCAGGGGTTTCATCAGGATGTATTTCAAAATTACAAACATTTTGTTTAGTGTCAAGACAAATGTCTTGAGCTTTGATGGTATTGCTTTCACAAATGAATCCATGTTGTTCTCGCACAACACATGCATCAACATCAATAGTTTGCCATTTATTCCCATTTTTTTGGGCCCATACTCTATGTTCTAACGGGTAGAGTACCGTTCCATTGTGATTTAATCCCAGCGCAATGATTGGGTATATGATATATACCGAAGCATTGCATATTGTCAAAACAAAAGCTGTGACTTTGCTGTCAGTGGAGTTGTAAGTAAAATTGACTAGACGCCACCAAGATTGAAATTCCTTTTCAAATTTAGTTGCATTATCCCAAACTACCTTTCGGAGTTCAGTGGGCAAGGTGCCCTCATCACCTTCTCTTATAATAGCTGCCACAGTAGACTGTATCCATAATTGGGCCTGGATACAGCTAAGAGCTAGAGAAATATTATTTTGAATTGTGCCAAATGTGTTTGTGATTAGTTGGTGGTCCTTCTCATTAATTCTTTCCCATGTAGGCAATATATTAGCCAAAAGCCACTGGCTTGTTCCTAATGCTGTCATAGAAGATTGTAATGGGTGTTCTAATTTCTGTAAATCACTTGTTGCCGAATTTATTTTGTTTGCTAAAACTTCAGCATCCATGCTGTTCAATATTCCTAGTCCCGTTCCCAGGATGCCAGTCACATCTCTCCTCGATCGCTTTGGAGAGGTGAGGGTTCGTCCATGTAGCCCCGCTAACCATCCTGAATAAGATGTATTCAGGAATGGTGAGCAAGCAGGTTTAATTGTAGAGATATCAACTTGCATTGATAGCTCCACTCGTTTTAGAGACCACAATGGATTAAATAGCACTTGCTGTTGTCCTATGTTCTTGATTATATAGGGACCAATGTTATAAGTGTAAGGAGACAGTTTGATAGGAGGCTGAGTTGGTGAATGTGGTTGTGCGGTATCAATCCTGAATTGAAAACCTAAGCTGGAATGAGAGTTAGGGTTTGTCCAAAGACACATTGCGAGTACTGAATGGGATATAGTAAAAGTATACCAACATTCTGGTTTAAAAGAACAAGTATGTATGTTGTCTTTTCCTTCAGTGTTGTTTACAACAATGTGTGAAGTTGTTGTCATACATTTGGTATGATTTTCAATTCGGCATCCTATCGAAATGGTGTCTCCTTTGGTTCCCTTTAAGGATGGAATTTGTTGATTTTCATTTTCGTCTTTAATAATCCATTCCTGCCTGTGAAAGGTGATGTTATTGTGTAGTGCTATTGCAGATAAATTTAGATTAGATGTAGGTATGTTAAAAGACACATATGCATCAATCCACGGCCACCCTGTCATACACAAATTCCAAATTTTTCGTTCACTAATCATAAAATCAAACAATAGTTCTACACCACGATTACCCCAAAAGCAAAATGCGAGTACAGGTTGTGTAAAAGTGAAATTGTACCAACAATCTGGTTCTGGTGTCTTATAGCAAGACTTCTCATTGTTTTTAGGTTTAGAGAAATTGGTGTAGTGTATTTTAATTTTAGTGGATCTTCTGTGAGTAGATCCATTGATTACACGGCACCCTATTTTTATTTCTTCCCCTGGGGTGGCTTGAAGTGATAAAATTTGATGAATGTTATTATTATTGTGAGATATTTTAATTTCTTTCTGGTGTAGTGTCTCCCATCTCCATTCATCTTTTGAATATGTCTCATTCCCATGTATAACTAAAATGGCAAGGTTCAAGTTTGTCTTTTCTGTTGGTAGGGTTCCCATACTTCCAGTGTAATTTAGTAATGCATGGTCCCAGGGATCTTGTGTCTGAACTAAAAGGATTATACTTATCTTGACTAAAAGGAAAAATAAAATTCGGTTGGGGACATGCTGATGCTGTTGTTGTTGCCATCGGTATAGGTTCATCTTCTCCTGTTAAAAAAATAAAAAAAAAAGAAAGAAGACGTTTCGGTGGGGAAGGCCGAGCGGGTTACCCCTTTTAGAAAGAAGGAAAAATCCATCTAGTACCGATTCTATGTTTTGCACCACTGCTATCAGTAGCTTCCCAAGCCAGTGGGCCACGGGGTTTAGTTAAAGTCATAGGCACAGTTCCAATTTGTGGTAAATTTACCACAACGGGTTGTCCTGGCTGTAATGTTAGCGGACATTTTCTTTCATCAGAAGGGGGAATATTAGATTTAGCTTTTACAAAGAATGCTCAGCTCACAGGGCTTCCAGTGGGTCCGTATCGATTGTTTAATTGATGGAGTACTTCAGAAAATCGTGTATCCCACTGGACTTCGTGTGGCTTAAGGCTCTTTTTTAATAAGCCATTAGCTCGTTCTATCATCCCATTTGATTGAGGGTAGTCGGGGGTGTGGAATACCCATTGAATTTCCTTTTGTTTTGCCCATTCTTGCACTTCCCTATTTGTGAAATGTGTGCTTTGGATAGCATCAGGAGTAGATAGACTAGAGAACCAAGAAGATAGCCCTCGTACTGTGTTTTTCCCGTCAGCTTTTCGGCATTTAGTTGCCATAAGCAAGCCGGAGACTACTTCTACCCCCGTGAGGATATATCGATATCCTGCAGAAGATTTTAGTGGCCCAATGTAATCAATTTGCCATGTAGACCACAGAGTCTTTCCCTGACTGATATGTAAGGGGGGTGCTGTAGCAGGGTGATTCATTTGTAATTTTAATCTACATTGAGGGCATACTGTAAGAATAATTTCACAGGTTTTCCTGTGTAGGGGCCAAACCCTACTTTGTGCAGCAAAATAAAGTGCTTCTTTACCTGTATGACCCAATTTTTGATGTAGCCATTCTCCCGTTCGATACCACTCAGAATTTAAGGAATTTCCTATTTTTATTTTCCTAATTTTTGCCAATTCATCTACCTTTTGATTCCACTTTGTGGCTGGTTCATTATTTTTGGCATGAGCTTTCACCCATCCCATCTTGAATGGAGTGTCTCTGGCTATTTTAAGTAATAGTTGCCAATCTTGAGATCTCCAAACTGGAGATCTATTTACTTCCCAGTTCAGGACTTCCCACTGACAAAGCCACTGCGTGGCACCTGCCCACACGGCATAGGAGTCGACATAGATCACTTTTGCTCCGTTTTGTGCTGCTAGAACAACTGCCCTTAATTCTCCTACTTGTGCACTACCTTCACCTCCTTCTATGATTTGTTTGCCAGTGTTGATGTTTAATGCAGCAGCCTTGTATTGCCATCTGCCATTTATTCTCCTTGCTGAGGCATCGGTAAACCAAATATCTTCTGATGGTGCTCCCTCGGTAAAGGGAGGTGCATTTAAAATAGGTGATGGTTTAAAAGGTTGTTGTAATGCTAATGGGTCTGCATTTATAGGCATCTGTAATTTAGAAAGTTTAGTGTGTCCTTCAGTTAATCTCATTTCTTCTGCAATTCCTGTCAAATAAGCATACCATTTCCTAATTGTAGGCTTTTGTGCAATTCCTTCTGGGGGGGCAGTCCCCTTTAGAACTGCTTCTAATAAATTAAATGGACCTCTGGTTTGTACAGGTTGTTCCTGGTGTATTTTCTCAGCTTGTTTCACTGCTCGGACTAAGGACAAAAGTCCCTTTTCCCACTCGGAATATCTCTGTTCTGTCTCTTTAAATGCAGTCGAAATGAACATCAAAGGTCTTTTTGGTCTGTCAGGGCCAGTTTGGAACAGGTTACAGTAAGTACCGTGTTCAGCAAAAACCCGTTCTGCTATAATAGGGTCGTGAGGGTGTACTGGTCCCAATGATTTTAATTCCTGGATTAGAGTTTTGACTGCCTCTTCATGTTCTGAAGTCCATTCCCACAATTTTCCTTTTCGTAAAAGTGAATATAGTGGGCGAGCAATGATGGAAAATCCAGGTACATGTTTCCTCCAATATCCTGAAGTACCCATAAGCTGTTGTAATTCTTTTCTAGATCGGGGCATCTGCAATTGTTCTATTTTACTTAGGGCGTCTGGTGGAATTGTTGCACTACCTGCAATCCACCAAGTACCTAAAAATTTTACTTCTTTACTCGGTCCCTGACATTTCTCAGGGGGAATTTCAATTTCTGCGTTTTGTAATACTCGCCATACTGCTGTTGCTGCTTCCCCTACCTCTTCAGAGGAATCTCCTCCGATGAGAATATCATCTATATATTGGTACAGTTTCACATTCTGGGGAAGTGAGACTGTTTGTAAAAGCTCAGCAAGCGCGGCATGAGCGATTGTGGGTGAATGTTTATACCCCTGTGGGAGTCTGTTAAAGGTGTATTGTATACCTTCCCAAGTAAAAGCAAACTTCTCTTTATCTTTTTCCTGTAAAGGGACCGTAAAGAACATATCTTTTACATCTAGTGCTGCCATCCATGGGTGTGCGGCTGCTTGTAATGTGGCTGTTAAAACTGCAATATTAGGTACGGCAGCCGTTAGCGGAGCTGTGTTGGCATTTAAGCGCCGATAACCAATTGTTAATCGCCACCTCCCGTCTGGTTTTCGCACTGGCCAAACTGGTGAATTATATGGGGAGTGGGTTCTGGAAATAATATGCCGCTTTTCCAGATCTGCTATCACTTCAGAGATTCCAGCTCGTGCCGCAGCAGAAATCGGATACTGCGGGACGTTAGTAATTTTTGAATCAGGGAGTGCAGGAGCTGCACGGAGTACGCGCTGTCATTCCCTGATTTTTATCAGGGTTAGGGTTGACATTCGAACCGAAGGACCACACGCTGCCGTCCGGCAGACACCAGGTTCGACCGTTCAAAACATCAAAGCCTAAAATATTTTCATTGTGATCTTTAATCACAAAGCGAGCAGATGATATACGCTTCTCACCCGGAAGCCATAAATTAACTTTTGCGGTTTGGCACATAACACTTGCTCCATTCACTCCAGTGATTTTAACTCTTTGCCGTCTAGGTCATATACCCAGCTTCTCGGCATCTTGCTGTGTTAATATTGAAATTTGTGCTCCCGTATCCATTAAAAATTTTACTAATTGTTGCCGAGGACCAACTGGAATTAAAATATATGGGCCATTGTCATTTATCCATTGGTAGGATTTTACTTGCCAGACAGGCAGGCCCAATTGCCGTCCTGGCACTATTCGTTTTTTGATTCCGGATTTTGTAGAAAGGGGCTGTCCCTCTTTCTTGGAGCTGGCAATGGCGCCTGAGCATCTAAGATATACTCTTTTCTTTTGTCCTCATCGCGTTTCAAAATCGCATGAATGAGATTCTGGACGTTGTATGCAGTTTATCTCTGAACTATGGCTTTTGGAATGCCTAACGCTAATGCTTGATTGTATAGTTCTTTCCACCTCTGGACCGTGGGTTGCCGGACGATAGATTCCGATTTCTGGGGACTATCTTGTAGTTGTTTAATTTGTCTGATGCTGTGACCTGACTTTTTGACTTCGCTAGATAGATCGCTCCATCCCATTTCTCGCCCATGATTTATAATATCATGCATCAGCGTCGCCCAGGTAGGGATCGCTCTGGGTATCACAATTGGCTCTCCAACAAGTTGGGCATTGAGTTCTGCATCTCTCCTAATTTGATCCCGCCTTGTAATGAGGTAAGGTTTGAGCATAGCAGGGGCTCCTTTAATTAGCGGCCTTAGCATTTCATGATTTACTTCTGCTGATACGGGAATATCGCGAGGGCCACGATCATGCATGGCCTGAATACAGGCAGCTTTTGTAACAGCTGTGGAGATCTCGTTTAAGGATTTAATAGGTATTACTAGGGGCTCTCCTCTTTCTAGTACGTCTATTCCACCAGCCCAGTATGCCACCCTACTTGTTATGGAATGGGGATTATTTGCGGGCTCAGGGCCAGAGTTTAAAAAGACACCAGGTCCCCAAAATCCATTCGCTTCCTCGCCGTTTAGTAAGATTCTATCTCCTCCGGTCAGACATACCCGCCATAGATACTCAGTTTCAGTTTCGCCTGGCTTACGGCCGTAGCGATCTTGCAAATTAGCCATCTGAAGGGGATCGAATGGGGTCGTTTTTCGGGTGCGATGTGCCAAACCACCCTGAGGTCCAGTAGTTTCTTCTGTTTTTACAATGGGTCTAGCTACATATTCAGGGGGATTTAAGGGAATTAAACAGTCCTTTTCCCCTGTTTCACTATCATTAGAATCATTCCATATCTTTCCATCCCATTCCTCCGGTGATACAATCAATTTCCTAATCTGTACAATGTCGGGGGGGTTGGGAGCCTGCATTAATATCATCTCAAGCCTTCCTTCCAACCTTTTAATTTTCTCCCTTTCCTCCTGTAACTCTCTTTGCAGCTGCCCAACTTTCAAGGATAGTATCAACTCAGCTCTCTCCTTATCTTCCTGTAATTGTTTTTGCAGCTGCTCATTTTTCGAGGACAGTTTTAATTCAGCTGCCTTTCTTTGTTCTATTTCTTCATTTAGATCCTGCTCTCTCTTATTACTATCCTTTCTAAACTGATAAGCAGCCTCCAAACAGGTGCCTAACATTTTGCAAATAATTCCTTTTCCTTTTCCGTCTTTTACACAGCCCCTAGATACTTTTAGTTGTTTTTCCACAGCTTCCCAATCATGCCAATTATCACGGACCCATTCGTCCAAGAATTTAGGGCTTGGATTCACTCCATGTTTTAGTAAGTAATCAGTGATAGTACTTGCCATCCTGCCGACTACGCCAATTTGTCGCGAATGAGTGGTTTAGAGGCCGCTTAAAGAATCACCGTCAAAGAAATTAGCAGAAAGTGATTTTAATAGAGATTTATAAAGGTGCGACCTAATAGGATTCGATGGCAAGGTTCACTCTATTACTTATTACACGGGTGAAATATATATATATTAGGAAAATCGTCTAAGAGTTTATATTTCAGGGACAGTCTAGGTTTCATTCACAATTTAGCAACACGAGTATTAACTAATCATTAACAAACTTTAGTAACGCTTAATCATTAACTATTCACTATTTGCAAAGTAGGTTAGTAAGTGTACTACAATCACAACTTAATTACAGATTATGCTTACTATTAGTACACACACACAGAGAAATGTATATATAAAATGTACAGAAGGTATACCTGTTAAAAATTCCCCTCGATTTCAGTGAAGAAATACTCACGTCGAATGTCTAGGCATTCCCTCTCAACGGGCGAAGGGTTGAGCTTCGAAAGGGACTCACCCAGGACCCAGTGGTCCTCCGAATATCGCAGGCCTGAAAGATCGCAAGCTCTGAGAGGCTCCCACTCCGAGGGAGATGCTGGGTGCAGCCGCTGCGGTCCAGGAGAGCTCAAAGGGCCTCACTTAGGACCAGCGTTTGTAGGTTCACAAGATGGTTGGCTTTAGTCATCCGTAAATTTCCATCCTGGCCACAGTCCCAGGTGGTAATTACTAAAGAATTCTCCAGGTTTTGGTGTTGTTCCACTGGACACCCGGGCCAGACAGTAGGAGGATGTTCCCAGCCTCAGCTATGCAGAGTTTCTGATACAGTCAAGGAGCGCTCAACCGCCAGACTCAATACACCAAGGCCGAGGTTTCATGGAAATTTCTGAGATCAACAGGCAGCCCAGATCACCCCCAGGGAAGAAAGGGGGGTATGAATGCACCACCACCTCCTGGCACGGTGACTCTGGGTAAGGGTGCTCTCAGGGTGTTTTCTCACCTTTTCCAGTGCTCAGCACCGGAGAGCTGCCAGCCCCGGGGGAAGGGCGGCACCCCCCTTCTTTGTGCACCCCGGGCTTTTGTCACGCTGCATAACCTCCTGCGCAAACAGAAGTGGCTGATGGTGGACTTCTTGGAGGAGGCTGGTGTGGGCACGAGGAAGATCCCGGGAGCAGACTTCATTCAAGTCAGCAAAAGGGTGTGTAGGGAGCAGGACAGGAGTGAACTGCTGCCACTGCCTATGTCCTTGCGTGCAGACCCATGGTGGTTCCAGTGGAGGAAGTGGTGGCGGTTCAGCAAGGGGCACTTTCTCTTGTCTTACCCTCGGAGGACGACTCCCACGGCCTGTGGAAAGCTGGAGGGGAAAGGGAGGGCAAGGATGCGAGCAGTGGGATGTCATCTAGAGCGGGTCGCGGGAGTGAGGGGTAACTGTTGCTTCACAGTCTCCAGAGAGACTCACTGCTCAGTACTGTGGCTGCCCGGATCCTGCTGCAGACACTGAACTGGCACCACGTTTCCCAGTGTCGATACTTGACCTTTTCCCCACTGGTCTCATATATATGTTCCCATTGCGCTGCCTTCCAGCACGTATCTGTGTGCACTGCTCACCCTGAGCCTCACCTCCCACAGGGTACAGCACTACGGAGCTGTGAGGAGCACACTCAGGTCTCTGAGGCTTCGGCAGTGCAGGTGTTAACTGATACTCTAGTCCAAGCCAAAATAAGCCTTCTGGAAGCCCAGGGGGGCTGGGAAGTTTGGCACGTTAACAGCGGAGAGGTCTGCAGAAAGCCCAGTAAAGTTGTTCATGCTTAAACCTCACCAGGATTTCTTTGTGCTGTGCTTCCCTGCAGAACAACAACAAATCTCATCCCACCTACCTCTGGGGCAAGCCTTGCTGTATTGGTTGCCAGACCAAATTCCCATAAGAGACAAGGATCAGGAGAACGTGGCCGTCTTATTGATTTCCTTGAAACGGGGGGAATTTTACGAGCAGTGCAGATCTGACTGAAGGTCAAAAGCAGTGGCTGGAGATGAGGAAAGGACAATGCAGAGAGACCAGAACAGGTGAGAGGGGCACAGGGTGCTGGGAGAACGTCTCTGTATCCTCATTGATGGGAGATGCCAGAGTGGATCCAGAATATGGCCCTGGAGATCATATAGTAGCCTATAGCAGAGTGGCCAGGAGGAGACTGCTGGGGCACAGCTTGAGAAGCCAGCGGATGTGCAATACTGCAGTCAGCCCAATGGCAGGAGACAGGTTATCCAGTCCTTTGGGTTGGGCTCAACATCTGAAGCCTGAGGTGTAATGTCCTTGTGGCGGTGCATTCGCTCCCCGCCTCCTTATCCCCGGGCCGCTCGTTGATCTCAGAAATTCCCATGAAACCTCGGCCTTGGTGTACTGAGTCTGATGGTTGAGCGCTCCCTGACCATATCAGAAACTGCAGGGCTGAGGCTGGGAACGTACTCCCACTGCCTGGCCCAGGTGCCATCTTATCTTATGAGTCGTAGCTCAGTTGTAACAACACCGAAACCTTCAGAATTTTAGTCACTACCGCCTTGGACTGTGGCCAGGACGGAAATTTACAGATGACTGAAGTCAATCATCTTGCGCATCTATAAACGGTGGTCCTAAGTGAGACCCTTTGAGCTCTCCTGGACCGCAGCGGCTGCGCCCAGCATCTCCCTCTGAGCAGGACACTGCTCAGAGCTCGCGACCTTTCGGGTCTGCGATATTTGGAAGACCGTCGGGTCCTGGGCTGAATCCCCTTCGAAGCTCAACCCTTCACCCGTTGAGAGGGAATGCCTAGACATTTGACGTGAGTATTTCTTCACTAAAATCAATAGGAAATTTTAACAGGTGTACCTTCTGTATGTTTTTATATATCTATATCTATACCTATATCTATTTCTCTGTGTGTGTGTGTGAACTGATAATAAGTAATCTGTAATTAAGTTGTGATTGTAGATGACTTACTAACTCACTTTGTAAATATTGAATTAGTTAATGATTAAGTGTTACTAAAGTTTGTTAATGATTAGTTGATAATTAAGTGTTGCTAAACTGTGAATGAACCCTAGACTGCTGCTAAACACATATAGTCCCTGAGATATAAACCCTTAGATGATTTTCCTTTATATGTTTCATCCGTGTAGTAAGTAATAGAGTGAACCTTGCCATCGAATTCTGTTAGGTCGCATCCTTATAAATCTCTATTAAAATCACTTTCTGCTAATATCTTTGATGGTGATTCTTTAAGCGGCCTCTAAACCACTCCTTTGCGACAAATTGGCGTAGTCAGCAGGATGGCAAGTAGTATCACTGATTACTTACAAAAACATGGAATAAATCCAGGTCCAAAATTCTCAGAAGAATGGGCTCGTCATAATTGGCATGATTGGGAAGCTGTGGAAAAACAACTAAAAGTAGCTAGGGGCTGTATAAAAGATGGAAAAGGAATTATTTGCAAAAGGTTAGGCACCTGTTTGGAAGCTGCTTATCAATACAGAAAGAATAACAATAGAAGGGAGCAGGACCTGAAAGAAGAAATAGAAGGCAGAAAGGAAGCTGAATTAATACTGTCCTTGAAAATCGAGCAGCTGCAAAAACAGTTACAGGAAGAAAAGGAGAAATCACAAAAGCTGGAAGAAAAGATCGAGAGGATGCTTCTGCGGGCTCCCAATCCCCCTGACATTGTACAGATTAGGAAATTAAATGTATCCCCTGAGGAAGTGGATGGTGATATTTGTGGTGATCCTGATGACTATGATGAGGGCAATGATGACCCTTTGTTCCCCTCAGATTCCTCTGAATATGAGGCTAGACCCATCATTAAAGCAAAATATATTTTAATTCCAGTTGTTCCTCGACAACAATTGGTAAAATTTCTAATAGATATGGGAGCACAGATTTCAATATTAACACAACAAGATGCCGAGAAGCTGCGTGTACGACCCGGACGGCAAAAAGTTAACATCACTGGAGTGAATGGAGCAAGTGTTATGTGCCAAACCGCAAAAGTTAATTTATGGCTCGCAGGCAAAAAGTGCGTGTTATCTGCTCGCTTTGCAATTAAAGATCACAATGAAAATATTTTAGGTTTCGATGTTTTGAATGGCTGAACCTGACGTCTGCCGGACGGCAGCGTGTGGTCCTTTGGTTCAAATGTTGACCCTAACCCTGATAAAAATTGGGAGGCTACAGTGCGGGTACTCCGCGCAGCCCCTGCACTCCCTGATTCAAAAATCACTAACGTCCCGCAGTATCTGATTTCTGCTCCGGTGCGAGCTGGAATCTCTGAAGTGATAGCAGATCTGGAAAAACGACGCATTATTTCCAGAACCCAATCCCCATATAATTCACCAATATATAGATGATATTCTAATCAGAGGAGATTCCTCGGAAGAGGTAAGGGAAGCAGTACAGCAGTGTGGCAAGCGCTGCATAAAGCAGAAATGGAAATCCCCTCTGAGAAATGTCAGGGACCAAGTAAAGAAGTAAAATTTTTAGGTAGTTGGTGGATTGCAGGTAGTGCAACAATTCTACCAGACACCCTAAGTAAAACAGAACAATGGCAGGTGCCCCAATCTAGGAAAGAATTACAACAGCTTATGGGTACTTCAGGATATTGGAGGAAACATGTACCTGGATTTTCTACCATTGCTCGTCCACTATACTCACTTTTACAAAAAGGAAAATCATGGGAATGGAATTCAGAGCATGAAGAGGCAGTCAAAACTCTAATTCAGGAATTAAAATCATTGGGACCAGTACACCCCCACGACCCTCTTACAGCAGAATGGGGTTTCGTTGAACACGGTACTTATTGTAGCCTGTTCCAAACTGGCCCTGACAGACCAAAAAGACCTTTGATGCTCAGCTCGACTGCATTTAAAGAGACAGAACAGAGATATTCCGAGTGGGAAAAGGGACTTTTGTCCTTAGTCCGAGCAGTGAAACAAGCTGAGAAAATACACCAGGAACAACCCGTACAAACCGGAGGTCCATTTAATTTATTAGAAGCAGTTCTAAAGGGGACTGCTCCCTCAGAATTGCACAAAATTGGATATTGCACAAAAGCCTACAATTAGAAAATGGTATGCTTATTTGACAGGAATTGCAGAGGAAATAAGATTAACTGAAGGACACACTAAAATTTCCAAATTACAGATGCCTATAAATGCAGACCCATCAGCATTACAACAACCTTTTAGACCCTCACCTATTTTAAACACATCTCCTCTCACCGAGGGAACATCAGTTGAAGATATTTGGTTTACTGATGCCTCAGCAAAAAGGATAGATGGCAAATGGCAACCCAAGGCTCCTGCATTAAACATCAACAAATTATAGAAGAAGGTGAAGGTAGTGCACAAGTAGGAGAATTAAGCTAAGTTGTTCTAGCAGCACAAAATGGAGCAAAAGTGATCTATGTCGACTCCTATGCCGTGTGGGTGGCGCATTCCAGGGTGGCAACAAACGGGAAGCCCGGTGAGCTGAGTGTTCTTTGTAAAAGCTGAGCCTAATATTCCCCCTACTGATGACAGAAAATGTCCGCTAACATCACAGCTGGGACAACCTGTTATGGTAAATTTACCACAAATTGGAACTGTGCCTATGACTTCAACTAAACCCCCTGGCCCACCTGCTTGGGAAGCTGCTGATAGCAGTGGTGCAAAACATAGAATCAGTACTAGATGGATTTTTCCTTCTTTCTAAAAGGGGTAACCCGCTCGGCCTTCCCCACCGAAACATCGTCTTTCTTTTTCTTGAACAGGATGACGTGACACCCTCAGTTTCGTGTCTGGATCAGTCCTGTGTCTGCACACGGACTAAGCCCCAGTTCGGAGCAGGAGCTCTTGTTACTAATCCTGGGTGCCAGAGGGCTGTTCCTGCTCTCTCCACCCCGGCGCCACCCCAGCGCACGACTGCCTTGCCTGCTACTCCCTTGGTGCTTTGGGAACTTGGGGGTGAAAAGAAAATACAGACTCGTGTAGTTACAGGATCTCTTGAGGTGTCCTGGTTTTGCTTTGCTAATCCCTTCTGTAACGTTTCCTCATCCATGACTAAGAGTGTGAATAGAGAGGCAAATGAGGCCATGAAGTCACTTCCCAGTGAAGGGTTTCCTTCTTATAATAAAACATGCTTCCATTTTCTCATAGGCAACAGACTGAAAGATAGAAGCTGAAGCAGCACGTGCCACATGTGAAAATAGGTAGCAACAGATGGTTGTTGATCAGTTGATCCTTAGTTGCCTCGTGCGTAGGAAAACTGTACATTAATTTAATCTTCTGTGTTTAGGCAGGGCCTTGCTAATGTTACTGTGTGGGCGCCATGTATGTGGATGTCAGGCTTTCTGCATATTTGTGACTGATCTTTTTTGTTTCTTTTAATGAGAAAAGTCTTACTATGTACTCCCGGGGAAAGAAAGAAATGCAAAGAACTGATGAAGAAAGAGCTGCCAATCAAGAGGGAGTGTAGGTTAGTTCTGGTTTTAAATTTTCTCAACGGTGTTCTAGCCAAAAGCCTTGTCTTAAACAATTGAAATGAGCTGAACCACTGGGTATTTTTCATTCCTCCACAATTCTGTGTTGCTGCGACTTGACCAGCCATAGTCGTGGACTCTGCCTGTACTGTAGTGAGGTCAAAGCAGGTATTCAGGAAAAAAAAAAGTGTGCTTTTCCAAAATGCTCACAAGATTGATGACAACAAACAGCTGGTTGTAGACAGGTGGGAATATAAAGAAACGGGCAGTGTCACTCAGAATGAGGCACAGTGATATGGTGTCGTGGTTTAACCCCAGGCAGCAAATAAACCCCACGCTCCAGTGGGATGGGGGAGAGAATCGGGAGGGCACAAGTAGGAAAACTCCTGGGTTGAGATAAAAACAGTTTAATGATTGAAATAAAACAAAGTAGAACAGTAATAATAACAGTGAGAACAACAACAGTAACAGAATATACAAAACAGACGATGCGCAATGCAACTGCTCACCGACCGCCGACCACGTGTCACGAACGGGGGGCGAGCCCCCCCCCCCCCACCTGGTTTTTATACTGAGCATGATGTCACATGGTATAGAACACCCCGTCGGCCAGCTGGGTCCACCACCCCGGCTGTGCTCCCCCCTCCTGGTGCAAGCACCACCCAGCAACAGCCAGAGCATCAATGGGCCATCAACGCTCCTTTCACACCGAACCCAAAACACAGCACACCCCCCAAGCTACTGGGAAGAAAGTTAACCCTGTCCCAGCTGGAGCCAGGACATATGGGTACAGCCGTAGCGTGACAGTTCTCACGGCCTTGAGCAGCACAGCAGGCAGCAAGGCTGGTTGCCAGGGGTATGTGAACAGCTCTTCCCGAGCGTGGAGATGGGCAGGGGAGAGGACAATGCTGTTCCTGTTGTGTGTAGCAGGGGACAGTCGGTGGAAGCTGCTCTGAGGGCCTGTAATTAGGAGCTGTCATCTTGGTACTCGGTGGGAAATAACATGAGGAAAGGGGCTGTCATGAGACTGTTAGTTGTGATTAAGGCACCGGGTGAGACGATCCTTGTCAGAGCTTTCTGAGTGGGTCAGAACGGGGCAAGACTGCACGTAAGGGCAGAAGGGTTCCCTTTGTTGGCTCGGTCTCTAATTCTTACCCATAAGCTTTCAAGCTGCTCGTGGCTATTCTTGTTCTTCAGAGAGAGCTCTTCACAACCTGTCCGTTTCCTGACATAGAGGGACACCCCTCCGCCCCTCCTTCCTCGCCTGTCCCTTCTGAACAGCTGGTAGCCATCGACAGCAGCGCTCCAGCTGTGGGATTCGTCCCACCACGTTTCAGTAATGGCAACTAGGTCATAGCTTTCTAGCAGCACGGTGGCTTCCAACTCCTCTGGTTTGTGGCTGCGTGCATTGGTGTAGAGGCACTTCAGCTGGGCTGTAGCCTGTGTCATCTTTTTAGAGGAACACACCTTGATTCCTTTGAGGTATTTCTCCAGTGCTTCCCTGTTGGCCCGTATTACCTAGGAACTGTGCCACAAGTGACATCACAAGCACCCGCACAAGCCAGGTTCCCATATCTGCGCTGGCAACTATTAAATTACAAGTGACATCACGTGAAACTGCAAAAGCTAGATTCCCATGCCTGCCCAAACTGGAACTATGCCGTAAATGACATCACAAGCACAGGCACAGACCAGTTCCTGCGCCTGTCCAATCGGGAACTGTGCCACAAGTGACATCACAAGCACCTGCACAAGCCATGTTCCCGCACCTGCTCTGTCAGATACGAAGACAGCAGTGACATAAACACCTGCACAAGACAGGTTCTGGCGCCTGCCATATGAACCGCACAGCCACCAGTGACATCAGAACAGCAGCATAACCCAGGTTCCCGCGCCTGCCACCCCAGCTAGTCAGCCACCCGTGACATCACGAGCACGTGCACAAGCCAGGTTCCCACGCCTGCTCAATCAGGAATTGTTCCATAAGTGACATCACAAGCACCCACACAACCAGATTCCCACGCCTGCCGAATCAGGAAGTGCGCCAGCAGTGACATAAACACCTGCACAAAAGCCAGGTTCTTGCCGGGAGCTGTAGTCCTGGATCTGCCGGGTGGCCATGTTGGCTCCCGGGGCATGCCGGGAGCTGTAGTCCTGGGTCTGCCAGGTGGCCATGTTGGCTCCCAGGGCATGCCGGGAGCTGTAGTTCTGGGGCTCAGGGCTGCTGGTCAGCCATGTCGGTCTTGGGAACAGCAGGGATCAAGGGAGATGAAACGCCATGGGATGGCTCTGCCGGGGACGCTGAAATGCCCTGAGTGCTGCAGGGGGATTTCTGATTTGCAGCAGCAAAGCTAATCACTAAAGGAGACCGATCCTCCACGGGTGGCATTTTGCTGGCTCTTCGTCACCCTGTCAGTGGCTTTTGGGGGCTTTGGCTGGTGGGACCCATAAGGCACGTTATGACAATTCCCTTCCCTAACTATTTAATCAACCAGTCTTTATAGTATGAAAGTGTATTAACTTTGTTTGTAAATATATGTTAAGATGAGTTCACGTGATAGGCTTTAATGTGATGAGGGGGTGGAGTTTTACTGGAGACTTTGGTATTTTCATGCTGAAGTAAAACAAACTAAAGGACAGCCCAGCCCTGGAAAGAAGGACTTTGAATCTGGGAAGCTCAGGCTGTCCATGAAGGATAAAGGATACCCCAGGTCAGCCAAGATAACGTCAGCATCCTAGCTGTCGCGCATGAGTGGTTTAGAGGCCGCTTAAGGAATCACCATCAAAGATATTAGCAGAAAGTGATTTTAATAGAGATTTATAAAGGTGCGACCTAACAGAATTCGATGGCAAGGTTCACTCTATTACTTACTACACGGATGAAACGTATAAAGGAAAATCATCTAAGGGTTTATATCTCAGGGACTATATGTGTTTAGCAGCAGTCTAGGGTTCATTCACAGTTTAGCAACGCTTAATCATTGACAAACTTTAGTAACACTTAATCATTAACTAATTCAATATTTACAAAGTGAGTTAGTAAGTCGTCTACAATCACAACTTAATTACAGATTACTTATTATCAGTTCACACACACACAGAGAAATAGATATAGATATAGATATAGATATATGAAAACATACAGAAGGTACACCTGTTAAAATTTCCCATTGATTTCAGTGAAGAAATATTCACGTCAAATGTCTAGGCATTCCCTCTCAACGGGTGAAGGGTTGAGCTTCGAAGGGGATTCAGCCCAGGACCCGACGGTCTTCCAAATATCGCAGACCCGAAAGGTCGCGAGCTCTGAGCGGCGTCCTGCTCAGAGGGAGATGCTGGGCGCAGCCGCTGCGGTCCAGGAGAGCTCAAAGGGCCTCACTTAGGA